>NC_138556.1:5186153-5301153 GCF_964273705.1 Natrix helvetica
TTTGGCATTAGATAAGAATCAAAAGAATTCAAGATGGGCTGGACTTAGATCTTCTATGGGTGCAAAGAGACTTGTGACTGATGACATATTTGATCCCTCTCTCAGGCTTAACCTGGTCATCTCCTACAGTGATGGTCAGATAAGAGACAGCATAACCCTCTGCTGGATAATGGGTGAGACAAGAGTCTCAGAAGATATGTTTTTTAATGTCAGGCACAAGAAATCAGGAACCATGGTTGTTCAATTGAGTACAAGTTTATTGCATGCTAACATTCTCTACAAGAATCTGAACTACTAACAGTCCAAGCACATTTGGTATTGGATAAGAATCAAAAGAATTCAAAGTGGACTGGACTTAGATCTCCTGTGGCATGAAGGTTCTCGTGATTGATGATAGGTTTGATCCTTCCCTTGGTCATCTCCTACAGTGAAGGTCAGATAAGAGACAGCATAGCCCTCAGCTGGATAATGGGTGAGACAAGAGTCTCAAAAGAGACATTCCCTAATGTCAGATGCAAGAAATCAGGAACTGAGATTGTTCAAATGAGTACAAGTGTCAGGGTTCCAACAGATGACCTAATTAAATCATGAGCCTCGAGCCAAGCTTCAGAAGAAATCCAGTTATTTATTAGGAGCTTCATGTTCACTTCCCAAGTGAAGCTAGCTCTGACCCCACGTAATTTACTGCCCCAATCACGATCCCGTTTCACCCCTCCCACAGGGTATGTCATCAATCACATTCACCAATGAGGCAATTTTGTGGGTTGTAGAGTTCACTCCCCTCTGTCCACTGTAAGTAACCCTGGGATACAGCCTTGAGAGAGATAAGTCTGGAATGTGCATCTATCTATTGCTGCCATGCCGTTTCATCAGTTTCCCATCCCCCTTTTCCTATGGCAACTCGAGAGCAGGCCAGGGATGCTTTGCAAGTTGACAACAATTTTATCGCATGCTTTCTTTCTACAAGAATCTGAACTACTAACAACCAGGGCAAATTGGCAGTAGATAAGAGTTAATGGAATTCAAGGAGGGCTGGACTGAGATCTCTTGTGGAAGTGAAGGGACTCAAGACCGATGACGTGTTTCACCCCTCCTTACTTACTTTACTTTATTTGGACTTCTATACTGCCCACTCTCCCCAAAGGGACTCGGGGCGGTGTACAGTCAGATAAAACACACAAATAAATAGAAAGTACAAACATAATTACATACTCAGTACCTAAAAGAGGAGGCAATAAGAAACTGTACATAAAGCAAAGCAGCTAAAAAACAATATTTAAATACCCCTAAAAATACCCAATTAAAATATCTGCCAGGAGGTAGAATAAGACTATAAATGGGCCAAGCCGGCTAAACGGAACAGGTGAGTCTTCAGTTTTTGTCGGAAGGAGCGGAAGTCGGTGGTGGTTCTAATATCGGGGGGGGGGGGGGGGAGGTCATTCCAGAGGGTTGGGCCCATCACAGAGAAGGCTCTACTCCTAGGCGCCGCCCGTTGGCATTGCTTAGTGGACGGCACCCGGAGGAGTCCCTCCCTGTGAGAGCGAATCGGTCGCAGGGAAGTATGTGGTAGGATGCGATCCCGCAAGTACCTAGGTCCTGAGCCATGGAGCACTTTAAAGATGGTAATTAACACCTTGAAACGCACCCGAAAGACCACAGGCAGCCAGTGCAGCTCGCGCAGGAGAGGTGTTACGTGGGAGTACCTAGTACTCCCCATAATAGCCCGCGCGGCTGCGTTCTGGACTAGCTGCAGTCTTCGAGCGCGTCCCAAGGGAAGCCCCATGTAGAGGGCATTGCAGTAGTCCAGCCGAGATGTCACCAGTGCATGAGTGACCGTGCGTAGGGCATCCCGGTCCAGTAGGGGGCGCAATTGGCGCACCAGGCGAACCTGGTGGAACGCCCCCCTTGCCACGGCTGCCACATGGTCATCCATTGACAGCCGGGCATCTAGGAGGACGCCCAAATTGCGCGCCCGTTCCACAGTGATGGGATCAACTGACTGAACCGGGGTGCCGGTAGCCACAGCCACTCAGTCTTGGAGGGGTTGAGCTTGAGTCTGTTGTCCCCCATCCAGACCCCGACGGCTTCCAAACACCGGGTCATCACCTCGACAGCCTCGTTGGGGTGGTCTGGGGTGGAAATGTACAGCTGGGTATCATCAGCGTACAGATGATACTCCACCCCAAAACCACGGATGATCTCCCCCAGCGGCTTCACATATGCGTTGAACAGAAGGGGCGAGAGGACCAACCCTTGTGGCACCCCACAAGTGAGTGGCCTCAGGGTCAACCTCTGCCCCCCTGCCAACACACATTGCGTCCGGTCGGAGAGGTAGGAGCCGAACCACCGCAGAACAGTGCCTCCAACTCCCATCCCCCCCAGCCGGCGCAATAGGATACCATGGTCGATGGTATCAAAAGCCGCCAACAGATCTAATAGGACCAGGATAGAGGAACAACCCCTATCTCTGGCCCTCCAGAGATCATCGACCAACACGACCAAGGCCGTCTCCATGCTGTGTCCGGGCCGGAAGCCGGACTGGCGTGGGTCTAGATATTCGGATTCCTCAAGGTGTCGTGGAAACTGCTGTGCCACCACATTCTCTACAACCTTCGCTAAAAAGGGAAGGTTGGAGACTGGACGATAATTAGCTAGCTCCATCGGGTCAAGGGAAGGCCTCTTGAGTAAGGGCCTCACCACCGCCTCTTTCAAGGCAGCAGGTAAGGACCCCTCGCCCAAAGAGGCGTTCACCAAGCCCAGTAGCCAGCCTCATGTCACTTCCCAGGATGCCAGTACCAACCAGGAGGGACACGGGTCCATTAAACATGTGGTCGGTCGCAGCCGTTCATGCAACCTATCCAAATCCTCGGGGGCAACAGAATCAAACTCCTCCCAGAATGGTCTCACAAGACTCACTGTTGGCGGCTCCTCTGGTCCACTGAAGGGGGCCCATCCGCTCCGGATCTGAGCGATTTTGTCCTGCAGATATTCCCCAAACTCCTCTGCTCTGCCCTGTAAAGGGGCTTCCCGCGTCCTCTGTGATAAGAGAGTGCGGGTCACCCGAAACAGGGCGGCAGGGCGGTTATTGGCGGACGCAATAAGAGTGGCACAATGTCTACGTTTGGCCGCTCTCAATGCCACAAGGTAAGTCCGTGAATAGGCTCTTACCTGTGTTCGGTCAGATTCGGAGTGTGAGGACCTCCATCTTTCCTCTAGGCGTCTCTTATGGTGCTTCATCACCCTCAGGTCCTCGGTAAACCAAGAGGCCCGGGTGGGTCGTCGCCGCAGGAGAGGCCGCAAAGGCGCAACTCGGTCCAGGGCCCCAGCGGCCGCCCTATTCCAGGCGGTCACTAGGTTCTCGGAGCGAGAGCGGGTTCAGGCTCAACCTGATCATCTCCTATAACTTGCTTGTTTATTCACTGTACAGGTAGTTGTAGATTGTAGGGGTGACACCAAAATATAATTTTATCATGTTTTATTTATCTGTATGTTAAATTATTGTATTTTATTCCAATTTCATTTTCAAATTTTCAAATTCAAATCCATTTCCATTTTAAATTGTTTTTATCAGATTTTAGTAATAATTTGGGTCTGGAACTCGGCTCTTTGATATGGCCCAAGGGCTAATCAATAAAGTAAACTAACTTCGAAATAATCCTTGACTTACAATTGCACTTTGGACCAGTATTTCCACTGCTAAGCAAGGTGGTTGCTAAGTTTGACTTTGCTTGTCAGAAACCAACTGGGAAGGTCATAAACATTGATCCCATGACCATGGGATGCTGCAACAGTCATAAGTACATGCCAGTTGCCAATTGTCCAAATTTCAATCAGTGATCATGGGGATGCTGCGATAGTCATAAGTATGAGGAGTGCTTGTAAGTCACTTTTTTCCAGTGCTGTTTTAACTTTCAACAATTGCCCAAGCAGGAGACCCTACACCATTCGTGACAAGTGGCAGTCCAGTCTCTTCTTGAAAGCCTCCAGTGATGAAGCTCCCGCAACTTCCGAAGACAACTTCTGTTCCATGGGTTGTTTGCTCTCTCTGTCAGACAAATTCTCCTTTTTTCCAGGTTGAATCTCTCCTTGTTCAGTTTCCATCCATTGCACCTTGTCTGGCCTTCAGGTGCTTTGGAAACTAGCTTGGCCCCCTCCTCTCTGTGGCAGCCCCTCAAATATTGGAAGACTGCTATCCTGTCTCCCCTGGTCCTTCTCTTCACTAATCTAACCATGCCCAGTTCCTGCAACCGTTCATCATATGTTTTAGCTCCAGTCCCCTAATCATCCTGGTTGCTCTTCTCTGCACTCTTTCTAGAGTCTCAGCATCTTTTTTTATAGTATGGTGACCAAAACTG
This sequence comes from Natrix helvetica, assembly GCF_964273705.1. NCBI lineage: Eukaryota > Metazoa > Chordata > Lepidosauria > Squamata > Natricidae > Natrix > Natrix helvetica. The sequence continues at coordinate 5,190,509 of NC_138556.1, forward strand.
GATCCAGTACTCTAGGTGTGGCCTTCCTAGGGCTTTATAGAGTGGTATCAGTACCTTCCTTGATCTTGATTGAATCCCTCAATGCAATTTAGGATTGCGTTGGCTTTTTTGGCTGCCGCTGCACACTGCTGGCTCATATTTAGCTGGTTGTCCACCAAGACTCCAAGATCCCCCTCACAATCACTGCTATTAAGCCTGGCTTCACCCAGTTTATATGTGTACTTTTGGTTTTTCTTGCCTAAGTGTAAGACTTTACTTTTCTCTACATTGAATTTCATTTTGTTAGACAGGGCCCGTTTTGTTAGATAGGATGGTTGTAAGGCAAGGAGTACTAATGAAATAGAGCCCATCCTGTGAGATTTTTTTGTAGTCAGTAGGTGACCTGAGACCACTGCTCTTCTTCAGCAGCCAATTTCCTAGTTTTGTGCTCTGCGCTTGGAAACGTTTAAGCATTTCTGCTCAATTTTTTTCAGCAAATATGACAGGTGCAGAAGTGTGGACCAAAAGGCCGCCTCTGTTTCTGCACCTACCCTCTCCACTGTTTTTCTCTTTAAGAATTGGCATTTAAGATTTGTGGGGAGTCTTTTTTTATAATGGCATTTGTTGCTCTGTTTTATTGTATTTGCCTGCAGACATTTGAATTTGGTGGGATGTAAGCACCCCCCACTCCAATAAATAAGTACATAAAGAAACCTAAACAATAAACTCTGACTTTTTGTTAAGGGTTAAATCCAATAATGCTTCCTGCCGGTCTTCAAGAATGTTTCATAAAAGAAAATTATTGCTCTTGTTTATTAGCAGGGTTGTACCAGTGTTGATGAAAGCAGGCATGTTCGTTGAGTTTTGAGGAAAATGAAAGAACGTGTTATATCAACCAGAAGGGCCTCAGACAATATATCAGAATAGATCATGGATTGGTGCAGTTTAAATCCACCGGTGGGCTCTGGATTTTTGTGAAATCGTGGACAATTTTAAATCAATTCCTTCTGTCAGGGTTGTCAGGATTCCACTCTGCTCTGTGATGAATTTCCCTCATGTTTGTTCCTTCATGGTTTATTTCTTCCCTGTCTGCTATGCTCAGAAATATTCCCTATGGTCTTTTATTATTGCTTTTACGCTTGCTTGTTCGGCTAGAAGACAAACAGATTCTACTGTCTTGTCAACCAATTTCTGTCTTCCTTGATATCCATGTGACGCTGCTATGTTAAGGAAGCGCTTGTTCCTTCAGTGTATTGCCTGGATCTAGAGTGGTCATTACTTTCATGTGATACATCTGGGGTTGTCCTCCCCCCCAAAATACTGTAGGAATAGACAAGGTAAGCACAATAGTCAAAAAATGAATAGGATGTTTTCTCAGAGGAAAAGGAGGAGGAAGAAGAAGAAAGAGAGGGAGGAGGAGAAGAAAGAAAGAAAGGAGGAGAAGGAGGAGGAGAAAGAAAGAAGGGAGGAGGAGAACGAGGAAGAGGAGGAGGAGGAGGAGGAGGAGAATGAGGAGGAAGAGGAGGAGGAGAAAGGAAGAAGGGAGAAGGAGATAAAGAATGAGGAGGAGTGGGAGGAGGAGGAGAAGAGGAGGAGGAGGAGGAGCAAAACCATAGAGTGATACAAAAGATATTGCAAGCTAACACAATGGAACCAGATTTTTATGGGAAAGGATTTAGAAAAGCAGTATAGGAAAATATTATATATGCTAACTACTGTAAATAGGTAATGCTATCTTTGATCAGGTTTAGAACATGATTTGAGAATGTTTGTGTCATGAATATTGGGGAATGAGTTGTGGGCAGAATGAATGTCTTCTGCATCTCGTTTTTTCTCCAAATAAAAAAGAGGAAATAAATTGCACCATCAACCATTGGAGGTTTTACTGCTGAATTTTGGAGGTGTGAATGGGGCTATCAGTCGATAAGCCATAGTTCGACTCATGCCTGCTTCTTTGCCAGAAAACAGGCCACCAACATTTCTGCAAATTTGTAGTGCAGGGGATGGGAACCTTAGCTGGCTCCGAATACTTTCCTACAGTCCAAATCTTGCAAGATCTCGTGAGAAAGGAACTAGGGGAGACTCTTGAGAACTTTGTTCTATCTTCTGCCAATCTGGAAGGCTTCTATGCACCATCATTATTAGCTGACAATGTTCCCAAGCCTTCAATTGCATGGAGCTGAAGATCCCCTGGCAAATCCTGAATTGGAAACTTCAGGAAACACTACACTATAGAAAAATTAATTGCCAAGTCCCATAATTGTCAAGCAAAACTGGCATGCGAAGATATAAGGAATGTGGAAACAGCCAGTTGGGTCTAATGGTTAAGGCAGGGGTCGGCAACCTTAAACACTCAAAGAGCCACAAAGGTCCTAACTGAAAGCCCACCCCCCGTTCAATTCTGGAGCTGACCAGAAGTGTGATTTCCCCACCATAGAGTCTCCTCCTAGCACAGCGTCTTTTTTACTCTGCTGACTTGAAGTCCAGTTCCCCCACCATAGAGTCTCCTCTTAGCATGGTGTCCTTTTCCCTCTACCTGTCCTAACGGAAAGCCCTATCAATTGTAGAGGGAGCTGCGACAGGGAGCCACAACAGAGGGATGAAAGAGCCACATGCAGCTCCGGAGCCACAGGTTCCTGATGCCTGGGTTAAGGTATCAGACTAGGAAGCAAAAAGCCATGAATTCTAGTCCTGCTTTAAGTATGAAAGCCAGCTGGGTGACTTTGGGCCAATCACCAGGAGACAGGGAGTTCTAGTCCTGCCTTAGGCACAAAAGCCAGATTGGTGACTTCGGGCCAATCAGCAAGAGGCAGTGAGTTCTAGTCCAACTTTAGGCATGAAAACCAACTGGGCAATCTTGGGCTAGACACCCTCTCTCAGTCTAGTCCACCTCACAGGGCTGTTGTTGTGGGGAAAAGCGGAGGAGGAAAACATGCTGAATATGTTTTGCTGCCTTGAGTTATTGGTCAAAATAATAAAGGTGGGAAATAAATACATAATTGAAGGCAGGATCCAATCCAGGCCGGTCGCCAGGACCACAAGTTTCATCTTCTGAGTTTTTGGACTTGTGCTGGAGCCCATCTTTTGGAATCTTCTCTCTAGCCAATAAATGAATATTATGGGAGTTGGTGAAGGGGAATCACTACAATTAATCCCTGTTCTTACTATCTTCTCCATGTCAGGTACTAATTGCTAACTCCCTCACCATTAGTGTACCTTTATCTGACTGAGGCTTCCCAAGAGCAGGAAGCAAACTCCTGGTCCTGACAAAAACCCCTTTCATTAATTTACTGTGAATTCTGCTCATTCACATCCAGCAAAGTCTTTCAAGGGAGGATTTACAGTCACAGACCTTATCTGGCTTGAAGAGCTGCCAGGACGATATCTGCAGAACTTGGCAAGGAGTCTAGGAAAGTCAAGAACCAATGAAGTGAACTAATTGTCTCCTGCAAACTCCACTCCCCTTTCGCTCCTCTTTTATTTCCTCTGGGAGGGGCCATTCATCATCCACCTCTGGCCTTACACTTAAGTCGATCCCTGTTCTTTAGCTGTTCCCTTCGTCTGGCAACTCAGCGCATGCGCACATTGGGAACAGGTTCCAGCTATTCGTCTGACTCTGAAGGCAGCTGATAACTGGCATACAGCTCTGGCCCCTTCTCTGCCTCCGATGCAGAGCCCTCATCAGAGCCTTCCCCAGACTCCAGGACTCTCCAACCTCCTCACTGTCCAAATCTGCTGCCAGCTCTGTTGGCCACTGGCGGGCCACAACTCTTGTGTGTTTGCCATTATGATTTATTTTTGCTAGAATTCCTTTCAACTTTCTTAAGCCGCATTTGCTGTTTGGATGAGGCTTCCCATGAATGGTTCCACTCCAAACTTTTCACTGATCTTTTTGTTTGTTTGTTATCTGGGTCCTTTCGAACAACTTGTCCCTGTTAGCCACAGGGCCCCCCATGGCTACTTCCTACCTAACCCTAACCCTAACCCTAACCCTAACCTCCAAAACTTTTAATAAATTAGAAGCATCAGTCCTTGGAGAAATGTATTGTTTGCATTGCTTTCTTTCGGGGAAAATGGTTTTTCTCTTGTTTTAGTTGCTGCAGCATAGGTGTCAGCGTTCCAAATATCATGCAGAATTAAATCAGAATCAAAGACAAAACTTTCCTTAAAGTTCCAATTTAAGACCTAGTTATCTGCAGGATCGCATCCTACCACACACGTCCCTACGACCTATCCGCTCACACAGGGAGGGACTCCTTCTGGTGCCGTCCGCTAGGCAATGCCAGCGGGTGACACCTAGGAGTAGGTCCTTCTCTGTGATGGGCCCAACCCTCTGGAATGACCTCCCCCCTGATATTCGAACTACCACCGACCTCCGTTCCTTCCGTCAAAAATTAAAGACTCACCTATTTCAATCAGCTGGCCTGGCACTCTCTTAGTTTTACCTCCCGGGGATATATCTTAATTGGGTTTGGGTATTTTAATTGTGGATGTTTTTAGGGTTTTTATAGTATATTTATTTCTTGTACAGCCTTATCTCCTCCATCCAAATGTATTCAACTGTTTTATATTATTGTATTTTTATCTTCATTTGACTGTACACCGCCCCGAGTCCCTTTTTGGAAGAGGGGGCGGTTTAGAAATCCAAGAAATAAATAAAATAAATAAATAAAATAATGAGACAGACATGTTGGCATTGTGCTATGAAATCCCAAATCTGATTTGCTTCCTGGGATTCCACCTAGTTGAAAGTTCATGATCTTATCCCCACACCCCATAATCCATCACATGTTCCAATCATCATCTTCCACGCTGGCATCTACACCCCTCTGCTTCCGGTCAGGTGTCGAGGTGTGGAGACAAAAGATGACCTTGAGCTTCTATAAAAGAATGATAACAATACATTCCACAATCCCACTCCTTTCTATTCCCCCCTCCCAACTAATGAAACAGCATAGGAAAATAATAGAAAGTGTGGCAGGCCAAAGATCCTAAAAAGAATATAACTACAGGCCTGACAATAGGTTGCTTTTACAGCTGATTGTTTTGATTCCCCCATCTTGAACATGGATCTGGATTCTTTTGGAAACATGTATTGTGAAGAATAACAAACAACAATAGCTACCCCTGGCCATTCCTTCCTATTCCTGTTATTCTTCGGTCAAGCCAAATCAAGGGAAACAGTCTGCAATCCGTAAGAGGATTTGCTATCTGTAGTGACGGTGCTATTTTCCCCAGCATCCCTCTTAACTCTAGCCATCCAGGTTTCCAAAATTGGATAAATAAATGAAAGATGCCTCCATGTACAAAAGCAGCAGGCTGCTAAGCACCGATTGCTTGAGGTTTGGCTTTTTCTGGACCTGTGCAATCCTTGGCTGCAAACTGCTAAGAAGGTGCAAACACTCTAAGAAGCCAGAATGCTGGGTTCAACTTCTGCTCCCTAGCATAACAAGATGATTTTTGTTATGAGAGAGAGGGGGGAGGGAGGGAGGGAGGGAGGGAGAGAGGATTCTCATGTTGTTATTCTAGCAAGCTGAGAGAGAGGTAGAGAGAAATAGAAAGAGTGAGAGAGAAATAGAAAGAAAGAGAGCAGAGAGAAAGAGAGAGAGAGGTAGAAAAAGAGACAGAAAGTAAATTTCAAGTTGCACTAACAAGCTAAAAGAGAGAGATGACTCTTGTTCTAGTAAGCTAAGAGAGAGAAAGAGAGAAAGAAAGAAAGAAAGAAAGAAAGAGAGAGAGAGAGAGAGAGAGAGAAAGAAATAATGTTTCATGTTAAGCTAGCAAACTAAGAGAGAGAGAGAAATAGAAAGAAAGAAAATAGAGAGAGATAGAGAGAGAGAAAAAGAAAGGCAGAAAGAAAGTAAATTTCATGTTGTGCTAACAAGCTAAGAGAGAGAGAAAGGGAGAAAGAAAGAGAGAGAATGGTAGAGAGAGAGAAAGAAAGACAGAAAGTAAATTTCATGTTGCGCTAACAAGCTGAGAGAGAGATGAATTATTCTATCAAGCTAAGAGAGAGAAAGGGAGAAAGAAAGAGAGAGAGAAAGAAAGAGAGAATGAAAGAAAGTTTCATGTTGAGCTAGCAAGCTGAGAGAGAGAGAGAGAAAGGGGAGAGAGAGAGAGAGAGGAGGAGGAGGAGGAGGAAGAGAGAAAGATCAGGGAGAAAAAGAGTATAGATTCAGTTCAAAGAGATATTGTCAGTTCTGGCAGGCTTAAAATTAGACCAACCAGGTAGGGCTTTTGCGCTTCCCTTGGGTCCACCTGTCAGCTTGCTGGAAACAAGACTTGTATATTTCAATAGTCTGCCAGCACACATGGTCCGTGCAGATGATGCAGACAGGATGAGTGGAGAGGAGTCCCCAATGACACAGAGCGGTTGTGTTTGTCCAGGTTCACTCGCTTTAATTTAATTTGATTCCCCCTCCCCTAAAAGCAGTTTCCATTGCATGGAATCAAGGGCAGGGATGCGTTGAGGGTTGGAGTCATCTTCCCAAATTTGGGGCACGTTTAGAGGGTTGCCTGAATCTGGATGGATATTATACAACAACAACAACAACAACAACAACAACAACAACAACAACAATAAAAAAAATAATAATGAAAAAGAGCCAGGTTATGTTTAATAAATTCACCAAAGAAAGAAAATCTGGAGAAAAACTAGATGTAGTAGACCGCTATAGAAAACATGGCCAACGAATCTCAGTGGATGGCGATAAAATAATGGAAATTGAACAGTGTGTTGAAATGTGGTTGGCAGCAGGAGTGGGATTCTACCGGTTCAGACCAGTTTGGGTGAACTGGTAGCTCGGAAGATCAGCTGGGAGCGAACCGGTTTGCTCCCATTAGCAAGTGGGCCTGCCCTCTTGTCCCTGTGCTTTACCTACTTTTACCTTTTCAGTTGAGTCACGCAGCAGAGTTGATTTCTGTGCCTCAGCTGTTTTCCTTCCCAAACAGCAATCTGGAAGGTAAGTCTTCTCTAAACTGCGCACGCGTGCACCCAGCAAACTGGTTGTTTAACTGGTAGGATCCCACCCCTGGTTGGCAGGCTTTCAGAGTTTGCAACAGCAATCACATTCAGAAAGCACACACAGGCAACTGATTCAGCAGGATTCATTAACTTTTTTTATATAATAGAACATGTGGAGTAAATATACCATACCAACTACCAACATGGTAGTAAATGCAGGCAGAGGAGAGAACAGTTTCAGTATCATTTTTGAGAAGCAGACTAGTTTTTGAGCTCAGCACAGACTCAGAGCTTTAGTAAGTAGCAGTTGAGCTAAGCCACGCCCAGGCTGGCCCCACCCCTGCTGCCTCTGAGCCAATCTTCTTTTGTTGCCCTGAATAGGAGAATGGAGCTGGAAAGCAGTTTAGTGGGGTGGGGAGGGAATGGGGATTTTGCAGTAACCTTCCCCTGCCATGCCCACAAAGCCACACCATGCCCACAAAGCCATGCCCTCAGAACCGGTAGCGAAATTTTTTGAATCCCACTACTGAAGCTGAGAACCTCCATAGATGCCCCTTGCACTAGGTTCCTCCTCTGGTTTTATACGCCATCTATTCCCATTTTTCCTCCTGGCCTACGTCCCATCTTTCATCTTTCCCAGAACCCTTTGCCCAGAGGATGAACCCCATTCTTCACAAAGCCATGCCACGCCCAGAGAACTGGTAGGAAAAAAAATTGAATTCCACCACTGATGACATCAGCAAGTATTGGGGCCCAATTGGCAATGAAAGCTCAGGACTGTATGGGTTGGAAACCTCCAGAAGAGCCCTTCATCCTGCAGTGCACAGAGAATGGCTAAAATGATGATGGTGATGATTGATGAGGATGATCCAACAAAATAATCTGCTGTCTTTCCCAAAATTAAAATGGTCTGTTCTGGTTAGCAGATAAGGTTGTTGAGGTTTGGGGTTTTTTTTTTAATTGGGTGGATTATTTGCATTTATAATCCACTTTCCAGAAGCATCAACAGATCACAACGAAGATACATTCAGATCAGGTTAAAGAGTCATATCAGTGATATCATCAGGATGAAACACTAAAATCAAGTCCAGTCCAGTGCTGGGACACTCTTATGCAGAATAACACACCTATATTTATCTTATTATGTCTTGTCCCCTCACTTGTTCCTGAATGGACCAGACATGGGTTGCTCCCGGTTCATCCTGGTTCATCCAAACCAGTAGTGGTATTTTGGCCTGGGTCACAGAAATGGCAGCAACCCAGGCTGGCCACGCCCCAAACTGATTCCCTGGTCACCGCTGCCATTGCCAGCATGTTGCTTAGTAGTCTGCATGTGTGCACAGTTCACTGAAAATTGTTCTGTGCATGAGCGAAGAACAATTTACATTGAACTGTGCAAGCACGTGCAGTGTGCGTCTGGCAAGAGCGAAGCTAGCACACACGCACAAAGTGAACTGATAGTAAAACCGGGAGCAACCCACCTCTGGATTGGACCGTGTGATGGACATGTGGGTGCAGGGGGAAGGGTCTTGGGCTTTATTTTGGGTGGGGAAAACCTGGGAGCTTTCAGATTCGGGTTTTCCCAGATGTGCCAATATGTCATCTTTAATAAAATGGAACTTTGAGGAACTTCAAGCCTCGGAGTCTTCTTTCGTTGGGGGTGTTACTTGGAACCCTGACAACCAGTTTTCATGGAAAGGATCCCTTTCAGGGCTCAATGTTTTTGGGGTGACTACCAAAGAAGGTGACTTGACGAGGAGGCCTGTGAAGATGAAGCATTGGACAACTCTCATTGGACAGTCAAATTAGTTGAGAATCTTCTTCAAGAGTTCTGACAATTCTTTTCTTCTCTCTTCCGTGCTTTCCAATTCTTGCTCCTCAATTCTTCATGATTTTTTTGGGGGTGGGGTGGGGGTAATGAAAACATAAGGTGTTAGACCACCAGAGGTGTTATAGGAATACATAAATAATATTGGTGCAGTTCTTTGAAGATGAAAGGTGTTATGTGGCTGCTTGAGTGTTATCCCAGTTTCAGAGCTCTGAAATATTTGATGTGATTATGTGTGCATATAATATTTAATGGTAATTCAATATGCAAATTCAAAACGTTATTTACATTTCTTCCAGGCAAGCTTAATTTCTAGTTATCGGAGAAAGGGAGAAATCTTTTGCACAAATAAGGTACTGCTTATTCAAAAGGTCCCTTAAGGCTACTCGGGACCATAAGCTCCCAGGAGGTTTTTTCCGTTCTCTTCTTTCTTTTTTCTTAAGCTGTCCATAAGATGACAGGCGGATCTCGTTGGTGGTGTTACTATGGATTACTGATGAAACAATGAAGCATAATATGTCCATCAAAATTAGACCTCTGGTAAAGGATTGAGGGGTTTAATAATTTTTTAAAAAGACATATGAAAAAAGACCACATCCTGAATCATTTCCAGTCTTAGAAACTTAGATCAATCCACATTTGACTTGTCAGTCAATTTCAGACAGAATTAAATTCTTGAACAGTTTTGTTATTATACAGTAATGTCACTTTTTTGGAAAGAACAAGGTGGTGATTTAAGCTCTGTGAAACATAACTAGCACTAGCTATGTTGGCTGGAAAATAACAAAGGATTTTGTCTGGGTTCCACAAATGAAGGGCACATACAACTGTTCTTTCTCTAGCGTGAATTTTCAAACCTTCCCCATCTCAGAAATAAATGGCAAGAGTGATCAAATGGTCTTCTGTCCTTTGATAAGAAACAGGAAAGGGCTGGTTAGGTTTAAGCTGGAGATATAAAATTTTTAGAAGTGGCCCTTAAGGAGGATGGTAAAAATTGGGCCTGTTGATATTTGTAGGAGGATTGAGTTAATTACGGTGGGTACCTTAACTCATGTGTGTGCTTAGAATGTAGAAAGGAGGAGGAGGAGGAGGAAGAGGAGGAGGAAGAGAAGGAAGAGAAGAAGAAAAAGAAGGAGGAGAACGAGGAAGAGGAGGAGGAGAAGGGGGAAGAAGAAAGGGAGGAGAAGGAGGAGGAAGAGGAGAAAGAGAAGGAGGAGGAGGAGGAGGAGGAGGAGGAGGAGGAGGAGGAGGAGGAGGAGGAGGAGGAGGAGGAGAAGGAGAAGAACAACAACCAGAAGAAAAATAATGCTATCTTTGATCAGGTTTAAAACATGATTTGAAAATGTTTGTGTCATGAATATTGGGGAATGAGTTGTGGGCAGAATGAATGTCTTCTGCATCTCGTTTTTTCTCCAAATAAAAAAGAGGAAATAAATTGCACCATCAACCATTGGAGGTTTTACTGTTGAATTTTGGAGGTGTGAATGGGGCTATCAGTTGATAAGCCATAGTTTGACTCATACCTGCTTCTTTGCCAGAAAACAGGCCACCAACATTTCTGCAAATTTGTAGTGCAGGGGATGGGAACCTTAGCTGGCTCCGAATACTTTCCTACAGTCCAAATCTTGCAAGATCTCGTGAGAAAGGAACTAGGGGAGACTCTTGAGAACTTTGTTCTATCTTCTGCCAATCTGGAAGGCTTCTATGCACCATCATTATTAGCTGACAATGTCCCCAAGCCTTAACTCATATGTGTGCTTGGAATATAGAATCCTCGGGCTGCAAGGGGACTCTAGTCGAACTCCCTGCTCAAGGCAGGAGACCTTGTACCATCCTAGTCAAATGGTTGTCCACTAATATCCAGTCTATTTTCCCGAGAACCTCCAGTGACGGAGCATCCAGAACTCCATGAAGTAAACTATTCCATTGAGTAATTGCTCTCACTATCAGGAAATTTCTCCTTCCAGATTGGATCTCTCTTTAACACGTTTCACCCATTATTTCTTCTCCTGCCCTTTAGTGATTTGAGAATAAGCCCTCTTCTCTGTGGCAGGCCCCCAAGTACTGGAAGAGACCTGCCATGACCCTCCTAAGCCTTCTCTTCAATAGGTGAGAGATGCCTGGCTCCCTCAGCTGTTCATTTTGAAGATGTTCCATTCACTGTATAGAAATTTTGGTCATCTTCCAGAACCTACCAGAAACAGAGAATGAAAATCTTGAAGATATTATGAGTACAATTTTAGCAGAATATATTAAGACAAATAAAGAACAGTTGTGGTGGGACATGGATCTGGTTTATAGGATTAACTCAGCATATGCTAGAACCCATAACATTCCAAGGCAGGTACATGTTAAATTTCTTAGGAGGACCACGAGGGATGACGTGCTAGGGGCCCAAAGGGAGGGGCCATTAAAATATCAAGATAAAGAAATTACCATTCTTAAGCAAATTCCGAAAAAAATTAGAGAAAGAAGGAGGAAGTATTCCTCCTTAGCAAAGAAACTATATAATAAAGGAGTTTGGTTTAGATGGTTATTGCCAGAGGGAATGCTGATTTTCTGGGAGGGAAACAGAATTAGAATTAACACAGTGGAAGAAACTGAAGCCTTCACCCAAAAACATTTTTCTCTCCTAGAGAATGAAAATAAGGGAGGTGGTGAAAAATGCAGCAATGTACAAGATATGGGGGAGGGGGGGCGTGGCTCCATCTGGGGACAGGGAGGAGGGAGCAATATCGAAAATGCTCAGATTGCAAAAATAAATCTATTTGAAATATTATTGTAATTGTTGATATACTAGAAAGTGACAAAGAATGAGATGATTGAACACATGATTGATATAATGTAAAAATTCTGTTTATGCTTATCTTTTAAATGTTGTTTTCAATATGGAAAAATTATGAGATTTGGAGGGTCTTCCACCACTAGCATGGGAGCTGCCAAAAGTTTTTATGCACTTTTGTACCCTTTCCCCATAAATGTTTTAAAAAACCAATAATATTTTTTTTAAAGAAATTTTGGTCATCTGGACCAGTGTATCACCATTAAGAATTCACCATTCTGTGTCCAGTTCAATGCATTTAGTAGAATTAATGGAAGGGACCATAATCTCTGAACCCACTGAAGCCAAATGGAATGTGATTTGTCTTAATTAGATTTATCTTAAGCCTAACTAATTTGTCTTAATAGGACATAGCCTACTGTTATACTAAAAGCTCTCCTAAAATAACTTTTATATGTGTTGAACTTACTGGCAACAAGAGCAATAAGAAAGTCCCTATTGTAACTGAGGGAGGGAATTATTTCTCCTTCCCATAATCTGTCAGACAGTAATAGCATTTGAAGAGAGTATTGGGAGTTAGGAGAGTTATTGTGGTTAAGGCATCAGGCTAGAAACCAGGAGACTGTGAGTTCTAGTCCTGCTTTAGACACAAAATCAGTCCCCCCCCCAATCCCAATCCCAAACAATCAGTCACATGGTCCAACCGAGGTGCAGTCTGGTTGCCTGGTGACATTACTCCTCCTTCCTACGGCCAGATGTGAGAACATCCTTGGTTCCCAAGAGAAAGTATTTTGTTTTGACTACAGAACCCCAGCTATCTCTAATCCCCCCACTCCCTATGCCTCAGCTCCAGTGTGACAGCACTGGAGCTCCAAGATGGCTTCGGCTAGGCCAGCTTCAGGGTTGGCAGGCTTCCCACCCTCAATTGAAGAGGAATTCCTGCAAGACATACAGAAGGAAATTAATCAAGGCTCAATTTAACTTCCCCTTCCTCCCCCTGGAGGCCCCTTAGGCTTCTGAGGGAACTCATCATGAAACTGTTTAACTAACCTATCAGTCTTCACATCCCAATCAATGCACCATCTGCTGGTCAGGTGACATAACTCCTCCTTCCTCTGGCCAGGTGTGAGAACGACCTTGGTTCCCAAGAGAAAGTATTTTGTTTTGACTACAGAACCCCAGCTATCTCTAATCCCCCCTCCCTATGCCTCAGCTCCAGTGTGGCAGCACTGAGGCTCCATGTATAGAATTCAAGACAGAATTATTTCTATTAGGCATTATAACAGACAGCTATGATAAAGGAACATTATACTTAATACTACACATCCTATACACCCGCAGCAAGAACGGTGGACCTGCAGCAGTGGAAGAGTGAAAACACCCCTTCAGAGGAGGAGACAATAAGGAAGATATTAGTCCCTGGAGAAATGGATAGACTAACGTTAAAAATAAAAGACAAAGGAGATACAGAATACTACGCTACATGGAACAGATTCTATTAATGGTTAGAAGCACGAGGTGGAAGTCGGAATATGAAAAAATTAGGTTAGGCAGACCTGGAATGAGATACTGTATATGCATTGCTGTATTAGAATGAATATGATGGTCAAAAATAATTTTACAAAACTAGCACTGCTTAAGCAGTATATATGTTATTTGTTTTCACTTTGGTTTTTATGGAAAGTGAAATGCCAAGACAATCACACTGTGTTCAATATATGTATATGTAAATTATACACACCCATGCACACACACGTGTGTGTGTGTGTATGAATATATAGATGGATGTATGTAATGTATGCAATGGAGTTTATGATTTCTAACTTGAGAGGTATGGAAGAATATGACAATAACTTTCCTCTATATCCAATCTGTAAAATATATTACTGGTAATTTCCAAAATATTTTCCCAAGTTTGCATTTTGTAAATGACTGTGAAACTAGAGGATGTGATGATTTAAGTCAAATTGAATTCTGCCTGACCTCTCCAAAGGCACCACAGGTACCAAAGGTATCAATTTATTTCAATAGGAAAAAGGTTATACGGATGTAGCCTAGGGCTTCAAATGATGAAAACTTCCATTTGGGCACTCAATTTGAACACATCCCCAATCTTCTCAGACATTAATGAATATCTGAAGAGTTGAAATCCATGGATGTAGATCTTACCCCAAAGGATTAAAAATTGATTGGGAGAGATTCTGAAACATTTCAAAGAGGAATATTTGGAGATCATCTGAAGAACCCATGGATTAAATTTAGCAATTTGGACTCCTAAAATCAGTACTCTACCAGCTCCTCATTCAATTTGCTTTGGCTTTTAGCTGGAATCAAAATGAAATTCATAACTTATATTTCCTACTACTATTTTATTTCCTGTGTTGTAGCCAACTGACTGTTGCCTTCTTCTAGAGAAGTTGACATTATGACTTGAATATATAGAGATAAGAAATAAAGTAAAATCTTCCAGTTCCTCCTCTTTTCTCCAACAAGTTAAAATATCAACCCTTCCCATGCAAGCAAATGCAAATAGGAGGGGGGAAAGTATGCATTAACTTTCTACTGGGTGTAAAAGGTAAACGTTCCCCTCCCACATACGTGCTAGTTGTTCCCGACTCTAGGGGGCGGTGCTCATCTCTGTTTCAAAGCTGAAGAACCAGCACTGTCTGAAGACATCTCCGTGGTCATGTGGCCAGCATGTCTAGATGCCAAAGGCACACGGAACAATGTTACCTTCCCACCAAAGGTGGTTCCTATTTTTCTACTTGCATTTTTATATACTTTCAAACTGCTAGGTTGTCAGAATCTGGGACAAGTAACGGGAGCTCACTCCATTATGCGGTGCTAGGGATTCGAACTGCTGAACTGCCGACCTTTCTGATTAACAAGCTTAGTGTCTTAGCCCCTGCGTCACCGCGATACTAGGTGTAAGCACCAACATATAAAATGCACTTGCTGTATGGAACATCCTGGTTTCCAGCCATCTACTTCCACATCAAATGCTGGATCCCAATTTGAAAACCGAAGTTCTTGACCAGGTGCATAGACAACGCCTGCCTGTCACTCAAAGGAAGTCAGAAACTTCCCTCATTACACTCGTCATGTTCCATGGTATAAAGATATAGGGAAGTTGTCAACCAGTCCTGCTGTTTATTTGTCAGAAAACCTCATAAACACACACACACACACTCTCTCTCCATAAATGGTATCAGCCCAATTAAAGAGCTCTTTACTCCCCCTGATATTTTGAGCCAGAAAATATTGATTTATCCACCTATGGACCGAGCGTAGAAGCATCTCTTAATGAGAAACCACACTGAGCCCTCCTGAACTTTGATCTATCACCCTATAATATACTCTCTCTGTTTTCTGTTAAGTGGTCAAGTGACTCATCAGCCAGAGATGGAAGGACATGCTGATTCTTTAATGTCGACACTCAGATACTCAAAAGGAATCACAAATCTTCATTTTAATGGGAGGTGAACAGAGAGCTCGCTTCTATGCTGGGCTTTCAGCTTGTTTGACAAGGCTCCTCTTAATAAGTGAACCATTGTTGGGGTACACTGTCCATCAAATGCCACCGCCTTTTAAGCAGGAGCCTTGCTAAACTAAACACAATCAAGATCGCCTTGTATAATATTGTTATCTCGGTGACAAAGATTTAAGAGGAACTGGCACATTCTCCATCTTTCTCTCTCGCTCCTTTTTAAAAGAATGAGGCAGTCAGAAAGTTCACATGTCTGTGTGATACATCTGAAGGTGCGACCTTATTGAATCAAGAAGAAAGCTGGTATAACCCACCACTGTTCTCAACGTTTCGAAATATTTTAACGGGCGCTTCCAGCTGGATGGAATTGCTTCTTGTTCAAAGAACCCCACCTTAAGAAATGTATAAATATTAGGAGACTGATCAAGGGGATTTGAAAAACATTTTATAACACGAGTTGGAAAGTGTTGGGGAATAGGGATGAACTGTTCCCACGAGGCATAAAATCTAATCCTACTTGCTGGCTCCCCATCTTGAGCCAGCCTTATGAAGGCAGAAAGCCTTAGTGAAGGAGTACAACAAAATTGTGAGAAACCCATTTGTTCCTGTGCACCCTGATCTTCTTCATCTATCCATTGGCAGGCTTAAATCCAGGAAGCCCACTCTGGCACTCGCTCAACAGCTGTGTAACAACTTTGATGTCAACACACAGTGGAAAGCCAAATGGGCTGCTGAACGCCCAGATAGAGGCATGTACATAGATGACCCTACAGAGAAGGTGCAAGATTTTTTTTTATCCACGTTTTTTTTATTTTTGAACATAAAAGACAACATTAAAAAGTTTTCATCCATTACATAGAGCATGTCATTTGGTTACAAGTGCTTTTGCATCCGTATTTTCAATTACATATATAATCCCAGTTTTTCCATCCAATATAGCCAAAAACCTCACTTTCATTGTGCGGCATATGTTCAATTACGATTAATATTTCTTTCTTTTCAATAAGCTTAATTCTCTTACATTCTTAATTGTCTGCTTAACAACAACATACCTTTATATAATTATTGTCTCATTTTAAATCTTTTTACAGTATAAAAGAATTTACCAAGTGTTTATGTTTGTATATCTTTCACTGCTTTCAACAGGATATCTTTATGGTATGCGCTTAGAGTTATATATTATATTACCAATCTTCTATCAAATGTACATTAGTTCATTTATTATCTTTATCCTTCATTTTATAACAAAAAATTCTAAATTATTCATATATATGTCAGTGTTTCATTGTATTATTGTTAGTCTAACAAGATTATTATGTTTTTGCTTTTCTCCTTCAATTAAAACATTGTATCATTATTAGTCTATTTAACAACATTATTGTATTCTCACTTTTCTCCTTCAATTAAACCATAAATAAAACATTTTTCATGTCCAGGTTCTTTTTTCCAGCCACTGATAAAACAAATCCCATATCTTATAAAATTGCTCATCTTCTTCTTCTCTAATTTCAAATGTCAATTTGCTCATTTCAGCGCACTCCATTATCTTTCGAATAACTTCTTCCTGTTTTGGTATCATTTACATAGATGACCCTACAGAGAAGGTGTAAGGTTTTGACCTTCTTTGCCAGCATTAGTCAACTCTGAACAGGATCCGTACCCAACATGGTGTCTTCCAGGACTCATTGTTTAAATGGGGTCTTGTCTCCACCCTTCAGTGTGACTGTGGTGCTCCTCAACAAAATATCTATCACATTGTGTTCGAATGTCCATCAAGAGCTTACACTGGCCCAATGTCTGTTTTTTTTCAACATAGACCACCCTGTCCTTGAATGGCTGGGTGGACTGGACATTAATGTTTGAACTACTCTAACAGATTAACAGAGTTGGAAGGGACCTTATAGGTCATCTAGTCCAATGCCCCTGCTCAAGCAGGAGACCCTACATAATTTCTGACAAATGGCAGTCCGGTCTCTTCTTGAAAGCCTCCAGTGATAAAACTCCAACAACTTCTGAAGGCAACTTCTGTTCCATTGGTTGGTTGTTCTCACTGTCAGAAAATGCCTCCTTATTTCCAAGTTGAAACTCTCCTTGATCAGTTTCCATCCATTGTTCCTTCTCTGGCCATCAGATGCCTTGGAAAATAGCTTGACCCTCTCCTCTCTGTGGCAGCCCCTCAAATATTGGAAGACTGCTATCCTGTTTCCCCTGGTCCTTCTCTTCACTAGACTAGCCATGCCCAGTTCCTGCAACCGTTCTTCATATGTTTTAGCCTCCAGCCCCCAATCATCCTGGTTGCTCTTCTCTGCAACTCTTTCTCAACATCTTTTTTATAGTGTGATGACCAAAACTGGATGCAGTATTCTAAGTGCGGTCTTACCAAGGCTTTATAAAGTGGTATTAGTACTTCACTTGAAGCCCATGTATTTGCCATACACTAAATAAAATGTTCCCATGAATAAATGCCCACCAGAGTTTCAAAGCAAACAACTTTTGATTTCCATGCTTTGGGTTTTTTTTTAGTGTTATAAATACCACCCTTTGCAGGACTAGCAAGAATTGCTTGGATCTGTTGACTCAATGGCATCACCCAGCACTTAGAACTGATATTTTGCAAAGGTTTCTCTCCAACAGCATCATCCATGTGCCTTACAGTTGACGCATTTAAATGGCATTGCTGCATCGCCATATGCTGTCTCTCAGAGAGCTTTAAAGATCAAGCACAGAGGCTTTCTTGAGTTCTAGATGTAGATTTCCACCTGCTTCGGCAAATATCATGTCAATCATTCCATGGAGGCTTTAGCAAATTACAGAAAAGGTTTAGATTTGGAAAATGAGAGTGATGTCAAAATAGGTGGACAACGTAGACGAATAAAGTACTTTGCACAAGACAGGATTACGCGATTGCTTATAATTAATCCATCACCGCATAAGGTAAGAATCACACCGAGCTATTGGTCAGGGGATTCCATCTTCCAGTCAATTCAAGTCTCTGGAAGTCTGTGTGTATTAACTGGGTGTCAAATGACAATTAGAAAAGTCTGCTGTTGTTTAATATAGTATAAGAGGTTGCCTTGCTTTGTTTTTATGGAATACAGAATAACAGACTTGAAAGGGACCTTTGAGGTCTTCTAGTTCAACCCTCTGCTCAAGCAGGAGACCCTATGACATTTTAGACAAATGGCTGTACAGTCTCTTCTTAAAAGCCTCCAGCACCCACAACTTCTGAATGCAAGCTGTGTGAGTGTATAAGAAATTATGAGCTGGGATAGCCATAACAACAAGTCAGCCAATGGGAACTGCTTGGTGACTAAGAAACATGATCTGTTGTGAGCCACAGGAGATGGCTCAGAGCCTGTGTGTGGCTTCGCTTAACTGATCTGTATGTAAGAGTTAGCTTGTCCTTGGATTTTATATTCTGTGCTTCTGTGATTTCTGCTTCTACTTCTGCTTTTTGTCCTTTTACTGGCTACCGCGTTGCAAGAGCGGCATGGGTATTGTATATATGCACCATGCTTTATATTATTGTATACAAAGAAGTTTATTCTATAAATTAATCCTGCTGAATTATTTACTTGTGCGGTGGCTGTATCACTGCAAACTCTGATAAGCGGTTCCCATGACAAATAGTTCCAATTGTGAGGAGGTTTATCCTTCATTCCAAGTTGTTTCTCTCCTTCATTAGTTTCTATCCATTGTTTCTTGACTTGCCCCCTGAAGCTTTGGAAAATAGGTTGATCCCTCTTCTTTGAGGCAGCCCCTCAAATACTGGAATAAAGCTCCCCCCCTTTCTGCATTGTGTGCAAATAACTTAGTTTCTTTCTAAGTAGTCTAGATTCCATACTTTCAACTTCTAAGGTGAAAACCAAAGTTAGAAATAAAAGAAGGAGATCAGTGAGATATAAATAAGCTAAGAGAGAGAGAGAGAGGGAGGGAGGGAGGGAGGGAGGGAGGGAGGGAGAGAGAGAGAGAGAGAGGTAAACATTATTATTATTATTATTATTATTATTATTATTATTATTATTATTATTATTATTATTATTATTATTATTATTATTATTACTACTACTACTACTACTATACGATTGTATCACAGCGGCCAGTTGATTCGCCGGATTTGGCATTGATTACTAGTCGGGCCCCACCCAGGCGCCTAGGACGTCGTAACGTATTTTCGTAATATACGTGCAGATCCAAGCAGTGCAGCTTTTTGCATTTGACTGATGGTGATTTTGTCAAGTTTTAACTGTTTTAAATGTAATTCCAATGCTTTTGGAATAGCACCCAGTGTGCCGATTACCACTGGAATTACCACTGCTGGTTTGTGCCATAATCGTTGGATTTCAATTTTTAAGTCCTGGTATTTCGTGACTTTTTCATGTTCCTTCTCCTCAACCCTGCTATCACCTGGTATTGCGATGTCTATGATTGTAACCTTCTTTTTCTCAACCAGTGTGATGTCTGGTGTATTATGCGCCAGTATTTTATCCGTTTGTATGCGAAAATCCCATAGGATCTTGACCATCTGACCCTCGACGACTTTTTCAGGCTTATGTTCCCACCAGTTTGTTGCTGTTTTAATGTTATAATTTTTGCACAAATTCCAGTGGATCATTTGTGCCACTGAATTGTGCCGCATTTTATAGTCAGTCTGCGCGATTTTTTTACAGCAGCTGAGTATGTGGTCAACAGTTTCATCAGCCTCTTTGCAGAGTCTGCATTTGGCATCATCAGAGGATTTTTCGATTTTGGTCTTAATGGCATTTGTTCAAATAGCTTGTTCTTGCGCAGCCAGGATTAGTGACTCTGTTTCTTTCTTTAATGTACCTGCTGTTAACCATAACCAAGTTTTTTCACTGTCCACTTTATCTTTTATTTTTTCCAGAAATTGGCCATGCAATGCTTTGTTCTGCCAACTCTCCATTCTTAATGTTATCACATCTTTTTTGTATTCTTGTTTTGTCTGTTGGGCCTTCAATAGATTTTTGTTCTTTACTTCGATTAATAGATGTTCTTGACTTTCTTTTAAATAATCAGCCAGTGCATGTTTTTCTTCTTCAACTATTTGCTTCACTTGTAATAATCCTCTGCCACCTGATTTCCGGGGTAGGTATAGTCTTTCAATATCACCACGTGGATGTAAACTG
Source organism: Natrix helvetica (assembly GCF_964273705.1). Taxonomy (NCBI): domain Eukaryota; kingdom Metazoa; phylum Chordata; class Lepidosauria; order Squamata; family Natricidae; genus Natrix; species Natrix helvetica. The sequence continues at coordinate 5,210,696 of NC_138556.1, forward strand.
TAGTGCATTGTCATTAGTTTCCTGGTTTTTCGGTCTAAAATGTCCAAATCAGCTTGTGTCCAGTTAACTATACCAGCTGTGTATCTTATAACTGGTATTGCCCAGGTGTTTATGGCCTTGATTGTATTTCCACCATTCAATTTAGATTTCAAAATTTTCCTAACTCTGTTGGTGTACTCTCCCCTGACAATAGTTTTTACTTCTCCATGCTTGATGTTATCCAACTGCAGAATGCCTAAGTATTTGTAGGCTTCATTTTCGTTGCATTTAATTAGTTGGCCATTGGGCATTTCAATTCCCTCACATGCAGTGATTTTGCCCCTTTTTATGGATACAGTGGCACATTTTTCCATGCCAAACTTCATTGAAATATCGGTGCTGAACACTCGGACTGTGTTTGTCAATGATTGGATTTCTATTTCTGACTTTCCATAGAGTTTCAAATCATCCATATATAATAAATGCGAAATTTTTTCGGCTTCTTTGGCTGTTTGGTAGCCTAATTTCATTTTTTTTAAGATTACTGATAGTGGGATCATCGCGATGATGAAGAGAAGAGGTGAAAGTGAATCACCCTGGAAAATTCCTCGCTTGATATTAACCATTCCATAGTTCTCATTCCCTACTGCCAACTCGGTTCTCCATTGTTTCATCGCCTTTTCAGTAAAGGATGTAATATTTTTGCTAATGCCAGTTGTTTTTAAGCATTTTATGATCCAACTATGTGGCAATGAGTCAAATGCCTTTTTGTAATCAATCCAGACCATATTCAAGTTCGTTTTTCTGTTCTTACAATTTTCTAATATCATTTTATCAATTAGGAGCTGATCTTTTGTGCCCCTGCTCCTTCTTTTGTTGCCTTTCTGCTCTACTGGCAAGATGTTGTTTGTTTCCAAATAATCCATAATGTTATCTGCAATAATGCCTGTGAGTAATTTGAAGGTTGTTGGCAAGCATGTTATTGGTCTGTAGTTTTCAGGTATTGTTCCTTTAGTTGCATCTTTCTGAATCAAGTATGTTTTTCCAGTTGTCAACCATTCATCAATTTGGCCATTTTGTAAAATCTCATTCAGTTGCCTGGCCAATATTGCATGTAAACTGGTCAGATATTTGAGCCAGAAACCATGTAATTGGTCCTTTCCAGGTGATGTCCAATTCTTTACTTTTTTTACTTGATTTTTGACCATCTCAGTTGTTATTTCTAATACTTGCATTTGTTTGTTGCCAATGCTTTTCTCAAAGTCATGTATCCATTTTGCTTCCTTATTGTAGTCCTTTGCATTTTCCCACAATTCTTTCCAGAATTCAACTGTGGCCTGCTTTTCTGGTTTTTGACTTTTGGTGTCATCATTCACATTAAGACTTTGATAAAAACGCCGTTGGTCTGATCGAAATTGCTGATTTTGTTTATACTGGATGATTCGTGCCTCATATCTTTCAATTTTCCTAGCTGTTGCTGTTATCTGCTGTTTTACAATCTCTACAGCTTCATTGATGTTTCTTGTATCCAATCTATACCTTCTGATTAGCTGATCTATAATTTTGTTGTTTCTAAGTCGTTGCTCACGCATGTTCTTCAAATTGCTAGCATCTGCCCTTAATTTTTTGACTTTTTGTTCCAATCGGATTTTCCACTTTGGCTTTGATGCTTTTTCTGTTGTGTAACTAGGTGCTTTGATTTTAATGCCTAGTTCATTAGTGACTATTGTGGCTGCGCTGTACATTAACTGGTTCGTTTCCAAGATGGATCCCGATTCAATTGTTGAAAGCACTGCATTAACCATTTTCATGATAGGGGCCAAAATTTTCTTAGGCACAGTTTTTAATGATGGTAAACGTTGCCGTTCCTTATTAAGCAGAAAATGCTCCATGATCTTGTCCTTCAATTCTTTTTGTTTCTGAGTTAGTTCATCAGTTGGTTCAGTGATAACTGGTTCTGGTGATAGTGTTGTTATTTTCTCCCTGACAGCTTCTTCTGGGAGTTCTACTACAATGCCTTTAGGTGTGTCTTGAGTATCAGTTATTTCTGCTTGTGATGTTGTTTTCTTAGTTTTGCAATTTGCTTGAATTTCCTCAAGTTCAACTTCACTAAACACTTTATTCCGTGTAATAAATCGCCTTTGATCTGCAAGTCGTTCTTCACTAACATTTGAATCTGGATGTTGTTGTTTCCATAATTCATACATTCGCTTTAAATAACCTCTTTTCCCAGGCTCTGAGTTGTAATAACAGGCCATTATGGCACGGTTTTCATCTGCACTATATTTTTGTCGTTTTGTTGGCTGGTCCACTTGTAGCCCACTTGTCGACGGATGTCCAGGGACCTCAACATCCGCCGCGGCCCTTGTTAACCCGCGCGACGACCGATGCGGTATAGAATTTTTATTTGTTTCTTTCACCATGTTATATGGGTTGGCGGGTTTTTTTTATGGGGCCAGGTTGCCAACCTGACCCCAACCCTCCTCCTTTCTCATCCGGGCTTGGGACCGGCAACGGCGGAGTTTTATTATTATTATTATTATTATTATTATTATTATTATTATTATTATTATTATTATTAATAATAATAATAATAATAATAATAATAATAATAATAATAATAATAATAATATATTCCAATTAGAAGGTAGTTAAGAGGGAGAAGTAACTAGGTTTATTATATTAAATATTAGTATTGTAAGATTAGAGAATTAATATCAATGTAATGAATACTGTTATAAATGTTGATTATCACTGCACAAAGATATTTGTACCCAGTTGACACAATTTAATGGAATTATTACATTAAAATATTTTTTATAATAATAATAAAACGTCTAAGGTGATTCACAATCCAACTTTCCTATAGCTTTCCACATCTACTTACTAATTATTCCCAACTTCTTCAGGGCTACTGGGATGTAGTTAACAACCAATTAAAAAAACACGCTTAAAACAGCAGGGAATGGGTGGTTAGAACTTGGCTAATGTAGGATTCCTTCAAGATCTCTTTAATTTTTAATTATTTGACTTTTAAAACGAGAACGCTAACCCTTGGAAATTCAGTTTTCCCCCAGCAGCTTAAAAGAGAGGAAAAATCACAGGCAAACTCTAGCTCTAGTTATGTAGAGAGGTTGTGCTAGCTGTGACATTTGAAATATGCTCGAGGAGGTAGACATGAATACTTTTCGTTGGAAGATAGTAGATGACATCTTCATAACAGGGCAGAGAAATTACAACATGGCCAAGCGATCGAGATTGGCTGTCCAAAAAGATTAAAGACAGAAAAAAAAGTATCTTTAAAAACGGCAAAAGAAAAGAAATGAAACCTGTAGCAAGCCTATATATGGAGGCATCTGACACAGCCTGTTAAACCAAGAAAGTCTTTGAAAATATAAAGACCCCAGTTTAAAGCTTTATTCCCCCACTCAAAGAACAATGGAACTTGCCAAGGTCTGTAACTTGCACGTATCACACAATTGGTACTTTTCCTTTCCATCCTTTATCATCCCCCTGACATTATTCCTTCGGCTCTTTTTCTTATTTCAAGGAAGCAAAGGCTGCAAAAGAGGAAGCGGGTGGAAAAGAAAGCTTGAACAGAAAGGTGGTGGCAGGAATCGAATTGAAATGCAGGATCTGTGAAACAAACATATTTGGGAGCCATGTCTATGGAGGTTCTCAGTCATCCAATTGTCTCAAAGGTGGTTTTTCAAGGGGTCACTGGACTTTCTGGGTTTTTTCTTTTGAAGACGTTTCACTTCTCATCCAAGAAGCTTCTTCAGCTCTCAATTGAATGGTAGGGAATGGAAGGATGTATATAACGTAAGAGAATAAACCCATCAGGACTAGAATCAGCAGACCATCTCCATTTAAAAGACAAAGGCCACTGTTTTGAAGATCCCAAAGTCCATATTTTGGACAGAGAGGACCACTGGTTTGAAAGAGGGGTCAAAGAGGCCATCTATGTCAAAACTGAAGAGCCCTGTCTCAACAGAGGTGGAGGGATATGACATCATCTATCTCCAGACTTCAACACAGTCATTTCATCATTTCCAAAAAATGCTCCATCCCCAGTTGCACCACTTAGGTGACCCTGAGGACACAGACAAACCACCAAGTGGCCTCAAGGACTCTCCACAAGGATGCAAATGACCAGCTGTCTGCAAGGTGTCAGCCCTGCAGCCATATTTTCTTTGGGATCGATCTTTGGCCTGCCCCACTTTCTATCATTCTACTATGCATTTTCTTTTGTGGGAAAATGGGAGGGGTGGGTTGCAAGAGTGAGATGAGTTGTAGCCATAACAACATTCTTTCTAGAAAGCCAAGGTCATCCTTTGTCTTTCACCTCTGCACCGGACCAGAACTGGATGGGTGGAACTGCCAGCTTGGCAGTGGAAGATTGGACCATATGATGGACTTGTGGGTGTGGGGGAAAGATCTTGAACTTTCAACTAGGTGGGGAAAACTGCGAAGCTTTCAGATTCGGGTTTTCCCAGATGTGCCAACATGGCTCTCTTAATAAGTTGGAACTTTGAACAATACTTTGCCTTAGATACTGATTTACTTTTGATGCTATTTGGAACCCTGACATTAGGAATATAAATCCCCACCATCCAGTCAGAGCTGAAGAAGCTTATTGGATGAAGCTTCTTTGGTCTTCAAAGAAAAACCAGAAGGGACAGTTGTCTCTTGAAAAAGCACCTTTGGGACAACCATGGCCTGGACTGAGAATCTCCATAGATATGCCAAGAGATTATACAACAGCAGAAACTTGACTGTTGAATTGCAATCCTTCTTCTAAAGGTGCAGAAGGACTCAAGTCTCATGGTCCTAAATAAAAAGGCAATTTCTAAAGCTGTTTCATGCCAAGTCAGATCACCGGCTCATGAAGATTAGGGGACAACCAAATTCAGCTGAGGACTATAACTGGCTTTTGAATAATGTACTCAGAATCTACTAGAGGAAACAGGACAAGGAGAAAAACATTATTTAACTACATGTGAATTGAATTTAAATTAGCTCAGTTTGCTACAATATGGTTAATTCCCATCTGTTAATAATTTCACATTTGACCACATTAAAATGACAATTCTAAGGCTAGTTTTGGAAATTCAACGGCCTACAAATACTTTTGGTGATGTGGAAGTGAGAGGGAAAACAACCTTGAAGCAGCTTGGGATAGATTGAAGAGTTCCTGCTCTTCAGAACAAGGGGTCACAAAGATTAATAGTGGAAGAACAGGAATTGTAGTAGCTTTGGAGACAATTGGCATGGGAAATAGTGAGTACCATCCTTTGGATACAGGTAGCTGCAATGTTTTGGAGGTCAGGTGGAGTTGGGTTGGCTCTCTGGGCTTTTGGAGTCCATTAACCACTATATAACATGATATAGAGAGACGTGGTGGCTCAGTGGCTAAAATGCTGAGCTTTCATATCAAAAAGGTTGGCAGTTCAGCGGTTCGAATCCCTACCGCTGCTTAACCAAGTGAACTTTGGTTACTTGTCCCAACTTCTGCCAACTTAGCAGTTCGAGAGCATGTAAAAATGCAAGGAGAAAAATAGGAGCCACCTTTGGTGGAAAGGTAACAGCATTCTGTGTGCCTTCAGTGTTTTGTCATGCCGGCCACATGACCATGGAGACGTCTTCGGATAGCGCTGGCTCTTTGGCTTGGAAACAGATATGAGTACTGCCCCCTAGAGTCGAGAACAACTAGGATGCATGTGCGAGGGGAACCTTTACCTTTAACCATGATATATGTAAAGGAACTTGACTATCTACCTGATCAACTGCTTGAATTCCCTGCCTCACATTTTGGGACTTCTTGCTTTTGATTGAGAAAGATCAGATGCATTCGTTGTTGTTGTTGTTGTTCAAGTTGTGTCGAACTCTGTGACCCCCATGGGAAATAGCATGCCAGGTTCCCCTGTCCTCCACTACCTCTTGGAGGTTGCTCAGATTCATGGTCATTGTGGTGATGACACTATCTAACCATCTCATCCCCTGCACTTCCCCTTCTCTTTTTGCCTTCCATCTTTCCCAACGTCAGGGTCTTTTCCAAGGAGTCCTCTTTTCTCATCTGGTAGCCAAAGTATTTGAGCTTCAGCTTCAGTATCTGTCTGGATTGATTTCCTTTAGGATTGAACTGATTTGATCTCCTTGCAATCCAAGGGACTCTCAAGAGTATTCTTCAACATTCATAATATACATTTAATTGGATCAGTCAACAAAGCAAGAGTTCCATATGTTGCTTCAACTGTGAGACAGGAGGCATATACATTTAATAAAGAATAACCTTTGCACAATTTAATACAATACAATACAATACAATAGTAGAGTTGGAAGGGACCTTGGAGGTCTTCTAGTCCAACCCCCTGCCTAGGCAGGAAACCCTATACCGTTTCAGACAAATAGCTATCCAACATCTTCTTAAAGACTTCCAGTGTTGGGGCATTCACAACTTCTGGAGGCAACTTCTGTTCCACTGATTAATTGTTCTCACTGTCAGGAAATTTCTCCTCATTTCTAAGTTGCTTCTCTCCTTGATTAGTTTCCACCCAATTTGTGAAGCTTGCTTTGAGCTCTTGTTCCCTTCCTCCTCCTTCCAGCAAACCTCAGTATCAAAATTGACCACACAATATTCCTTAACATTGCAGAATCGAAAAAGTTTAATTTTACCTTCCTTGTGCTATTGATCGGATAAAACTTGGAAGGCCACCAAGGACCAAGCGTTCCAGGAAGGGTGGATTGAAGCTTAGGTTTTTGATGTCCTTTTGGTTGTATATGATGAAAAATAACTTCCTAAATGGAAGATCAATTCAAAAGGGGAATTGATTACTTCAAAAGGTGAGAGATCGCCTTTAGTGGATATATTCAACCACAGAATGGGCATCAAAATGTCCAGGATGCTTAAGAGCTGTGGTGGTGCAGTGGTTAGAGTGCAGTATTGCAGGCTACTCCTGCGGACTGCCGGCTGCCTGCAATTTGGCAGTTTGAATCTCACCAGGCTCAAGATTGACTCAGTCTTCCATCCTTCCGAGGTGGGTCAAATGTGGACCCAGATTGTTGGGGGCAAGAAGCTGACTCTGTAAACCGCTTAGAGAGGGCTGTAAAAGCACTGTGAAGCGGTATGTAAGTCTAAGTACTATTGCTTGAGAAGGAAGGAAAGAAGGAAGGAAGGAAGGAAGGAAGGAAGGAAGGAAGGAAGGAAGGAAGGAAGGAAGCTGAGAAGAAAGGAATGGAAGTGAGAAGGAAGGAAGGAGGCCCTAGTGGTGCAGTGGTTAGAATGCAGTATTGCAGGCTAATTCTGCCGACTGCCAGCAGTTCGATCCTGATGGGGCTCAAGGTTGACTCATCCTTCTATCCTTCCGAGGTGGATAAAATGAGGACCCAGATTGTTGGGGGCAAGAGGCTGGCTCTGTAAACCACTTAGAGAGGGCTGCAAAGCGGTATATAAGTCTAAGTGTTATTGCTATTCCCATTAACTTTGAATTCCTGAAAAGAGAATTGGAGTCAGTGCAATAAATGGTCACTTTTTTCTATACTGTACATAATGCAGAAATACATGTATAGGTAGTCCTTGACTTACAACAGTTCATTTAATGACCATTCAAAGTTACAGTTCTCACACTTACGACCATTGCAGAATGGCCATTTCTCACACTTACGACCATTGCAGAATCTCCATGGTTTGCATGATTTACATTCGGATACTTGACAACTGACTCACATTGATGACGGTCATAGTGTCTAGGGTCACAGTTCCCATTTTGCGACCTTGTGACAAACAAAGTCAACAGGCAAGCCAGATTCATTTTACAACCGTGTTGCTAATTTAACAATTGCAGTGATTCACTTAACGAATGTGGCTAATAAAGTCGTAAAATGGGACGAAACTCACTTAACAAATTTCTCAATTAGCAACATAAATTTTGGGCTCAATTGTTGGTCATAAGTCAATGACTACCTGTATCTATATTTTATTAGAAGCTTTTACACAAATAAAAGGTAAGCATGAAGCTAGATAACACTTATATAAAAAGAAGTTAAGGAAGTGATAAAAGAAAACTGCAAAGAACAATACCGATGGAAGAAGGAGATAATTAAAGAAGCGGTTTCTGATCTTTTCAACAGTTAGAAATGATCTTATTATCCATTTTCCTTCTTTAATATTACATTACATAGTTTCCTCTTATGCCATATTCAACCCTTTTTAAGGAGCAAATCCAAAAATCGCCATTTCAATTCCCCCCCCCTCATTTTCAGCAAACTGTCCATAAAATGTTTCCAGTAAAAGTGCTTATCATTTTATCCCTGATCAAATGAATCTCTTTTGCTCTTTCTGCATTCTGCCCTCTTCACAACCTAATCTGCCATTGTGGATATTTCCATATTTCTCCATCATTGTGTACGTTACATGGTCATTTCCAACTTATGATTCTAAGAGTCTACTTAGAACACTAAGAATTGTAGTAGATACGATAGCATTACACAACGGTGTACCGGAAATTCTTTAATTGGTTTATCTTGCATTGCAAGTTTATGAATCTATTTTAGAAAGATTCATTAAAATACACTTTTGAGAAGAGCTTGACTACTGGTGATAATATCAAAGTATCATGGGGCTGGATGGGACATTTCTAGTTCATCCCCTACCCAAGGCAGGAATCCAGACAAAGGGTTGTCCAATATTTTCTTGAATACCTCCAGTGATGGATAACCCACAACTTGTTCCACTGATTAACCATTCTCACCATCAGGAAATTCCTCCTTATTTCCAGGTTGGTTCTCCTTCTGAGACCAGAAATTGGGGAAACTATAGAACCGTGATGGCGAACCTATGGCAGGTGTGCCACAGGTACCATAAGGAGCCATATTTGCTGGAACAGCAGCTCTCAGTTCTGGCATGCATGCGCACGCTGGCCAGCTGATTTTTGCCCTTTTGGAGGACAGGGGGAGGTCATTTTCGCCCTCCCCAGGCTTCAGGAAAGCCTCCGGAGCCTAGAGAGGGCAAAGAACAGGCCCAACGGCCCAACCAGAAGTTCGGGAAGTAACTTCCCGTTGGGCCTGTTTTTCGCCCTCCCTCTGCGCTGGGGTCGCTCGCGCATGTGCAGGTGGGTAGACATGCGCACACACAGTTTTGTTACGCTTTTAGAAAAAGGTTAGCCATCATTGCTATAAAACAATTAATGAGTGGATCGACTTGTCTCCAGATGTTATGGGTGCCCCAACACAATGGAGGTTTTCAAGAAGAGATTGGACAATCATTTATCTGCAATGGTATAGGGCAGTGATGGTGAACCTTTTTGTCGTCATGTGCCGAAAGTGCGTGCATGCACCCATAATTCAATGCGCATGCAACCCCTCTGCATGCCCCACCCCCCAGACATGTCTGCATGACCCCGTGTGCACCCCACCCCATTCATGTATGTGTGACTCCTTACACCTGCACCCCACCCTAGCACATGCGCCCACATTTCAGGCATGTGCCTTGTCCCCCATGCATGCACAGCAGAGCTGGCTGGCAGGAGGTGAGCTTGTATGCGCGGTGGAGCTAGGCTGGGGCGATGGCTCGCGTTCCCGCAGAGAGGTGGCATAGGGTCACCATCACAGGTATTTCCTGCTTGAGCAGGGATTTGGACTAGAATACTCCATCCATTCCAACTCTGTTATTCTGTTATTCTTTTCCAGCTTTTGGTATAATTTACTGAGAGGCTCAGAGGTCCAGAGGGAGCTAACTCTTCACACGTCAGACTGGGCTTGTGAAGCTAGTTCATCTCTATTTGTCTGAGTGAAGGAGCTATCACAGATTTAACACTTGGATTGAGACTTTCATATTATATTTTTCAAGAGAGACAGGTTGAGGAATTGACTGACGACAATGCATGAGCGCTGCCTATCAAACATAGGATTGATGCTTAGATTGCATGAATCAGTTACTAGAAGCACTTTTACTGCTGCAGCTAAACGTTCGGTTCCAATACCCTCTCAGAATCTGATTGTTAAGGAAGGACCATCATTTACCTAATATGAAATACATGTAAGAATCAGTTTGATGCACAGGTTAAGGCAACAGGCTAGAAAATGGAAGAACCGTGAATTCGCGCCCCATCCTAAGCATGAAGATAGCTGGGTGACCTTAGGCCAGTCCTTCTGTCTCAGCCTTAAGAAGGAAGCAATGGCTAACCACATCTGAAATCTTTCTGAAAGAAAACCATAGGGACTGGTCCAGGCAGTTGCCAGGACCCAACACTGATTGAAGGCAAGAAAAAGCAAGAACAACAATGCAATTGTCTTTTTAGAATAGAATAGAGCTGGAAGGTACTTTGGAGATCTTCTAGTCCAGCCCACTGCTCAATCAGGAGACCCTATACCATTTCAGACAAGTGGTTTCTGTTAAGTCCTCGAGGCTACGATGCCATTGACTATCATTGCCGGCCCCTGATTGGTTGAGACGCGAGCAGCCAGCTGGCAGCCATTCTATTGGTTCAGTGTCTGACAGCTTTAGTATAAAAAGGGCTGTCAGCTGTCAAATGCTGCGGTTTGACGGGTCGAGGTTTGCCTTACATTTTGCCGTGTTATACTGTTAATAAAGGTTGTGTTAGCTTCAACCTGCCTTGCCTCAGTTCCTGCCTGCCTCGTTCTCCCTGCAGAACAGTTTATTTCGGCGATGTAGCACCCACAACTTCTGAAGGGAAGTTCTGTTCCACAGGTTTAATTGTTTTCACTGTTAGGAAGTTTCTCCTTAATTCCAGGTTGCTTCTGTCTTTGGTTTCCAACCATTGTTTCTTGTCCTGCCCTCCGGTGCCTAGGAGAATAATTCGACCCCCTTCTCTTTGTGGCGGCCCAGAAAATATTGCAATACCGCTATCATGTCGTCCTTGATTCTTCTTTTCTCTAGACTGGCCAAACCCAAATCATGCAACCGTTCTTCCTATGGCAGGGGTGTCCAAACTTGGGAACTTTAAGACTTGTGGACTTCAACTCCCAGAATTCCCTATGCTGGCTGGGGAATTCTGGGAGTTGAAGTCCACAAGTCTTAAAGTTCCCAAGTTTGGACACCCCTGTCCTATGGTTTAGTCTCCAGGCCTTAGTTGCTCTTCTCTGAACTTGTTCCAAAGTCTCAACACCACACTTTTTGTAGTATACTGTGGTGACCAAAATTGGTTGCAGCATTCCACTTGTGGTCTTACTAAGGTTTTATAAAGTGGCGCTAATTCTTTGTGTGATTTTGCTTCTATGCCTCTGTTTATGCAACCCAGGATTATATTTGGTAGTTCCAGATTTCTTGGGGGGTTTTTTTTTCATGCTTTGACGAAACCATTATTATTTACCCTGCAAATAAATCTTGCAACTGTTTTCGTTCAAGGATATATAGATATTGAAGAATCTTAAAGATCTGAAATACTGTCTTGTGTGATAAGCTTTTCTCTCTTCTAATTCTTTCTCTTCTGGCAGTAACTACGACGAAGACAAATATGTATTTCAATGTTCTGTTAAAAAGTAAAGATATCACTTAATGAAACAGTGGTTGCGTTTTCAGCCCTCCCCCCCGCCCCAGAATATATGAACCTTCTTATTTATTACTTATTTGTGTTCTCTTTGTCCATCTCCTCCTATAGCAATTTAAAGGGCCGACTTTTCCCATAAAAATGCTGGAAGCTAATCTGAAGACACCATCTATTGTTGAGAAAGAAAGAAGTCTAAGCAAGCAAGAATAGTTTATGACTCTCAGCTGGAAGATAAATTTAGCTACAAGGTGGGCTGTTGCAAGGGCTTAGATTTGTGAAAGCACAAGGATGTATTGGATTTATGCACATATATCCCTACAGCTGTGGGTCAGATCATATGGGGTATGGATAGCTAAATCCACAAGCAGGTTTTTCCCCACATTAATATCTACAAATGTGATTTTTTTTCTTCATCAGGAAACATGGGTCCACTGTAAACAAAGGGATTTAATTTGTGCCTCCAGACAAATGCCTCCATTGAAATTCACCTGTGTGACAAATTCAACTCCCACATATGTCCACATTGTTGCCAAGAAAATGGCAAAGGAGTTCCCACAAACTCAACGCAAGACATATTTAACCGTTTCTTCTAAATAAGAAACATTTCCTTCCTTAAATATCCTTTATAAAAGCAGAACCAATTCAGAATTGTGTACCAGACTGTTCTGGATCCGGTTGCAACCGGTAAGGTTGCAACGGGCCCCAGCATCCTCCACATGAATGCGCGTGGTGTGCGCGCGCATCTGCACAGAGCGTGCATGCGTCTTACCTTCCAGTGATGCCTCCGCAAGCCTCTGCGATGCTCCAGCTGCTTGGTGGAGCATTGTGCAGGCGCTGTACGTGCCATGCGCTTGCACAGAAGTGCTGAAGGCTTTAAAGGACAGGTAAGGAGCACGGGCGGACGGGCCAGGGGGGACCCTCAGGAGCACCGGAACGGAACGGTACCCAGTGCTCCGGGAAGGCTCTGGTACACCAGTACCGGGGCGTACTGCCTGCAACCCACCACTGCAGACTACGTATTTCAAGGAGAATATTCATGAATAGATTGCTTTGAAAAATATGGAGCTTAATGTTGAACGCGATGGCTCAGTGGCTAGGAAGCTGAGCTTGTCGATCAGAAAGGTTGGCAGTTTGGCGGTTCTAATCCCTAGCGCTGCATAACGACAAGCCCCTATTGCTTGTCCCAGCTTCTGCCAACCTAGCAGTTCGAAAACACATAAAATTGCAAGTAGGAAAATAGGAACCACCTTTGGTGGAAAGGTAACATCATTCTGTGCACCTTCGGCATTTAGTCATGCTGGCCACATGACTACGGAGACGTCTTTAGACAGCGCTGGCTCTTCGGCTTCGAAACGGAGATGAGCACCACCCCCTAGAGTCGGAAACGACTAGCACTTATGTGTGAGGGGAACCTTTACCTAATGTTGAAGCAGGATACCAAGGGTATCTGGAGGAATATGCGAAAATGATTTGGGTCACAAAGAGATTCGGAAGATCATAAATCAGACCTAAAAATGAATGAACATTTCTTCTATCTGGAGAAGCTGTGACCACACACAAGGTTAACTGTTGACACACCATATTGATGTGTAATTTTGGAGCTATAATATATTGATATTTTGGAGCTCTTCGTGTCATCAAAAATTTCACTTTTTTTGCAAGATGGGTTCATATATCTATCAAAGAAACATGGGTCCATTTTAGCTTTTAATTGAAAAGTCTTCTTGAAAGGGTTAAAAACAGCCTTACTTGGAGAACAATTCATCCTGGTGCTAAATGCACTGACAAATAACCATTATTCTTTCCAAGTGCACAGATAATCGGGACAGCTTAAACATTTTCGCTGGTATAAGTGAAACCATTAATCTCTTGGATTTCACGATAAGTGGTGACTGCGAAATAATGACTGTGTCAATGCAAGCAAAGAAAAAATGTTAACAATTAAAACAAGTTAGCCATTATCTTTCTAAGTCCCGAATCGCTTTCACATTTCATTAGCAATATTGTAAGTGATATGTACCTTATTAAATAGCTCTTATTATCCAAGAAACCTAATTAGTCAAAAATCTTCCACTCACCAGTTCTAATTTTACAAAGGCTTTAAAATACCCAGGCCTGGGGTAATGTTAGATGATGTGTGATGCTGAATGGAGAAACAGACCCCCAAAGCCAACGGAGCAGACAATGAAGTCAACTGTGTTACAAAGAGGGAGGGGGGAGAAAGAGAGAGGGGTAGAGAGGGAGGGAGGTAGAGAGGGAGAGGGGGTAAAAGATGGAGGGGAGAGAGAGAAGAAGAGAGGAGGGAGAGAGAGTGGAGAGGAGGAGGGAGAAGGAGAGAGAGAAGGAGAGGGAGGGAGAGAGAAGGGGAGAGAGAGAAGGAGAGATGGGGAGAGAGAGGAAGGGAGAGAGAGAGGGAGAGGGGGGAGAAAGGGAGAGAGAGAGAGAGAAAGAGAGAGAGGGGGGAAGAGAATGATTTTCATGTTGGTCCAGGGGAAAACCTGATGCAAAACAAAGTTATCTACAATAGGGACAAATTATCTTTCTGTTTGCAGAAGAGAGAAGGAGGAAGTGGACATCTGCTTTGTTTGTGAATGCTTGGTATGACTTAGCCCCTATGTTCCATCCTTTACCTTCTCAACATCCTTTCTTGGCATGGCAGATTCTTCTTTTTGTTTGAAGGAGAACTCTGGAGAACCTGAAATCCTGCAAACATTGTCGCAACACATTTGGTTGGTCTTGAGACAAGTGTTGTACAGTTACATGTGCATCGGCAACAGATGTGGATGACCAGGAACAAGGTGGATGGTAACTAGACCACCACTGAAAAACCGGAAGGGCCAGGATGGGAATGCAATATCCTGGAGAACAAAGACCTCTCAGTGAGTGTGCTGGATTGAATAGAAGGCAGGAGATTTCTCTGTCCTTGCAGCCGCTGTTTGGAATATTCTCCACCCAGAGGTGAGGTGGGCCCACCTTCTCTTGGCTGAGGACTAGTTCTGATGACTCATTGGGGCTTACGGAAGAATGTATGAACCTGAAGTTGGTTCAATGTCTATGGAGATTCTTAGTCATCCAGGTCATAGTTGTCCCAAAGGTGCATTTTTTCAAGAAGCAATTGGAAAGTCCAGTTGCCTCTTTAAAAAAAAAAGATATTTGGGACATTGAAGTTGGTTAGCATCTTGAAAGGTCTCCTGTATTTTATTTTATTTTATTTTATTTTATTTTTATTTTATTATTTTATTTTATTATTTTATTTTATTTTTTTATTTAACTTTAACTTTTATTTAATTTATAAACCGCGCCCTCTCCCAGAAGGGACTCGGGGCGGTGTACAGTCATATTAAAACACAATATAAATACATACAGGTATAAATAAATATAGATAAATATAGATGGAGGAGGTAACATATAAACTGTACAATATAGCTAAAATTAAAATTGGAGATACATTAAAAACTACCCCTAAAAAACTACCCCAGAATAAAATGTTTGCCAGGAGGTTAAAAATGGGACTATAAATGGGCCAGGCCAGCTAATTGGAACAGGTGGGTCTTGAGTTTCTGTCGGAAGGAGCGGAGGTCGGTAGTGGTTCTGATATCGGGGGGGAGGTCATTCCAGAGGGCTGGGCCCATCACAGAGAAGGCTCTACTCCTGGGCGCCGCCCGTTGGCATTGCTTAGTGGACGGCACCCGGAGGAGTCCCTCCCTGTGGGAGCAAATTTTATTTTATTTTATTTTGTTTTTATTTTATTATTTCATTTTATTTCATTATTTCATTATTTTATTTTATTATTTTATTTATTATATTATTTTATTTCATTATTTCATTTTATTTATTTAATTAAATTTTATTTTATTTATTTCTTTTATTTTATTTCTTTTATTTCTTTTCTTTTATTTATTTTATTTCTTTTATTTATTTCTTTTATTTTATTTCTTTTATTTCATTTTAGTATTTTATTTTATTATTTTATTTCATTATTTCATTTTGTTTCATTTCATCATATCTAATTTTAATTTTAATTATTATTTTTTTCATTCTGCTTAAATATATTTGCCACCCATCTGATTGTTGTGTGGTTCTGGCTGGCTTACAATATTACAATTGTATTATAATGTACAGATATTCTAAAAGATTGAAACCGTAAGATAATATGTTATTGCTGTTATAACTGCCTCTTACAGGAGTATAGTATTTATATAGTTTTTAGGCTTTGATGTTTTAATTATATGCCACCCAGAGTCATCCTGTGAGGGAAATGGGCAGCCTCCAACTCTGATGAATGAACGAGTGAATGAATGAATGAATGAGTGAGTGAATGTATGGATGAATGAGGGTTTCTGTTGCTAGACAATCATCAAGAGATAACGGAGAATCTTTAGAGAAAACCGAGTCCCCTGCAGAATTGAGTCACCTTTCAGCCACCGCAACCCATTCAATGTAAATGACTAAAAAAATATTATTGATAGTCCTCAGTACCTGGAGATCTCAAGGGAAAAGATTCTTCTCCATTCCGGCCAGTTTGGTCTAGCAGTGAAGATGCTGGATTAGAAGCCAGGAAAATGCACTTTAGTGAGACAATCAATCAATTTTTTATACGTAATTTTTGCTAGCAAGTTAAAATTTCCTTTACTAGGGAACGATTGCAAAAGACGTTTAAGGAATTTAATCTTTTTTAGACATGTCATATTCCCCAAGATAAGGAAATTTAATGAGGGCTATGTTGGAAATTGACCTTTCATTTTACGTATTAACAAATCATAATTTAGCATATTCCACTAGAAATATTTATGGGGAAATACAAACTGTATGAATCTGTGGGAAATTTTAAAACAATATTTATCTCTTAATTTGTTCTGCAATTTGAGATGGGCACTTATAAACATAGTCTCATAGAAATATATACTGAGCAACATTTTTGTTTTGGGCTATACTCATCATTCTTGGGATGAAGATATGATAGGTAGACAGACAGACAGATGATAGAACTAGATAGATAGATTAACAATAGATGAACCATAGATGATGATAGATGATAGATAGATAGATAGATAGATAGATAGATAGATAGATAGATAGATAGATGATAGATGATAGATAGATAGATAGATGATAGATAGATAGATAGATAGATAGATAGATAGATGATAGATAGGCAGGCAGGCAGGCAGGCAGGCAGGCAGGCAGGCAGGCAGGCAGGCAGGCAGGCAGGCAAATAGAGAGACAAATACAGAGATAGGGTGACGTGAAAATAATATTTGAAGCAGCTGAGAATTAGAATGCATTTTCTGAAAAATGCAACAATAATTCAAAAGTAGATCGGGCCATTTATCCTGTACAAACCCGAAGAAGGCATACCTTCTCCCTCTTCTTGAATCTGAAAAACACTAAAGGAAAAGTCCTTTCTTGATGTCCTTCCTTGAACTGAATGAAAGTGTGGAAAGCCAACAAGGTTGTCAGCTAGGGGAAAAAAAGTCCCCTTCAAATCACTTTTGACCCCTGTGACTGGATAGGTCCCTGCAGTTCTCTAGGCATAAGTTTTGAAAGTGGTTTACTCTTGCCCCTTGCTTCCTAGGGCTGGGAGAGAGGGACTGGCCGAAGGTAACCCAGTAGGTTTAGTGCCTAAGGCAGGTCTAGAACTCACAGTCTCCTGGTTTTTAGCCTGATGCCTTAACCTCTACAGCAAACTGGCTTTGTTTTCAGAGGGCTGCAAAACTTTTTCAAAGTGAAACATTTCAAACTTCTCAATTCAAAGAGCCAAACAGTTGTTTTGACTTCAAATGGAT
Organism: Natrix helvetica; assembly: GCF_964273705.1. Taxonomy (NCBI): domain Eukaryota; kingdom Metazoa; phylum Chordata; class Lepidosauria; order Squamata; family Natricidae; genus Natrix; species Natrix helvetica. The sequence continues at coordinate 5,227,968 of NC_138556.1, forward strand.
TGTGTGCCAATCTTGCTGGAAATATTCCAGTCCTGTTTTTATCTATTCTTGGAAGCATTCACAACCTTGAAACGGCTTTGTTTTCTGCGCAACATTGCACAGACAGTCTTTGACTTACGACCACAACGGAGCCCCAAATGTATGTCGCTAAGTGGGACATTGGTTAAGGGAGTTTTGCCCTGTCTTACGGCTTTTCTTGCCACGGTTGTTAAATGGATCATTGCCGTTGTTGAGTTGTCAAGTGAAATTGGCTTCCCCATTGACCTCGCCTGTCGGATCGTCACAGAAGGGGGATCACGTGGCTACGGGACACTACAACCGTCATAAATATGAACCAGTTGCCAAGCGTCTGAATTTTGTTCATGTGTCCATGGAGATGCTGTAATGTGTGAAAAATGGTCATAAGTCACTTTTTTCAGTGCTGCTGTAATTTTGAATAGTCACTAAATGTACCGTTGTGAGTGGAGCGGTGGCCTAGAGGTGGAGCTCTCACCTCACAATCAGGAGGCTGTGAGTTCAATCCTAGGTAGAGGCAGATATTTCTCTCTCTGGGCACGATGAGAATATATCTGCTGAATATAACTCCACATTGGCAACAGGAAGGGCATCTGGCCAGTAAACAATCAGCTCCATTCAGTTGCCCAGATTCCACCCCGTAAGGGATTACGGGGTCGGTAAAAGAGGATGATGATGACTAAATGAACTGTTGTAAGTCAAGGATTAGCTGTTCTAAAATGGCCAGAAGTTTATAATGATGTTAGTACAGTTATTTCAAACACAAAACCTATTTAATATAGTGTAAAAGGGACACAGTGGCTCAGTGCCTAAGACTCTGAGCTTGTCGACCAGAAGGTCGGCCGTTTGGCAGTTCGAATCCCCAGCGCTGCGTAATGGAGTGAGCTCCCGTGACTTGTCCCAGCTTCTGCCAACCTAGCAGTTCGAAAGCATGTAAAGAATGCAAGCAGAAAAATAGGAACCAACTTTGGTGGGAAGGTAACAGCATTCCATGCACCTTCAGCGTTTAGTCATGCCGGCCACATGACCACAGAGACGTCTTCGGACAGCGCTGGCTCTTCGGCTTTGAAATGGAGATGAGCACCGCCCCCTAGAGTCAGGAACGACTAGCACATATCTGCGAGGGTAACCTTTATCTTTAATATATGAATGGCCTTGAAGAAAGAAGAGATGCCACCTGGGAAACAATTAGAGAAAAAAAGCAGGAGCCTGCAGTTGCTTAATGGTCAGAGGAAAAAAAAACATTAAAAGGTCTAATAAATCAGTTAAAATTGGAATAAAAAAGTTTTTTTGCTTTTGTTTTCAGACTTGCAAGATTCTGTTACTGTTGCCTTACAATAAAGTAGAGTTACTTCATCTTGCCATGTTTCCTGTCTGGTTTAGCTCAGAGGGCTGTCATGAATTTTGAAACATTTGGTATTCCCGTGTTGTGAATCTGAGAGAGAGAGAAAAATGGACAGTGAAAAGATCCCCATCATCACTTACGTTCTCCAGAATTCTCCTCCCCCCTCCTTCTCTCTGTTTTTAAAATACATATTGCATGCTCATTGTCAGGGTTCCAAATAGCATCCAAAAATAAATCAGAGTCCAAGGCAAAGTATTGCTCAAAGTTCCATATCTGGCAAAACCGGAATCTGAAAGCTTCCCGGTTTTCCTCACCTAGTTGAAAGTTCAAGTTCTTTCACCCCACACCCACAAGTCCATCACATGGTCCAATCTTCCATTGCCATGCTGGCAGCTTCCACCCATCCAGTTCCAGTCAAGTGCAGAGGTGCAAAGACAAAGGATGACCTTGGCTTTCTAGAAAGAATTTTGTTATGGCTACATCACATCTCACTTCTACAATCCCCCCCTCCCATTTTAGAAAATGTATAGTAAAATAATAGAAAGTGTGGCGGGCTAAAGATCCAAAAGAAAAGATGGGTGCAGGCCTGACACCCATTTTATTTAGCAAATGAAACGACAACTTGGAGGACAACAAAGCCAAATGGTTTTTATCTGCCTAAGCAGTAATTTTATTGTAGTTGAATATGACCATGGACAACTCTGATTGAGTTTGATCCCTTCTTTCAGCTCCATAGCTTCAAGTATAGTTGCTAAGACCATTTCTGATACCATTCCTCTCCTCTCAATCCCTAACGGATGAGTCCTCCCTCTTACCAGCAAATCTGGAGCTGCACCGCCTGCAGTATGATCTAAGCACAGTACACAAAATTGTCCGCTACAATGTCCTACCTATCAACGACTACTTCAGCTTCAACCTCAATAATACATGGGCAAACAATGGAGGTAAACTGCCCCAAACTCGATTGCAGAAAATACGACTTCAGCAACAGAGTGGTCAACGCCTGGAATGCTCTACCTGACTCCGTTGTTACATCCTCAAACCCCCACAGCTTCAACCTCAAACTGTCTACCATGGACCTCACCCGATTCCTAAGAGGTCCGTAAAGGGGGCCTGCATAGGCGTACCAGTGTGCCTTCCATTTCTGTCCTACTGTCCCCATTTACTTGTAGTCATTTCCTTCATTCATGTCCATGTTTATACTTGTACCTGCTATATTGTACATGTTTGACAAACTAATAAATACAAATACAAAAAAAAAAAACCCTTCCCAATTTCTCTGTTGTAAAGAAGCCTGGAGAATTTGGAACGGGGCCATTTTTCAGCCAACCCTATGGAAACAGACCCACCATGGAAAGCAAGTCCCCCCCAAATTCCAAACTCGGCGGCAAGACGTTGCGAAGGGTTCCTTGCCTGTCCTTCTAAATCTAGCAAAAACTTTTCCAACAGCGAAGGTCTTCAACCCCATCTTTTCTCCCCGAAGCTGAAACCTTATTAAATTCAATTCACTTTGGCCTTTCTTAGCTGCTAGGGAAGAATTGATAGGGAGGTTTCCTCGACCTTCTTCTTAAAACTTCAGGCTACGGAAGGTTAACAGGGCACCATAAATAAATAAATAAAAGCAGAGAATGGCCCCGGCGAAAGCAACACGACATGGACTATCGGAGATGCTCGGGGTGGGGATGGGTGGGGTGGGGGGAGAGAACATGTAAATATAGCTGCTTCTTGGATAAACCGATATTGTGCATCGCTTCGGGAAGGGTCAAATCAGCTCAAACTCAGAGCCCGACGAGGGCTGGTTTTATCAGGGCCCTGCCTCTCGTTATTACTCTCGCTACGGTCGTCTTGTGACCAAGAAAAGATAGGCCTGTCGTGTCCTATATATTTCGCTGGCCTCAGCCTGTGTCTGCAGGTGTTTCTCTGTAATGAATCTCCCTGGGGAAGCTTTGCCTTCACAGTCAAAGCTGGCTGAAGTGAAAGTGATTTGATTTGGATCCTATTACCAGCACTTTACCTCTTCTATTTCCGTGATGATAGCAGATTGGAGTCGATTATGGTACCGTGAGGGAAGTTAATGCATTGTCGAGAAACATTGGAAGAAGTGGCGGAGGAGAGAGCGAGAGAGAGAAGGGGGGGGGGGAGAAGAACGTAAATAAAACTTAGAAGTGGAAGGATGGCTCATGAGGAAGCCCCATGGAAGGACAGTATCCTTTTTGTGCTGGTATGGGTGTGTTGTTGTTTTTCTTATGTGTGTGTTTGGAATGGTTTCTTGGTTTCTCCATGTAGATTACTCAATGCTCCTCTGGCCTTTGTTTGCCCAAAAGGAGCAACAACTACAGGGAGTAAGCTGGCATTCGTTATCTGGCTTGGGATCGTGGTGAGGTGAGAAATTCCACCTGCCTCATAAGACGATAAAATAAAAGCAAAATAGAAGTTACTGTGGAAAGCCGAGTCGGTTTGAGAGGGACTTTCAGTCACGACGGTGAAGGGCAACTCCGCTCCTTCAAAGTGACAAAGATACATTTCTCCATGGCATTTGCCTTCTACTCAAACAAATCGTTTCATTTTTTTCTATGAGAAGCTTAGAAGGTGGGAATAGGAAAAAAAACACATCGACTTCTAGTAAGAAGCAACTCAAAGTCCAAGGAAAAAAAATGCTTTCCTTCTGGGTTTTTGAGGTATTTGAAGGGAAAATGACTTTAGCTCACCTATATATTGAGTGATGCATTTGTTAAGATGAGGCAGAAAGAGAAGGCTAATGCCTCTTTTGTCTAGAGTAAATTCAGATGAGACGCAGATTTTGATGGTAACCCGAAATGCTGTGAAAAATTATATAGATAAGACTCCCCAACTGTTGTGAAAATTATAATCCCCCCCCAGTTCAAAATATTACACCTAATTTAAATTGTATTAATTCCCGTGAAGCTGAAAACGGTCTTGAATATATTGACTAGAAGTGCCATCAATTGGAAGGAATATTTGAGCATCTCAAGAGACATACTGAGATAAAATTCCAGGGAAAGAAACAAACATAGTTGGTTGTATATATCTCAGAGACTTTATTCCACATAATGCACATTGGCATTTTGCTTTTTCATAATGTTCTGACCTAGGCTTCACAAAATCACGAAGAAGACTCCTTGTCCCGCCAAAACTCATTTTTATTAAACCGATGTGAATTCCTCTCATTCACATCCAGCGAAGTCCCAGCAAACAGTCTTTCAAGGGTGAATTTACAACTACAGACCTTATCAGACTTGGAGAGCTGCCAGGCTGATATCTTCTAAATGCATCTGCTGTACAAGAAAATACTTGGCAAGGAGTCTCTGAGAGTCACAAACAAATCTTCACACTGATTAAGCAAAATAATTGTCTCCTGCAAACTCCACTCCCCCTTTGCTCCTCTTTATTCCCTATGGGAGGGGCCATTCACCATCCACCTGTGCCTTGACTCCCGAGTCGGCCTTTGTTCCTTAACTGTTCTCTTCGCCTGGTAGCTCTGTGCATGCGCACATCAGGAACAGGCCACAGCTGTTTTTCTGCCCCACTGATCTCCTACTCTGAAGGCAGCTGATAACTGTCGGACAGCCCTGGCCCCATCTCTGCCTCCGACGCAGATCCCACGTCAGGGCCTTCCCCAGAATCCAGGACTGCCCCATGTTCCTCCCCAACCTCCTCACTGTCTGAGTCTGTCACCAGCACCTCTGGCCGCTGGCGGGCCACAACAGATGAAAGTAAAACTCACAATGTTTTATCCTCGTCTAGAAACACCACTTGGAATTTTGAGGAAGGACAAAAGGACTTGTTCCAAAGGACAGAATGTTTTCACAACTTTTGCTACCTCCCCACCCCCAATTAGAGAAAAGAGAAATAGATATTCATTTGGAAAGTATAAAAAGAATTAGACAAATTAGAGGGGTAGGTTAGTCTACCAGCAGCTGTGTGTCCAGTCTGCCATGTTGATAACCCCTATGTAGAAACAGTTCACCTAGTTGTAATTTATAACACGTCCAAGGGCACAGACCTCAATGGCTTTAAACATCTCCAGATAAATATTCTGAGACAAGAACTGACTGTTTGGAAGTGCAAACCCAACAGAAAAATAAATTCTGTTGTGTTTTTTTTACAGTTGTCTGAACATTTCAATGGGAGTTTACAACAGGTTTACCAGAAACAGATCTTAAATGGCCATTCTTGACTCTGATAATAGTAAATCTGCTTCATTTTGTATAGTATTTACTTTTCTTTACAGCACAAGTTTACGGCAGTTTGGGGGTCACTTGGTGAATATTTCATTTGGAAAGCTGGAAATGCATATTTTTAAAAGGTATTCCCCTGTCCAGTCATGTCCTACTCTAGGGGGTGCTGCTCATCTCCATTTTTTAGCCAAGGGTCCAAAGATACTTCCACTTCCGTGGTCATGTGGCCAGAAAGGTGCACAGAACACTGTTATCTTCCCATCAAAGTGATTCCTATTTATCTACTTGCATTTGAATGCTTTCGAACTACTACGCAAGCAGGAGACCAAGGATGGCAAACCTTTCCAGCTCCGAGTGCCCATGCCAGAAGGTTTGTGCATGAGCGCTGCTAGAGTGCTGGAAATGTGAAGACCAGCTGGCTGGCATGCACATGCCTGGTTTTTGGCCGAGTTTTTGGCTGTTTTTTGGGATAGTTTTCAGGCCATTGTGGGCTGTTTTCAGACTGTTTTTCAGGCTGTTATCAGGTCATTTTCCAGGCCATTTTAAAGGCCATTTCTGGGCCATTTTAAGGCTGTATTCCGATGCTCCGGTGTCTGTAAAGACCAGCGGCCAGCATGCATGGGCACAGCAGAAACCAAGAGAGCAGCAGGCGATGGTGTGCGTGCCCACAGAGAAGGCTCTGGTTGTCACTTCTGGCACACATGCCATAGGTTCGCCATCATGGAGCTAGACCAAGGATAGGAGCTTACCCTATTACATAGCACTCAGGTCTCAAATCTGGCTTTCAGCTTTCCAACTGAAAAGCTGAGTGTCTTTAACCACTGAGCCATCATGCTCCCACGGAAATACATACAGTGTTCCATTAAGTACATGTGTGACGCTTTGTTTCAACTAAGAGATCTCGTTGAAACCGAACAATTAATCAGTAGAACAATTTTGCCTCCAGAAGTTGTAAATGCTCCAACACTGAAGTCCCAAAGGTGGTTTTTTCAAGAGTCAACTGGACTTTCTTGTTTTTCTTTGAAGACATTTTGCTTCTTATCAAAGAAGCTTCTTCAGAGCTGAAGAAGCTTCCTGGATAGGAAGCAAAACATCTTCAAAGAAAAATAAGAAAGTGCAGTTGCCTCTTGAAAAAAAAAACACTTTTGGGGACAACTATGACCTGGATGACTGAGAATCTCCATAGTCATCCAACACTGGAGGATTTAAGAAATTGGACACGAATTTGTCTGAAATGGCATAAAGTCTCCTGTCATGGGCAGGGTGTTGGACTAGAAGACTTCCAAGGTCCCTTCCAACTCTGTTATTCTGTTAAACATGACTCCATGGAGAAGGAGGCAGGGGGCAACTGGCTAAATGTGCATTTTATATAGCAATAACAATAGCCCTTAGACTTACTATATATACTGCTTCACGTTGCTTTACAGTCCTCCCTAAGCAGTTTTCAAAGTCAGCCTCTTGCCTCCAACAATTTGGGTCCTCATTTTACTGACCTTGGAAGGGTGGAAGGCTGAGTCAACCTTGAGCTTGTAAGGATCAAACTGCTGGCAGTCAGCAGAGTTAGCCTGCAGGACTGCATTCTAAACACTATGCCATCAGGTGAATGGAATGGAATAGAGTGGGATGGGATATAATAGAGTAGAGTAGAGTAGAGTAGAGTAGAGTAGAGTAGAGTAGAGTAGAGTAGAGTAGAATAAGCAATAGCAATAGCACTTAGACTTATATACTGCTTTACAGCCCTCTCTAAGTGGTTTACAGAGTCAGCCTCTTGCCTCCAACAATTTGGGTCCTTGTTTTACTGACCTTGGAAGGGTGGAAGGCTGAGTCAACCTTGAGCTTGTAAGGATCAAACTGCTGGCAGTCAGCAGAGTTAGCCTACAGGACTGCATTCTAAACACTATGCCATCAGGTGAATGGAATGGAATGGAATAGAGTGGGATGGGATGGGATATAATAGAGTAGAGTAGAGTAGAGTAGAGTAGAGTAGAGTGGAGTGGAGTGGAGTGGAGTGGAGTGGAGTGAGTGGAATGGAGTGGAGTGGAGTGGAGTGGAGTAGAGTAGAGTAGAATAAGCAATAGCAATAGCACTTACACTTACATACTGCTTTACAGCCCTCTCTAAGTGGTTTACAAAGTCAGCCTCTTGACTCCAACAATCTGGGTCCTCATTTTACTGACCTCGGAAGGATGGAAGGCCGAGTCAACCTTGAGCACTGAGAATCAAACTGCTGAACTGCTGGCAACAGGCAGTCAGCAGAACTAGCCTGCAGTACTGCATTCTAACCACTGGGCCACCATGGCTCATATCAACAGGGTGACTTGCACCCTTGCATCAGGTACAAGAACACAAGTGTGCAAATGTGGGATTTGTATGCCTGCCATCACATTGGCATCATGTTGCGTTTTGCTGCGGATGCTGCTGTCTTGGATAAAAACTATGGAGAAAAGCTATAGACACACACCTCACTTCAAAGCGGCAGCACAACATGGAAGCCGTGCTTCACCTTCAGTAACTTCTGCAGAGGAACAATTGTCATAACATTCCCTTCTGAGAAGTAGAGCTTGTTATTAGCACAGAGGGTTGGCAACACATAATAATGAAGTGAAAACAGATGAAATCCTCAAGCTGTCTTTACTTCACAACTGCCTCTTTTAAGGACCAGTGTCAGGGTGCAATTAAAAACAGCAACAATGGCAGCAACAGAGTGGATACAACAGCCAGTCAACTCCTGGTGTTTCAAACACAAAAAAAGAATAACGACGACAATGGAAAAAAACAATCCAAAACTACATAAAAAGGAAGGAGCGTGAAAAAAACGAAAAAGACAATTAATGCAAGGTTTAACAAGGCAATACCTTATTATTAGGGATATGTTTAACTAGCATTATCAGAAAGTGACGTCCTTGACATAACTTGGTCAGGAGATCTAAGCTGGATAGCATACTTCTTGTGCAGCCCTTGGAGGGCAAGATGTATCTGAGAGTTAATTCTCACAAAACCATGAAAAGCAATTACAAAACTAATTATTTTCATAGAATAATAGGTTTAGGTTTAGGTTTAGGTTTATTAAATTTATAGACCGCCCCCTCTCCCCGTAGGGACTCGGGGTGGTGTACAGACTGTTCGTGTATAAAACAACAAAACATAACATAAAACATCAGACAAGACAACGCGAACATACCTTCTGTATATACAACCCAAACTAATTAAATAATTAAAAACAATTCTAAAACCAATTTAAAACCCCAAAATTTAAAATTTGAAAAGCCATCCAGGAAGGTCAGTAGTGGGTGTTCCCTGTAAGTACAATTACAGTTACAATTAGGCCAGGCCGGCTAATCGAAACAGGTGGGTCTTGAGTTTCTTGCGGAAGGAGCAGAGGTCCAAGGTGGTTCTAATATCGGGGGGAAGGTCGTTCCAGAGGGTTGGGCCCATCACAGAGAAGGCCCTATTCCTGGGCACCGCCCGCCCACACTGCTTAGCGGAAGGTACCCGGAGGAGTCCCTCTCTGTGAGAGCGGATTGGTCGCAGGGATGTGTGGGGTAGAATACGATCCCGCAGGTAACTAGGTCCCGAGCCATGGAGCGCTTTAAAGATGACAATCAACACCTTGAAACGCACCCGAAAAGCCACAGGCAGCCAGTGCAGCTCACGCAGGAAAGGTGTTACATGGGAGTACCTAGTACTCCCCATAATAACCCGCGCGGCTGCATTCTGAACCAGCTGGAGCCTTCGGGTGCATCTCAAGGGGAGCCCCATGTAGAGAGCATTGCAGTAATCAAGACGGGAAGTCACCAGGGCATGAGTGACTGTGCGAAGGGCGTCCCACTCTAGTAGGGGGCGCAATTGGCGCACCAGGTGAACCTGGTGGAACGCCCCCCCCTAGCCACGGCTGTCACATGATCATCTAGCGACAGCCGGGAATCTAGGAGGACGCCCAAATTGCGTGCCCTCTCCACCGGGGGCAGTTGTTCCCCCCCGATGGCCAGAGATGGAACACATTGGCTAAAGCGGGGCGCCGGTAGCCACAGCCACTCCGTCTTGGAAGGGTTGAGCTTGAGTCTGTTGTCACCCATCCAGACCCGCACGGCTTCCAGACACCGGGAAATCACCTCGACGGCTTCGTTGGGGTGGTTTGGGGTAGAGATATATAACTGAGTGTCATCCGCATACAGATGGCACTCGACCCCGAATCCTTGAATGATCTCGCCCAGCGGTTTCATGTATGTGTTGAACAGGAGAGGTGAGAGGACCGACCCCTGTAGCACTCCGCATGTGAGCGGCCTCAGGGTCGACCTCTGCTCCCCCGCCACACACATTGCGTCCGACCGGAGAGGAAGGAGGAGGACCACTGCAAAACGGTGCCCCTCACCCCCATCCCCTCCAGCCGATGCAGTAGGATACCATGGTAGAAAGGAGGGGAAGGGACCTGGGAGGTCTTCTAATCCAACCCGCTGCTCAAGCAGGAGACCCTATGATAAATGTCAGGCCTGCAGCCATATTCCTTTTGGATCTTTGGCCTGCCACACTTTCTATTATTCTACTATGCCGTTTCTATTGTGGGAAAATGGGAGGAGGAATTGTACGGAGTTAGATGCGATGTAGCCATAACAAAATTCTTTCTAGAAAGCCAAGGTCATCCTTTGTCACTGCACCTCTGCACCTGACCAGAACTGGATGGGTAGAACGCCAGCATGGCAGTGGAAGATTGGACCATGTGGGTGTGGGGGCAAGATCTTGAACTTTCAATTAGGGGGGGGGGGGGGCGGAAAGCTTTTCAGATTCAGGTTTTCCCAGATGTGCCAACATGGGTCTCTTCATAAATTGGAACTTTGAGCAATACTTTGCCTTAGACTCTGATTTAATTTTGGATGCTATTTGAAACCCCGACAATAAAAACAGTATAAAAAACAAAGGACAGATTGACTTCACTTGAGAGATTGAATCAAGTGGCCTGTTAAGGAGAGCAGGAAGAAAAAAACAAATGCTAGAAGTTTTGAACTTCTATACAAGGTCGGTCTTAAAATATAGCATTTGGGGACACACTCTGGTATGACATCTACCTTACTCCCATAAATATAACTTTTATGTTATAAACTTTTATAGCTAAGTTTTTGGATTTCCAGGGTGTTTAATCCTGCTCTTTGTGTTTTGGTCCATCCATCCTTTAGTCTTCAACCTCTTTGAGTAAGATTTGCAGCCAGAAGTCCTTCACAGGAATGCTGTCCACACTACTGCTCAGCCAGTTGCTTGATGGACAATTCATTTGATTAAGACCTGTAGTTTTGGTAAGCTACTCATGCCCATCTTTTCTAAAGTGTGGTCTTTATTTATTGGTTAAATTTATTTATAGGATCCAATCTGACTCGGTCACCGGGACCTGTGGCTTTGCCTTCTGAGCTTTCGGGCTCGTGCTGGAATTCCCATCTTCAGGGAACTTCTCTCTAGCAGAGTGTGTGGTGTTCTGTGTGGTATTTATAGTGCCTGTTGTAAGTAGCTTTTTAGATGATGATTGGGGTGTGTTGATGGCTGGTTTTTAATTAGCTGTCGCTTCATTAGCTGTCGTTCGCTTGTGTTGAACCAGTCCTCGTCTTCTAAGTACTTGATAGACTGGTGATAAATCAGCACTCCTGTTGATTGATGGGGGGGGGCTTCAAACACTTCTCTGGCTGTTTTTGTGCCTGCTCATCCAACAATCTTAATTGCTGCAAGGTTGAATGTATGTCCTTGTTCATTGCAGTGTGAGGCTACCAATGAGGTTGGGTCTCCTGGTCAGGTATTTCTTTATTATTTATTCTTCCCACCTTCAGGGAACTTCTCTCTAGCAGAGTGTGGTGTTCTGTGTGGTATTTATAGTGCCTGTTGTAAGTAGCTTTTTAGATGATGATTGGGGTGTGTTGATGGCTGGTTTTTAATTAGCTGTCGCTTCATTAGCTGTCGTTCGCTTGTGTTCAACCAGTCCTCGTCTTCTAAGTACTTGATAGACTGGTGATAAATCAGCACTCCTGTTGATTGATGGGGGCGGGGGGGGGGGGCTTCAAACACTTCTCTGGCTGTTTTTGTGCCTGCTCATCCAACAATCTTAATTGCTGCAAGGTTGAATGTGTGTCCTTGTTCATTGCAGTGTGAGGCTGCTACCAATGAGGTTGGGTCTCCTTGTCAGTTATTTCTTTATTATTTATTCTTCCCACAACAACAATGCTGTGTGGTGAGTTGGACTGAGAGAGTGACTAGTCCAATGTCACCCAACTGGTTTTCATGGCTAAGGTGGGAGGAGAACTCACCGTCTGCTGGTTTCTAACCCGGTGCCTTAATCACTAGACCAATCTGCCTCTATATTTTAGCAGAAGTACGTTGCTTCTTCGATGCAAAGTAAAGGAAGCAGAGAACATTGCCTTTGACACATAAAACAAAGCACCAAGATGAAGGTTTGCACTCTTAACTTTCATGCCCACTTTCAGTTAGGGAGAACGTCCCCAGACAATTTTCAGTACTTTCCCTCTGACTAGGTCTCTGCATAGCTATTTCGTAGATATTAGGTTTGTAAATGTATGCATTGTTCAGTGAGATATATCCCTTTTTCTTTGATGATCAAAGAACTTCATGGTAGAATTCAGAGAAGAATAGAAACTGAAGGATTATTGTCCCCTTCTCTTTTTGCCTTTTCCTCCGACAGATGAGGTCAATTCACATTAAAATAGGAAGGTTTTAATAGTGCCATTTTCCAAATGACAAGCAATTACCGGATGTAGTACTAGCTCACTGCCATATACGCAGCATTAGGAGATTCCAGATCAGATACGGGGATCAGCTCCTCCGCATCTCATTTCAGAAACAAACTGCTGCCTGGAACTTCTTGTGACCCAGATCACACTCCGAGCCAGTTTCTGACGAACGCTTCCATGTGCTCCATATATCTTTCCACTTTGATTGATGACTGTCCTCCCGCTAGCAAAATCAGAGTGTATGAACTGCTTTCTAGCCATACAAGATCCATCTGCTGCTTTGCTCTTTCCTTCTAATAATAATAATAATGGAAAAAAGTTTGATGCTGACATGAAAGAAGAAAGAGAGAGAGAGAAAAAAGAGAAAACGATAAAGAAAATTGGGTTGTCAAACTGCTAGAAGCAGGGAAAAGCTGCCCAGTAGTATTAAGGTATAAGAATGCCTGACAAGGCTCTGCAACTGTAATCCATACTATTAATTTGCTGTAGAAACTTAATTCCTTCCATCATGGTTTCCGCTCCCATACTGCAAGTAGAATAAGAGTAGCATAACAGAATTGGAAGGGACCTTAGAGGCCTTCTAGTCCAAACCCCTGCTTAGGCGGGAAGCCCTACACCTCTTCAGATAAATGGTTATCCAATCTCTTCTTAAAAACTTCCAGTGTTGGAGCAATCACAATTTCTGGAGGAAAGTTGTTCCACTGATTAATTGTTCTATCAGGGAATTTCTCCTTAGTTCTAGGTTGCTTCTCACCTTTGCTTCTTGTCCTGCCCTCAGGTGCTTTGGAAAATAGCTTGGCTCCCTCTTCTTTGTGGTATCCCCTGAGATATTGGAACATTGCAACTGTGTCATCTCTAGTCCTTCTTTTCATTAAAGTAGACACACCCGATTTCTTCAACTGTTCTTTATATGTTTTATCCTAATCATCCTCACTGCTCTTCTCCGCACACTTTCTAGAGTCTCCACATCTTTTTTATATCGTGGTGACCAAAACTGAATGCAGTATTCGAACAGTGGCCTTAACAAGGCATTATAAAGTGGTATCAACACTTCACATGATCTTGATTCTATCCCTCTGTTTATGCAGCGGCTTGCTATTGGTCACTGGTGTTTTTCTAACCAGCAAGGAAACCAGAAAAATAATGCTCTAGGGGGGAGAACTGCAAAATTAACAGTGGTGAGCATTTGTACCGCTTTATAAAACCTTAGTAAAGGCAACATCTGGAATACTGAATCCAGTTTTTCAAAAAATCCACATTACAAAAAAAAAAGATGTTGAGACTTTGGGAAAAAGTAGAGAAAAAAGCAACGAGGATGATTAAGGGCCTGGAGATTCAAACATCTGAAGAACGGTTGGGGGAACTGGGCATCGCTAGTCTAGAGAAAAGAAGGACTACGGGTGACGAGATAGCAGTGTTCCGGTATTTGAGGGGCTGCCACAAAGAAGAGGGGGTCAATTTATTTTCTGAAGCACCAGAAGGCAAAAGAAGACACAATGGATGGAAACTAATCAAGAAGAGAAGCAACCTGGATTGAGGAGAAACTTCTAACAGTGAGAACCATTAACCAGTGGAACAGCTTGCCTTCAGAAGTTGATCCATCACTGCTGGAGGTTTTTAAGAAGAGACTGGGCAGCCACTTGTCTGGGATGGTATAGGATCTCCTTCTTGAACAGCTGGTTGGACTAGAAGACCTCCGAGGTCCTTTTTGATTCTATTCTGATTGAATGTTAGAGGAGCATAAAATGCTTTCAGTGTGTGTTGTTTTGGTGGGACTTCTAAATCCATTCCAAAACTATGCCAATATTTTGAAATAAGTTTTCTTCTGTTTCTCTATTTTAGTCCCAGAATGCTGGAAAATCCCTCAAGAATTTTTCTTGGTGTTTTGGCATTTGCTTTATTGCTGGGAGAGGTGGAAGAAGTTGTTGGGGTAGGTTTTTTGCAGATCTGTCCATTCCCTTTGGTATTTTTAAGTGTGTCGTCAATGAAAGAACATCATGTTTTCAGCCCAGGGAAATTGCATCAAAGGTCTATTTTTGTTTCCATGAAATGTCAATCTCTCTTTTATCTAACTGAAGAATTGGTAGTGGAAAGGGGAATGCAGAATGCACAGCATGTCTATTGGTTTTAGATATGAGCTTCATAATTCTTCAACTTTTCTTTCCAAAGTGATTCCTTGCAGGAATCTCTTGGTTCCTTAATGTGGTTTCTGGTTATGAAAATTGATCTGTGATAAAGGTCCAGGAGTGACCGATGCCATCAGGAAGTTACAATTCCCTTAACAGCAAGGAGAAATACTGTCATGTTTACAGAATGTAACATGTTCACAACTTCTGGGAGACAAGTTGTTCCACTGATTGTTCTAACTGTCAGGAAATTTCTCCTTAGTTCTAGGTTGTTTCTCTCCTTGATTAGTTTCCACCCATTGCTTCTTGTCCTGCCTTCAGATGCTTTGGAGAATAGTTTGACTCCTCTTCTTTGTGGCAGCCTGAGATATTGGAAGACTGCTATCATGTCTCCCCTAGTCCTTCTTTCTATTAAACTAGACATACCCAGTTCCTGCAACCGTTCTTCATATGTTTTAGCCTCCAGTCCCCTAATCATCCTTGTTGCTCTTTTCTGCACTCTTTCTAGCGTCTTTTTTACATAGTGGCGACCAAAACTGAACGCAGTATTCCAAGTGTGGCCTTATAAATGATATTAACACTTCACGTGATCTTGAGTCTCTCCCTCTATTTATGCAGCCTAGAACTGTGTTGGCTTTTTTGACAGCTTTTATTTATTTATTTATTTACTGCGCTTCTAGACCGCCCGCTCTCCCAAAAGGGACTCGGGGCAGTGTACAGTCCATACAAAAAATACATCATAATATAATTAAATAGCTGAACAATTAGAGTTAAATAGGTAGAGTTAAATATGGAGGAGGTTAAAAAGAAAGTTAAAAAGAACTGTACAGCTGAGTAAAGTATGTATAAATATAATTTTAAAACCCCTAAAAATATCACACAAATTAAATTTAAAAGCAATGCCCCTAAAATAACCAGTTAAAAATATGTCTACCAGGAGGTTACAGTTATAATTATGCCAGGCCTGCTAATCGGAACAGGTGAGTCTTCAATTTTTGTCGGAAGGAGCGGAAGTCAGTGGTGGTTCTAATGTCGGGGGGGAGGTCATTCCAGAGGGTTGGGCCCATCACAGAGAAGGCCCTACTCCTTGGTGTCGCCCGTTGGCATTGCCTAGTGGACGGCACCAGGAGAAACCCCTCCCTGTGAGAGCGAATTGGCTGCAGGGATGTGTGTGGGAGGATGCGATCCCGCAAGTAACTAGGTCCTGTGCCATGGAGCGCTTTAAAGATTGTAGTCAAAACCTTGAAACTGTACTGCGCACAGCTGGCTCCTATTTAAATGATTGTCCACTCGGACTCCAAGATCCCTCTCACAGTTACTACTATTGAGCAAGGTACCACCTATACTGTACTTCTGCATTTTGTATTTCTTGCCTAAATGTAGAGCCATACTTCATATGTAGTTTACAAACTCCATAGTCTCCTTTTCTTTGGAGCCTAATTAGCATTCTCATTACAGGAGAAAAAGTCAGACAAATTAGCTGAGAAGTGGGTAGTGATGGTTATGGTTATGCTAATGGTGGCAGGGAAGGGCTGTACTGAAATTCGGCAGCACAATAGCTTAGGTATTTCCTTGACATTTTGCAGGTTGGATGTAAAAGGTTTCTCTGTCCAGTTGTGTCTGACTCTAGGGGCAGTGCTTAACTCTGTTTTTTTAGTTGAAAGACCCATTGTTGTTCAAAAACATTTCTCTGGTCATGTGGCTGTCAAGACTATATGCCAAGGTGCATGGAACGCTCTTACCTTCCCACCAAGGTGGTACCTATTTATCTACTTGCATTTGCATGCTTTCAAACTGCTAGGTGGGCAGGAGCTGGGACAAGTCACAGGAGCTCACTCCATTGCACGGCGCTAGGGATTCGAACCGCCAAACTGCTCATTTTTCTGATCAACAAGCTCAGCATCTTAGCCACTGAGCCACCAAGTCCCTTCCCTGCTAGTACATTTCAGCAAATTTTCAGGGTGCTCATCGTGTTATTGATCCGAATCAATAACAAACTGATGATTATACAAACTTAATGAACAATAATATCTGAAGGACAGTAAGGAAGATGCCCAGTGAAGAAGGAAGTGGTACCCCATGAAAACATATTGAGAACTTGGAGAGACCAAATGGACCTACAAGAAAGATCAAATGAAGAAGAGAAAAGAAACATGATAAGTAATACATGGAGAGTATTTAAAAAAAAATAGCAAGCAAAGCAGTTCATAACAAGATCTGGCAATGGCTAAGAACAGGAAAGTTGAAGAAGGAGAGCAGGAGGGCTAATTCCAGCTGCACAAGAGCAAGACTTAAAAGCAAAGGCATACAAAGCCAGAATTGAGAAGACAGCGACAGCTAGCAAGTGCCGCCTCTGCAAAGAAGCTGAAGAAACAGAGGACCACCTGGTTAGCTGCTGCAAGAAGATCACACAGGATGACCACAAACAATAGCATGATAAACAGTGGTGCTTTGGAAGATCTGCAAGAAATACAAGTTGCCTGCAAGCGAGAACTGGTGGGACCACAAAATAAACACAGCAACAGAAAATGTACTGGCACTTTACAATTCAAACAGAGAAGCAAGCACCTGCCAAACAAAACCCAGTTGTTAATAAGAAAGGCAAAGAAAAAAGACAAAGAAAATATTGCGGTACCTGGAGACAGCAGAAGAGAAAGAACTGGATAATATCACATACATGCAAACGCATGACAACCATCCACCCTGTATGGCACAGAATGCTGGTCAGCAACAACAGGGAGCGAAAGCTTTCTCGGTGCCATGGAAATTACAATGGTCCATTGGATATTAGGCATCTCCCTTCTTGTAAAGGTAAAGGTTCCCCTCGCACGTATGTGCTGGTTGTTCCTGACTCTAGGGGACGGTGCTCATCTCCGTTTCTAAGCCAAAGAGCCAGTGCTGTCCGAAGATGTCTCCATGGTCATGTGGCCGGCATGACTAAATGCCGAAGGCGCATGGAACGCTGTTACCTTCCCACCAAAGTTTGTCCCTATTTTTCTACTTGCATTTTTTACATGCTTTTGAACTGCTAGGTTGGCAGAAGCTAGGAGAAGTAACAGGAGCTCCCTCCATTTAGGCAGCACTAGGGATTCAAACCGCTGAACTGCCAATCTTTCTGATCGACAAGCTCAACGTCTTAGCCACTGAGCCCTTATTGACCACACCACAAATGAAACCTTTTGACAGCATTTTGTTGTGGCACCAATTATAGAGAAGATGAGACTGGTATGGACATGTCCAGGGAGCAGCACTTTCCACCATTGCTAAGACTGCCTACCAACTAGAAGTCAATGGAGATGGCAAGACACCATCAACAAAGATATGTGAGCCATGGGCCAGTGCCCAGGAGACACAGCTGACCATGCAATGTGGCATTCAATGATTCAGAAAGCCGTCCCTGCACTTGCGGGAATACATTAGGAAGAAGAAGATATAAAGACCTGCAAAGAGAAATAGGATGACGGTAGCAAAAGAAAGCAAAGATAATATCAAATATCAATAGGCATCTTGTGTGTAGTCTCAAAACATCTGGAGCACCACTTGAACACACATTGATGAAGCCCCCTATCAATCAATTGGAAAAGGCAGCTTTACTTGGAACAGCTTAAACCCTGTGGCAAACAGCAACATCTGTCTGTCCCAGGTCCTTGGAAAAAAAACTTGATAGATGGATCAAAATGGCAAATCCAGTCTAAACATCTGGCTGACTGCACAACCAACTGTAATGAATAATAATACCCCCTTGTTCTTGTGAGAGATTAGAATAAATCACCACTAGGTTAGAAATGGTCACACTGAATTCCAAACAACCTAAAATTTATTTAGCTTTTCTTCTCTTTTTCAACAATACAAAAATCTTGCCATCAAGAACATAATTGAGGAAAGCTGGTATAACAACAGCAGCAGCAACAACAACATCTCTGTGTTGTTATGATCAAAATGCCAAATCCAGTCTGAACATCTGGCTGACTGTGTGACAAAACATATTAACAAGACATTGTTAGCCAGATGTTGAAACTGGATTTGTCATTCTGATCCACCTATCAAATCCTTCCCAACTGCTTATCCCACATCCTTGGGAAGGACTCAATAAGTAGATAAAATGCCAAATCCAATGTAAACATCTGGCTGACTATGCAATGAACCATAATAATAATAATACTGCCAAACAGTGACATCTGCATATTCCAGGATCTTGGGAAGGACTCAACAGATTGCCAAAAATGCCAAATCCAGTCTAATCCTCATAGCAATCAACAGTAATAATAGTGAGTACTGTTTATAGCAGTTTGGGGAACCTTTATCCAATAAAAAACACACAAAAAGCACACATAAGAGGCCAGTGAAAATATCTATAGACTCCTCACATCCTGGACATAAATTGTTTCAACTCCTACCCTCAAAACGACACTATAGAGCACTGCACACCAAGACAACTAGGCACCAGAACACTTTTTTTCCCCCAAATGCCATCACTCTGCTAAACAAATAATTCCCTCAACACTGTCAAACCATTCACTAAGGCTGCATTACTATTAGTCTTCTCATCGTTCCTATCACCAATCTCCTCTCACTTATGATTGTATGACTGTAACTTTGTGGTTGCATCCTTACGATTTATATTGATATTGATTGTTTCCTGATTACTTATTTGTACCCTATGACTACCGTTAAGTGTTGCACCTTCTGATTCTTGGCGAATGTATCTTGTCTTTTTATGTACACTGAGAGCAAGTGTGTCCAATCACACTTGGCCAATAAAAAACTTCTATTCTGTTCTGTGCTATGCTATGCTATTTCTGATTATATTATATTCTATTTTATTCTATTCTATTTTTTATTTTGTAAAACTTATCTTCTTTCAGAGATTAAAGATCAGTCTTTATCATCATTTCTTTTTCATAATCTCTCTCTATATTTAGTTGAAACACATTGCTCTTGGAATTGGCAATTTTTAAAAAATTGCTCCATGTAAGCAAACAAATATCCAGAGTTATCTAATCTTGATTCCTGGACATGTACAAGCCTATAAAAATCTTTCAAGTTCATTTGACGCCTTCATATTTATTGATTCGATGGAATCCTACAGATGCAGATCCCCGGCTGCTAGAACAGAACTGGACAAAGACGGAAGACCGTGATGTTTTCCATGTCCCTTTCTTGCCATCTAGTGGCCATCTGGATTTTTACATGCCCGGAAGGGTTAAGTGGCCCTACCCACAGGCTACACATCAACGCAGAGACTCACGCTGGCATTCAAACCAGGCCTGAAAATTTTTAATCTCTCTCTCTCTCTCTGAAGCGAGAAGGGAGAGAAAAAGATGGGGTCGTATGACACTCCCTATCAAAGTGTACATAGAGACATTATATGTTCGAGTAATTGTTTAGGCTGGTGAATTAATGAATCCCCCGGCTCTAAGTCTCTATTTGAAATGATTTCAGCCGCGGTGTCTGGCTGCTGCTCCGCTCCTTGGGAAGGTGGGGGGGGGGGGAAGCCTGTGTGAATTTCAAGAGAAGGGCCTTGAACTGTGCCATTCACAGCTTTTCAGCCTATCAGCTGAGTCTAATTGCCAGAAAGAACACGAGTCCCTGCGAGCTGATTGTTCTTCGACCTTCTTTGAGGTTCTGCGGCATGAAAAGCAGGAAAGGAGGGGGGAGAGTTGGGAAGAGCGCTTTTGATCTTCTTTTTCTCCATCTCCCTGCTCTCTCTCTCTCTCTCTCTCCCCCCCCCCCCGTCTCTCTCTTCATCTCTGTCTCGGTCTCTCTCTCTCTCTCTCTCTCTCTGTCTCTCTCCATCTCTCTCTCTCTGTGTCTCTCTCCCCCTCTCTCTGTCTCTGTCTCTGTCTCTCTCTCTCTCTGTGTCTCTCTGTCTGTCTGTCTCTCCCCCTCTCCTCTCTCTGTGTATGTCTCTCTCTCTGTGTGTCTCTCTCCCCCTCTCTCTGTGTCTCTGTCTCTCTCCCCCCTCTCTGTGTCTCTGTCTCTGTCTCCTCTCTCTCTCTCTCTCCCCGTCTCTCTCTTCGTCTCTGTCTCTGTCTCTGTCTCTCTCTCTCCATCTCTCTCTCTCTATGTCTCTCTCCCCCTCTCTCTGTCTCTCTCTCTCTCTCTCTCTCTCTCTCTCTGTGTGTCTCTCTCTGTCTGTCTGTCTCTCCCCCTCTCCTCTCTCTGTGTATCTCTCTCTGTGTGTCTCTGTCTCTCTCTGTGTGTCTCTCTCCCCGTCTCTCTGTGTCTCTGTCTCTCTCCCCCTTCTCTGTGTCTGTCTCTCTCTCTCTCTGTGTGTCTCTCTCTCTGTGTATGTCTCTGCCCCCTCTATGTGTGTGTCTCTCCCCCCTCTCTCTGTATGTCTCTCTCTGTCTCTCTCTGTATGTGTCTCTGTCTCTGCCTCTTTCTCTCTGTGTCTCTCCCTCCCCCTCCCTCTCTCTCCTTCTCTCTTACACACACAGGCGCCCAAACACATACATCCCCACCTATCTTTGGTCCCCCCACTCCTCGTGCTTTATTTCGACTCAAAGAATGGCACGTTCCTTTATATGGGTCCTTTTGCTTTCCTTGCCAAGCAATAATTAATAAGGCCTTTATGAAGAGGGGAGGAGAAGGAGGGGGGAGGAGGAACGGGAGAAGGCATGAATTGGTGTCACCATCAAGGGTGGTCCTGGACTCAGACTGAAAAGCCCAGAGGGTGGGGAGGGTGGGGGAAGCCTTTCTTTGCCTCTCTCTCTGGGTCAGGTTTAAATACTCTGATCTCAATTTTCACTCTCTGCCACTAATGAGCCCATTTGGACGCCAGTACAAAATCATAGATGCAAGGCAAGAGGGAAAGGAGAGGATGCCATTGGCGGCCCCAAGGATGGAATGGCTGATTGTTTTGGTACTCCTGACATCACCGGGGTGCTGGGATTCCTCTCCCTTTCTCTTTCTTCCCCAGGAGTTTCGTTTCATCTTTCGCTAGAATAGTCCTTGATTGAAACTCACAAGCCCTTTCTCCTGCATCTAAAGACGTCATCAGGTTGGGATAAAATGGGGGAGACGGACACAGTCTTCCAACACTCCCTCTTTTTCTCTCTAATGCAGTTCTAGTATGGCAATTCACGCACAACTAGTGTGCTTTTCTTAAGGGTCTACGCTCTTCTCTTGCTATCAATTGTAAAAAATGGAGGTGTAATTTGTATCAGTTCTGTTTCTGCAGCACATCAAGTTTACAAATAAGATTTCCTTTCCTTCCTTTCTTCCTTCCCTTCCGTTCATTTATTCTTCCTTTCCTTTCTTTCCCCTTCCCCTTCTCTTTTCCTTCCCCTTCCCTTCATTTCTTCTTCCTTTCCTTTCCTTTCCTTCCTTCCCTTCCCTTCATTTCTTCTTCTTTTCCTTTCCTTTCCTTTCTTTCCCTTCCTTTTTTTGCAATTTGTTTAATTGCATAACTCTCTGCAAAGAGGTTAATTTTCATGCTCTGACACTTCCTGGAGTGACCAGATGACAAAACAGCCTTCAATGGTTCCATGATCATTTCACTTTTCATAGTAAAGTGGCATCATAAACCACAAGTAAAGACCACTTATAACTGTTTATTTTCCTTTGCCCTTAAATAACAGGTTTCAGATTTCAGAAAATATGTGCATGTTTTTTTTTTCTTTAGAGAAATTTACACCTTTTGGCCCATCTAGCTCAGCTTTTTCAACTAAATTATTTTTACCCTTAGCTTTCTTTAGCTTTTTAAATTGGAGACACACCACTCAGACTTTAATTTTTAGTATATATTTTAAGAGCTGTTCATGTCTTAAAATGATAGCAATCTTCCTGGCAAGATGTCTCTTTGATTGGTGTTTAGGACTGGTTCTATTTGAACATTTTTGTTCCTGGACTATGGATTTCTGGAATTTAATGCATGTATTCCATGCTGGTCATAGGCAATTAAATACTTTGACTTTGGCATTTTTTCTATTGCTGTGCTGGAGTCTTCCTTTCCCTCGAGAGAGAGATGATCAAAACACAATTTATATATAGCATTATCCAGAAAGAGAAAACTTGAATATGTATATGTGTGTATGTGTGTATGTGTGTGTTTGTGTTTGTGTATATGTATGTATGTATGTATGTATGTATGTATGTATACACACACATACATACATACATACATATACACATACAAACTTGAAATTTGGCACTTATGTTGCTCTTGGCTTCTAGGTGCTCGCTAAGAAAGGATTTTTCGAAATGACCATCTGATCATTTCTTACACAGTAATTAACACACACTGATGCTAAGGAGTTCTACTCCCCCTCCCCACCTGAAAAGAACTCTGTTCCAACTGCCAGTTGCTTCACATTCCGTTACCTCAGTTCAAACTGGCAGATGTTCCACTCCTTCACTCGGGAGCGGTCTGGGGCTCCTTACAGTACTAAACATTGGTACCTCGCCAAAATGTCTATGCCTTCCATCTATGGAACTGCTTCTGGACTCAAGGCAGAGAGAGAGATATTCCCTTATGTGCTTCAATCACCGGCCACCACTGAGGCAAGGGATTGTGAACTGGATTTCTCCTGCATTGCCCGATCACATAGCTTCATCATGAAGCACAGGTATACAGCTAGTATAAATATAAAATATCATTCAGTACTGTATGACTTTGGCAGATAGCAATGTATAGAAGATGTGTGCTATTGAAACATGTGTCTGTTCCATTACAGCATGGGAAAAGTATAATTAGAACGTAGGACATAATAGGGTTGGAAGGGAGATGGAAGTCTTCTAGTCCAACCCCCTGCCCATGGCAGGAGAGTCTATATCATTCTGGATTTCCTTTGATAGGATGGGCACATGTGATCACAGGAAGAATAACAGAATATTGTTGTGCTTATATTCCAACTGCAACATCAATACGTTCTCTGTTAGGATGTTGTGGTCTCCAGAGGATGCTTCTCCTTGATCAAGCTTGGATCAAAGGACCTCTTTAAGTGCTTCAATGGACAATAGAATCTCTCCCTTCCAAGTTTCTTCCAGTTGTTCCTAATCTCTTCAGTTCATCTACCTCTCATGAACTTTCAGATGGTTCAGGGACCCCCAAATAGTGATTACATGAAAAATAATTTAAAGTATGCTATTTTAACTAATAGTACTGCTACTACTAATAACAACAACATCAATAATAATGGATAGCCCCATTGAACCCTGGGGTTGATATTGATCCCTTCTGAGAACCCTGATATGTAACTACATACCTTGGTTGATTGAAGTCTCACAGAACATAGAATAACAAGTCTGGGAGGGACCTTGTAGGTCTTCTAGTCCATCCTCTGTTCAAGGAGCAGATCCTATACCATTCTGGACAAGTGGTTCTCTAATCTCTTCTTGAAAACCTTGTGATGGAGCACTCAAAATTCTGGAGGTAAGCCATTCCTGTGATTAGTTGTTGTTATGTTAAGAAATCACTCCTTAATTCCAGGTTTGATCTTTCTTTAATTATCTTCCACCCATTACTTCTTGTTCTACTTTGGACTGCTTTGGAAAATAGGTTGATTCCTTCTACTCTGTGATAACTTTTTTAAGTACTGGAAGACTGCTATCACATCACCCCTAGTCTAGTCATTCCCAGTTCCCTCCATTATTCATCATATGGTTTAGATTCCAGATCAGTTATCATCTTTTTGCTCTTCTCTGCACTCTTTCTAGGGGCTCAACGTCTTTTGTTGAGGAGCCTGTAGAAACGTTGATTGTGGTGACCAGAATGAACACAATATGTTGGCCCTGCCCTGACATTACAGTGGTGCAGGCTTCTCCAGTGCAATGAAGCAAAAGCCCTCAATGAAGTGGATTGATTTTGCTTTACATGCCCCAATATATCAAAACTGGACAGAAGATCCCCCCAAGTAGGAAAAGCATCATCTGCAAAGTAAGACATATGGGCTAATTAAATGCTAACTGATTAGCATTTCTGTTATCAGCATAAAGAGTTTTAAAGATGGACATATCTACCATCCTATTGCTAGTCTGTTTGTCTACCATGAGACGTGATGGCTCAGTGGCTAAGACACTGAGCTTGTTGCAGTTTGGTGGTTTGAATCCCTAGCGCTGCATAATGGAGTGACCTCCCATTACTTGTCCCAGCTTCTGCCAATCTAGCAGTTCAAAAGCAGGTAAAAATGCAAGTAGAAAAATAGGGACCACCTTTGGTGGGAAGGTAACAGCATTCCTTGTGCCTTTGGCATTAAGTCATGCTGGCCACATGACCACTCAAACATCTTCGGACAGCGCTGGCTCTTCAGCTTTGAAACGGAGATGAGCACTGCCCCCAAGAGTCAGGAATGACTAGCACATATGTGCGAGGGGAACCTTTACCTTTTTATCATTGGCTACCATACCAAGATTTTATGTTGCCTAGAAAAATTATATGACATGATTTTATACATTGTAACCGGCAAGAATTTGCTCATGTATTCATATGAACGCATTTGAGATCGTTGTATTCTGGGAGAGGGGGCGGTCTAGAAGCACCAAATATTAAATAAATAAATAAATAAATAAATGATAAAAAAACAAAGAAAATCTACTGTGGAGAGTGAATCTAATATTTTTAATTAGACAAGAATTGATATGAGGTGACATTAAAAAAAACACACATGGACATTTGATCCAGGATGAATAATTTTTAACTTTTGGGACAAGTTGGGTTAGTTAAGATGTCACATGGCAAACTTTCTACAAATGGATTATAGTAACAGTTTATCAGCAGAGAGTTTTGAAACTATTATCTTGTCTTTTTTTATCATTCGTCTTCTTCCTTTAATTTTTTTTGTCATTAATATAATATACAGAAAGGTTAAAAATTTGCAAATAGATTCATTAGTTTAAAGATGTGAAGGGGGAGCTATTTTGCAAGGGGTGGGTTTTCTGCCTAAGCAGGGGGTTGGACTAGAAGACCTTCAAGGTCCCTTCCAACGCTGTTATTCTATCTTTTTCTAATATTGTAATAATCTATTAGTATTTAATTAGGGGGAATAGTATGCATACATCTGTTGGGTTTATTTCTTTTTTGATGGACTTTTCTATAATGTCTTGGTTGTTTTGCGTTTTCTTTTGTTTTTTGGTCCTTTTTTGGGATTTTTGCATTTTAACCTTCTTTTGAATAAAATAAAAATAAAAAATAAAAAAAGGAAATCATGAGAGCTTAGGGGAAAAATTCCTCTGATAGGCAAAGATCTTTGGAATTAAATCTTATTTAAATAAGTGTGTTTAATCTTGAACAAAAGAAGTAAGATTGCCTAAAACATTATTGTTCTCTTGCATCAAATCAAGGTGGCAAAATATGACTCAAGCTCACATTTCAGTATTAAAACACTTAACACTGTTGCACCCATAACTGAAATAAAAATAAGCTCTTTAAGAACATCTAGTTTTAAATTTAAAAAATATGAGAGTCAACACATATACATATATTCCTAAAAATACCAAAATATAGAAGGAAGATGTTTGCATAATCTATGCGCACTTGGGCAACAGAGCAGACGGAAGCACACCGAGAGAAAGAGAGTGAAAGAGAGAGGAATAGAAAAAATAGTGTAGCATGAACTACAAAAATGAAAAGAAAGAAAAAAGAAATTAGCAGGTTTCAGTTTCAATCAACCAAATTTTGTAAAATAGGAGACAGAGAAAAATCATAATTGACAGGATTCATCCACCCTTAGCATCCAACTAAAGAGAAGAATTTTCCAGCCATTGCACTTAAAGGATGGAGCAACCTAATGCATTAACCTGCTTACTGAATTAACCCAATTTATGAGATCTCATAACAGATTGAAAAATAAACTAACCAAGGGAGCTGGATTTGTTCAAACACATCGAATCCCTTCCCTCCTCAGTCCCTACCAACCGAGATTAAGTTACTGTGTGAGTAGGGCTATTCATTCCCTTAAAACACCCAGGGAAACGAGTTGTGTGCACTTAGCCTCAGTCTTCTTGGGTGGTGGGTTGGACTAGATTACCTACAAGATCCTCCCGACTCTGCTGATATCTACCTCTCTTCTGGATAATTGTGGTCATAGATTGCATTTTTAAAAAACCATGAAAAATAAAGTAAAAACAAATCAGGATAAACTATTGCTGGTGACTTTCTCCAGTGGATAATCAAAGTCTGCCTAATTTTAATCCTGGCGTGAATTATCTGGAGTAAGTATGGATTTCCAGAGTTCATTTTCATTTTCATTTTGTCCAGAGATAATCCTCAACTTTGAACTTTGGTCCTGGAGAAGACTCCTGCGAGTCCCTTGGACTGCAAGACGATCCAACCGGTCAGTCCTAGAGGAGATCAACCCTGGCTGCTCTTTAGAAGGCCAGATCCTGAAGAGGAAACTCAAAGACTTTGGCCACCTAAGGAGAAGGAAGGACTCCCTGGAGAAGAGCCCAATGCTGGGAAAGATGGAGGGCAAAAGAAGAAGGGGACGACAGAGAATGAGGTGGCTGGATGGAGTCACTGAAGCAGTAGGCGTGAGCTTAAATGGACTCCGGAGGATGGTAGAGGACAGGATGGCCTGGAGGAATGTTGTCCATGGGGTTGCAAAGGGTCAGACATGACTTTGCAACTAACAACAACAAAGTCCTCAATTTACAACCATTTATTTAGTGACCATTCAAACTTACAAGGGCACTGAAAAAAGTGACTTCTGATCATTTTTCAAACTTACGACCGTTGCAGAGGTCTAGAACTCTCAGTCTTCTGGTTTCTCGCTTGATGCCTTAACCACTATACCAAACTGGCTTTGTTTTCAGCAGGGGTGTCAAACTCGATTTCATTGAAACACAGGGTTGTGTTTGACCTCGGGGGGAGGAGTGGGGGATGACCAACATGATGTCACTCATGTTGGAAGCACCTGTGGTGGCCCAAGTGCTCTGCCAATGAAAACAGGCTCCCGAGCTCCATTTTCGGCTGGGACAGCCTCCTGCAACCCTTTGTCAGTGAAAATGGGGCTCAGGAGGGGCCACCCATGGCCCTTGCAAGCTCTGTTTTCACTGGCAGAAACACCGCAGGCCAGCCCTTCACTATTTCCAGGGTGGCCCCACAGGCCAGATCTAAGCACCCCATGGGCTGGATCCGGCCCCCAGGCCTTGAGTTCGACACCCCTGAGCTAGAGGGTTGCAAAACTTTCTCAAAAGGAATCATTTCAAACTTCTCAAGTTTAAGCACCAAATAGTTGTTCTGGATTGAAAAGGATCGTGCCAATTTTGCTAGAAATATCCCAGTCCCATTATATCTACAGGTTGTCCTCGACTTACAAACCGTTCATCTTCTGAGTGTTCGAAATTACAACAGCACTGAAAAAAAGTGACTTGTGACCACTTTCCACAGTTATGACTGTTGCAGAATCTTCACAGTCGTGGGATCAAAATTTAGACGCTTGGAAACTGGCATGTAGTTATGACAGTATTTAGTGTCCTGGGATTATGTGATCTCCTTTTGTGACCTTCAGACAAGCCAATGGGGAAGCCGGGTGCACGGAACAACTGGATTACTAATTTAACAAACGGCAGCAATTCACTGAACAACTTTGGAAAAATAGGTCAGAGAATGGGGCGAAACCCATTTAGCAACTGTCTCACTTAGCAACAGAAATTTTGGGCTCAACTTATGCTTATTTATTTAGTTAGTTTGTCAAACATATAGGAGATAACAAGTATAAGTATAAACATGGACATGAAGACAGAAAATGGGTATGAATAAATGGTGACAGTAAGACAGGGACGGTAGGCACACTGGTGTGCTTACGCACGCCCCCTTTACGGACCTCTTAGGAATGTTGTGAGGTCCACGGGAGACAGTTGAAGGTTGAAGCTGTGGATTTGAGGATGTAGCAACGGAGTCAAGTAGAGCATTCCAGGCGTTGACCACTCTGTTGCTGAAGTCGTATTTTCTGCAATCGAGTTTGGAGTGGTTTACCTTGAGTTTGCATCTATACTTTGCCCATGTATTATTGCGTTTGAAGCTGAAGTAGTCATTGGCAGGTAGGACATTGTAGCAGACAATTTTGTCTACTGCGCTTAGGTCAGACCTTAATTGGCGTAGTTCTCGGTTGTCCAAGTCCAAAATTTCAAGCCTGGTGGTCTAAGGCAGGGGTCGGCAATCTGCAGCTCTGGAGCCTCATGTGGCTCTTTCGTCCCTCTGCTGTGGCTCCCTGTTGCTCAAAATATGTGTTTATTTATTTATTTATTATTCATGCTTCTAAACCGCCCCCTCTCCCAAAAAGGGACTCGGGGCGGTGTACAGTCCATGCCAAATATATCAAAATACAATAAAAATTGAATATGTACAGTTGGAATGGAGGAGGTTAAAAATGGAATTAAAAGAACTGTACAAAGCAATATATATAAATATAGGATTTTGAACCCCTAAAACACACACAATAAGTTAAAAACAATACCCCTAAAATAACCAGTTAATACATTTGCCAGGAGGGACAGTTGTAATTATGCCAGGCCTGCTAATCGGAACAGGTGAGTCTTCAATTTTTGCCGGAAGGAGCGGAGGTCAGTAGTGGTTCTAATGTCGGGGGGGAGGTCATTCCAGAGGGTTGGGCCCATCACAGAGAAGGCCATACTCCTTGGTGTCGCCTGTTGGCATTGCCTAGTGGACGGCACCAGGAGAAGTCCCTCTCTGTGTGAGCGAATTGGCCGCGTTGCACCCGCCAATGTGCGACAACCACTGGAACGTGATTTATTGAGCTTTTCAACCCCCGGTAGGCCACCATGGTGAAATCCAAGAAAAGAAAAGTTTCAGAAGAAAACAGAATGCTTACTTCAACTACACATAGTAGTTTTGTGGCCGCTCAGGAAATAGTCAGGCACCGGAAGGGTTTTGTTGCTCCCGGTGTTTTCTTTTCTGGGGGAAACGTGTCCAAATGGCTCTTGGAGTGTTTAAGGTTGCCAACCCCTGGTCTAAGGTATTCTATTGTGAGCAGAGGAGTGGAGGACAATCGTATTAATGTCCGATATACAGTGCGGATTACAGGCAGATGAGAATTGGTCTGGGAAAGGTTTTATGTGCTCTAGTTTGCAGTATAATGTTACAGGAGAAGAAACTTTGCAAAATTAGGTTAACAGTTCTTGATGCTTTTTGGGCAACTGAGTCGGCATCAAAATAAAATAAAAATAATCGAATTTTTTTTCATTGCCTCGCCAAAAAGAATGTCAGCTCACAAACCTCCCTACAGAAATTTTAAACACTTTCACAAAGACACTAAGAATAACACAGAAAAGACCACATTTCTTTACGGGAGTCATAGAGAAAAGATCGCTGGAATATGTCCATTTTCTGTTGGGATGCAACAAAGCCACTTTGTCTTCTTCATCATGCCCCACCCCAAGTGTTCAGCTCATCCTTAGCCATGGAGACAAAGGTCCATATTTTTTACTTCTACTTCAGGAAGGGATCTCCGAGAGGACAGACGTGGCTTGTTGCCTCATCTCTTATCCTCCTCTAGATATCAGCTCAATTAACCTTTCAAACATCATAAAGGCCATTATTTGCTTCTGGATTGTCGATCTGTCAAGCAGCTCCATCCCTTGGGAGCAGCAATGCCTATTTCCCCTGTTTTGAAAACCATCTGTATAACTCAAATAAATGTCAAATTAACTTCCCTGTTTTACATCAACGGTTTGGAAGGAAGGAAGATTAAATAGCGATAAAGTTTTGATAATGAAAGCCACATGTGGAAGTTAGATGTTTATTAAAATGTTCCCAAGTATGTCAGTGGTGAACAATGTCTCATTTTAAGGGTGTGCTTTTGCAGTTCTCTCGGTTTCCCCTTCCTGTCTCTTGCTGGACCACCCACAAACAGCAGAGCTGAAGAGGAGGCATGTTATCTCTTTAGGAACTCATCACACTAATTAATAACTTCCTGCTGCGCTTTCATAAGATGGATTGGAACACCACTCCTATTTGCTTCTATCAAGCAAGTTAACTTGTTACCTAACAGATGTACTAAAACACAACTTCCTTTGCAGCTACGGTACTATGATAGATCTATCAAGGGCTACTAGCTGCAATAGCTATGAGAAATCTCCAGAATTAGAGGAGATCACTCTCTTTGGATATTTGTTGATTGAATGATTAACTGATCTGGTCACCATGATATAAAAAGTATTGAGTGCAGAGAAGAGCAACAAAGATGATTAGGGGACTGGATGCTAAAACATATTAAGAACAGTGGCTGGAACTGGATGTCTAGTCTTATGAAAAGAAGGACTAGGGTTGACATGATAGCAGGCTTCCAATATTTGGGTTGTAAAGCACTATAAAATGCTATATAAGTCTAAGTGCTCATTCTATTTTATTCTATTCCTAAGATGGCACAGTGGTTAGAATACAGTAGTACAGGCAAACTCTCCTAACTGCCAGCAGTTCGATCCTGCACGGCTCAAGGTTGATTCAGCCTTCCATCCTTCTGAGGTGGGTAAAATCAGGACCCAGATTGTTGGGGGCAAGAGGATGGCTCTGTAAACCACTTAGAGAGGGCTGTAAAGCACCGTGAAGCGGTGTATAAGTCTAAGTGCCATTGCTGTATAATAATCCCTTCCAGTGTTGAACAGACTGTGTCTGGCATATGGCTTTTCAGAAGATCTGGAGTGCATCTAGAAAGCCATTGGCGTCCTAGATCTGCATTTTGTTTTACAAGTCCCTACTATCTCCTCATGCTTATTTGCATGCTTAACAAGCAACATTATCTAGACTCAAAAATGAAGCTTAAAAGAGGGGCAAAAAAAATGATTAAGTCTGGCAGGAAAGGATGAAGAACAAGCCTAATGTGTACAGAAAGAGCTGTTCTTCCTTATATATTTTTGGTAGTTTTGGTAGGCATTTAATGTCACCAGTGTATTATTAGCTGGGTCATGTCCTTATCTCCAGCATCGATAATATGAGTACTGGGAAAGAATTTAGGAGCGATAAAGATCTGAGTTTCTGGCAACAACAAGATGGCAAGAATAATACAGTGAATAACAAGAGAGAAATGGATAATGATATGCTTTCCACACTTCTGAACAGAACTAAAGCTGTGTTTTTGATGAAGCTCCCAGCTCTGGAAGGTTTTCTTATTCTTATCCTTGCTGTAAGTTGTAGATTTTGCTTTGTGAGGGTGTGCACATGTGGTTTCCCACATATGCAGTGCACAGAGAGGGTCTTTTCCTTCCAAATTTACCCCCACGGGCTACTTTTGTGTTACTACTTCAAAGAGACAGATTTCTTTTAAATGTCCCGTTTTGATGACTAGCAGCTCAGATCTGGAAGTTGCAAATCGACTAAAAACTGATATGTATGATCATCTGGAGCTTTCACTCCTGCCTTCCTTCCGAGCTCGCAACAATAAGAACGGTTACTACCTTTGATATGGCTAAAGATGTGAGCGGCATAGTCGAGGTTCCAGCTGGTTAATTTAATTTCTGAGCTTGCCGAGATCAAGTGACAATCACAGATTTTGTTTTTAACATGCTTCTAGGGAAGTGGAACATGGTTCTTGAGTGAATGGAGGTTCTCCATTGGCTTTGATTATCAGAAGGTCCAAAGGGGGGGGGTGTTCGCCATGATTGTCCTAGACTCTTCTCAAGGCCCACTTGAGTCAATGGGTTCCCACAGTTAGCGCAACCCACCTCCCCAAAGTATAGAGATGAAAATAGACACAAGAGGAATCCTGCAGATTGGCTGAGCGCCTTCCAGGAAAATAGCCACAGTCACACATTCAACGTAACAATAAAACAACTAGGGAAGCCCCCCAAATGTTGTATGAATTGAGGGTAGCGCCAGTAAGGCAGCTCATTAGCTGGTGGCCTGCAAGCAACCTGCAGCACTTAACAGCTTGCTTATTGCTTTCTCCTCAAACCCGAGTTAAGCTGCATGATCCAGCACAATGTCAAAATGTCAATTTCACCACCTATCAGGCCCCACATCATTGCTTTTGATTTGATTGCATGTTGACCTCTTTATCACTTAAAAATGAAAAGAAAAGAAGGGGGGAGCCTCTTGGTTACTTACATGTATCCACAAGGCCAGATCAATAACACAAGTGGGAACTTTGTGACCTACAAAGTAATTTGACCAATCATCTTTTTCTCCCCTTGCAAGAGGGACACGCTTGATCAATCAAATGGGGAGGGGGGGATCCCACTACTCTTTATTCCTTGCATCCAAGGACACGGGGTTCTTTCTGTGTGTGTGTGTGTGTGTGTGTGTGTGTGTGTGTGTTTAAAAGAAGCAGTAGGCTGATGCAAGTCCTGTGTCCCTACAATGCAAAAGAATAATAATCTGTCTTTGGCCACCAGTTCATCTTCAATGCAAGATGGGAACAAGCCAGCTTTTGCATATCTCCAACAAATTTATTGGTAGAGAAATTAAAGGCATGGTTTTGAGCATTTTCAGCAATAGAGGCATCTATTTCTAATTTGGTGTGCTTCTCTTTCTTTTCCTTTTTTTTTTTTTGGATAAGTTCATCCTAACCTGTCTCCAAATCAATTTTCCTTCCTTCCTTCCTTCCTTCCTTCCTTCCTTCCTTCCTTCCTTCCTTCCTTCCTTCCTTCCTTCCTTCCTTCCTTCCTTCCTGCCTGCCTGCCTGCCTGCCTGCCTGCCTGCCTGCCTGCCTGCCTGCCTGCCTGCCTGCCTGCCTGCCTGCCTGCTTTCCTGCCTTCATTCATAGCCCTCTCCAAGTGGTTTACAGAGTCAGCTTCTTGCCCCCAACAATCTGGTCTTCATTTAACCAACCTCAGAAGGATGGAAGACCCAACCAACCTTGAGCAGGTCAGGATTGAACTCCAAGCTGTGGGCAGAGTTAGCCTGCAATGCTGCATTCTAACTCCTAAGCCACCAGGGTTCCTTTTATTTTTACTGGTAGTAAAAAATGTTGAAACCCACCATTGATTTCCTCCCTCCCTCCCTCCCTTTCTCCCTCCCTCCCTTCCAGCCTCACTCACTCACTCACTCACTCACTCACTCACTCCCTTTATCCTCCAACAAATGAAAAAAAGTTCAGTTACAGGGGGAATGTTAAACTTTTGAAGAAGGAATGGTAAGATGGAAAATAAGATGTTTGCACACATTTTGTTACTTGTAGGATGCCAACTTTAGTCATGACAATTTAATGAAATGCTGTCATATCTCTGAAAGGTAGTTGAAAGAACTGAATGTATACCCAATAAGGGAAAATAAAGCAGACAGATTTCTTTGCTTGTCATTACCTTCATGTGTAAGTCAGTCTGGATTCTCTTAATCCCACAACTAGTTTTGACATCCAGAACAATTGTACAACTGTTGGAGTGATGGCCTGGTACACACTGCATTCGAAGAACATGGCTGCCCACAAAACACAGAACAATTAATTAAATAGACACATTTATCCTAGTCCAATATATTATCAAAAACCAGAAGGTGAAATAAAATATCTTTCTTACACCTATAATATCAAGGATGTGGATGGGGGATATCTATTCATTTCCACTTTGGCATGATTCTCATTTCCCCTTTTTCTTTTGAAAAATTCATTTTAGCACATCTCCAAATAAAATTTCCTTCCTTCCTTCCTTCCTTCCTTCCTTCCTTCCTTCCTTCCTTCCTTCCTTCCTTCCTTCCTTCCTTCCTTCCTTTTGTGGGTTCATTTTTTCCCCAGTGGGTACAGTTCTAGAGCTGAGCACTACTTCAACTGCTTGGAAAACGTTAGTGCATTATTATGCTTTTTATTTGAATTTAAAATATGTTAATTTTTTCCTGTACCTTTAATCCAGATCTGGATTTAAAGGACTTCAAGGAATGGGTTTGTGTAACGCTTGGAATAGAAAACAAAAAATTCGGTTCTAAAATTCTGGTTGTTCTTATAACATAACAAGTCAAAACCTGGCTAGCTTCTTTTAACACAACATCTAATGCTTCTTGTGTCGTGTTAGTGTGATTTCTATGGCTTGGCACAATTTTTCCGAGTGTGGGCATCCAAATGAAACAAACCGAATGTTAAAAAGATATGACATTTATGTAGTTACTGACCAAGCACATATAAATTATATTAAAGTGACCAAAGCATCTTTAAGATCCCCAAGGCAAGTCACAACTTTTTGAGTACCCTTCATGTTTGGAAAATCGAAAGTTGAAAAAATTGACATGCCCCCAATCAGGGGTGTCAAACTCGATTTCATTGAGGGGTGCATCAGGGTTGTACTTGACCATGGGGGGGGGGTCGGGATGGGCATTGCCAGGGTGGGCATGGCCAGCTCAACCTCACTCATATCGGGGGCACCAGTAGTGGCCTAAGCAAACTGCCAGTGAAAATGAGCATCCAACCTCCTGCAGCCTTCTGTCAGTGAAAACAGTGCTCAGGAGGGCTGTACAAAGCCCTCCGAGCACATTTTCCTCGGCAGACGCACCGCGGGCTGGTCCTTCGCTGTTTCCAGGATGGTCCTGCAGGTCAGATCTCAGCACCTCTTGCGCCAGAACCAGCCCCCAGGCCTTAAGTTTGACACCCTGCCCTAAATTGTCCTCTTAAGCATTTGGATAAATGATCTTGGAATTCCTGATCCAACAGACAAGTAGAAAGCCTGGGATTATATAAATGAGCAAGCCATGGCTTAGTGTATTAGTCTAGAAGTAGAGGTCATCGGATGGCGATTTGACCTTAATGCTAGAATGTTCTAACCACGGCCTGTTCAGACCATCTAGTGTTGATTCCTATGATAGCTTCACGCAGCCAGAAGTCTTCAAAGTATTAAATATCGGGAGG
This sequence comes from Natrix helvetica, assembly GCF_964273705.1. Lineage (NCBI taxonomy): Eukaryota > Metazoa > Chordata > Lepidosauria > Squamata > Natricidae > Natrix > Natrix helvetica. Next base: position 5,263,107 of record NC_138556.1, read on the forward strand.
TTGACTCTTTCCTGAGATTATTCAATGGCAGTTACTAAAGTTATGCAGATTGGCTGCAATCTGATTTGAGGCGTTGATTCAATTTGGTTAGTTGTGCCAGTTGAGTTGATTTGATTTCCCAAATCGATTAGGGAGGGGGGGGGGAAGTGCCACAGCCCTCCTGAATAAATCAGATCAATTCAGAAAGTCGATTTCATTTGGAGATTCAATCATATCACCTTTTAATCAAATCTCTGCACAACCCCAGCAATAGATTTGATTGATTAGGTGCTGTCAAGTCAATGTTGACTCTTAGTGACCAAGTAGTAGGTTTTTCCTGGACAATCTGACCCCAACTGGTTCTTCAGATCTTCAAGAGTTCAACACCCATTGCCACTGGTCTGAATCCACTTACCTAACTTTTTCGGAGCATAAGACACACTTTCCTTCCCCTAAAAGAAGGTGAAAATTTGGGTGCATCTTATACACCGAATGTAGCCATGCCCATCCACAAGCCCCCATCCTTCGGCCATTTTCAGCCTCTGCACATCACATTTTTGGCCTCACACATCCCGGTTTTGACCTCTGAGCATCATATTTTTGGGCAGTTCCAGGCAGTGGGGACCAGCAGTGGCAGGCAGGGAACTGCCTGAAAACACAATGCACAAAAATGGGGCATGTGGAGGCCAAAATCACAATGCGTGGAGGTCAAAAATGTGTCGGCGGAGGTGGCAGTCGGCAGTGATGTGCTGTGGAAATCCCCGCAGCCTTGAAACAGAGCATTCAGAGGCCAAAAACTCGAGGCATGGAGGCGGTAATGATCTGTGGCAATCCCTGCAGCCTGGAACAGCTGATTGGAGGTCTATCCAACCGCCAATCAGCTGCTCATGCTGAAACAGGCTGTGATAATGTGCTGAAGCTGACCTGCCTGTTTGCTGCAATGTCAGTAGCCAGATGAATACCGATGGATGCTGGTAGGCAGAGGCAGATTTTTATTTTCTTGTTTTCCTCCAAAAAACTAAGGTGTGTCTTATATTCTGGAACGTCTTATACTCTGAAAAATATGGTACTTTGCTCCTGTGGTCATCCTCTTCTTCTCCTCTCTCCTTCCACTTTCCCCACCACAATAGACTTCCACAGCAAGCTAGTTCTTTGCACAATATATCCAATACATGGCAATTTAAGCCTGATTATGTGTGCCTCAAAGGAAAATTTGGAGTTGATTTGTTTCATGATCCATTACTTTGTTTCCTGACTGTTCATAGCATTCTCAAAAGTCTTCCCCAACACCAAAGTTAGGAAGTTTCTCCTGCAGCTACTTCTATTCTGGTTGATAATACCCTGATCCCAAACATCTTATCTCTATCAGACATATAATACCTTTTGTGGATCCCCCCCCCACTTTTTTCCATCCCTTTCTCCTTTTTTGCCATAACTTCTTCGATTAAACCTCAAACTGGAACCCCCCTGTGCTAAGCTGTAGACTATTTAAAGAGCTTCTCTAGATGGAAGGCAGAGCATAGAAATGTTAACTGGAGAAAATCCATATAGGATCTTTGGTGGCAATTGACTAGACTCTTATGAAATTGATTCCCCTTTATTTTTTCTAGAATGGGGAAAGCACACCCAATGCTCATAGAATTCTGCTGCTATAATCACTTAAGCAGGAATTTCTTGTACCAGGATATCTTTTCTCACATCTTAGGACTATCACTTTGTTGTTTGTGGGTCTTATAATTTATGTGGCCTGCTTTTACTTAGTATTCTGTGACTATCACTGAGTGTCGTAATCTTATGATTTATGATGATTGTATTTTATTATTATGATCATGATTTATCACTTGTGGCTTGTATGTACACTGAGAGGTTAGGCACCGGAGACAAATTCCTTGTGTGTCCAATCACACTTGGCCAATAAAGCATTCTAGCCTAGCCTAGTTTAGTCCATTCCATTCCATTCCATTCCATTAATATGCATTCAAGATGTAGGAAAATGATATGTTTCACAGACATCAGCAAATGCAACAAGTACAAACTAGTGAAGTTTTCCAGCATTGACTCACTGTACAAATGGAAGGCAATTGTATTCAAAAAGGGGTATGAAACCAGACTTTTATGGTGTGTGTGTGTGTGTGTGTGTGTGTGTGTGTGTGTGTGTGTGTGTTTCTAATGTTTTATTCAGAACATTGCACATTTGAGGACTGCTTTTCAAGAAGAGACTGGACAGCTATTTGTCCAGAATGGCATGGGGTCTTCTTCTTAAGGAGGAGGGGGGGCTGGGTGGACTAGAAAACCTTCAAGGCATCTCCCAACAATATTATTTTATGTTCTATGTACTAACTTCAGTTTGATTTATCATTAGACAGGGATATGAGAGTAACACCCAGTGTTGCCCTGTGGTGTGATGAGCAGCCAATTCATTTAATAAATAAGTAAATAAATCATTTGGAGCATCATTTGGGGAATATGAAGAGGTCCAGCATATTTTAAGAAGAGACCAGACAGCCATTTGTTTGGAATGGTCTAGGGTCTCCTGCTTGAGCACCTCCAAGGTCCCTTCTGTTTCTGTTATTCTAACAAACATTATTTCAGAGATTGAATGAACGAGAGCCCCAAGATGAACTCAAAGGGTTGTCACAGAGCAGTAAAACTTTGGATTTCAAAATGGGGGCTTGCAAAATATTTACTTATTCTTATCTTTTCCAGAATCTGGGATGTGGTGGCTCAGTGGCTAAGATGCTGAGCTTGTCGATCAGAAAGGTCGGCAGTTCAGCTCTTCAAATTCCTACTACCACGTGACAGAGTGAGCTCCCGTTACTTGTCCCAGCTTCGTTGTCCCTAGCAGTTCGAAAGCATGCAAGTAGAAAAATAGGAACCACCTTTGGTGGGAAAGTAACAGTGTTCCGTGGGCCTTCGCCATTTAGTCATGAAGGCCACATGACCATGGAGACGTCTTCAGACAGCGCTGGCTCTTCGGCTTTGAAACAGAGATGAGCACCATCCCCCTAGAGTCGGGAATGACAAGCACGCATGCGTGGGGGAAACTTTAGCTTTATCTTATCCTTTCCAGACTAAGAAAACTATTTTTTCCAAGGCCAGACACAACATTGCACTTTCGGAGGGTGCAAATCTACTGTATTAGCCAAGCACACCTGCCTACATAATTCCAGAGAAAGAAACAGATCAACCTGTCCTACCATGTTGTCACTTGTGTAGGAATTTTCAGAATAGTTAGATTACTCCTGCTGTGTTGAAACCCAGGAAGAATGGATAATCATATCTTTCTCTCAGATGTGAAATTAACTATCACCCACACAAAGCTAAATTTTGCATAGCCGCTAAATATATGAGGCAACATCTGGTACAGGTCTGAAGTCTGAATTGGGTTTTTCCTTTAAAAATTTGGATTTTTTTAAAGCCCACCGACTGAAAATAGTCCCACTCAACTGACTGCTGTTTGAACAGTTGGCAAACTTCAGGAGGCCTTGGAGAGGTGACCAAGGAGGGCTTGCAACCTAGGCCAGGCCCATTGTGGTCTTCCTCCTTCTCAATTACCTGGAACAAATCATTTCACTTGGGATTCTATACCATACGAGGCAGATAGAGAAAGAAGAGGAGGCCGAAGGACACAAGGGATACCTAGAAGAAGACGGAGAGATGACATCAAAGACAAAACAGCATCAGATAACAATGGTTGAGGCTGAACAATGATAGATAGATGCAACCTAATATAAATGTGTATTATTATTAGAAATGCATGTTTATTGAATGTAATAATGATGATCAAGTTTATTCATTTTATTTGTATTAGAATGTCTGACACCCAGGTGCCACACTGTTCAGGCATTGATTTGAGATATTTATTAAAGATATAAAAATAAACCCCCCCTTTTTTTAAAACAAAAAGACAAAATAGCATCAGATAATAATGGTTGAGGCTGCCAGAAGAGCAAGAATGAGAACTTTGTATCTCCCTTGACACTTAAAGTGGAAGAAGAAGGAAGAAGGAAGAAGGAGAAGAAGGAGAAATACTACTACTACTACTACTACTACTACTAGTAGTAGTAGTAGTAGTGGAAGAGGAGGAGGAAGAAGAAACAGAAGAAGGAGGAGGGGGAGAAGAAGAAGCAGAAGCAGAAGCAGCAGCAGCAGCAGAAGGAGGAGGAGGAGGAGGAGGAGGAGGAGGAGGAGGAGGAGGAGGAGGAGGAGGAGGAGGAGGAGGAAGAAGCAGAAACAGGAAGAGGAAAAGGAGGAGGAAGAGGAGAAGAAGAAAAAGAACCTTTTCACTGTGCCTAAAATGTATTTTCTTCTTGTCAGAAAGTGAGTGAAAAGTATTTAAGAAGATGAAGTTAGAAAGAGACTGTACTGGAGAAGACACAATCCCCCTCCTCCTTTAAGCAGAAGCTTGTCCAAAACCAGACTTGTTTTCTCCCTTTACCAGCATAAATAACTTGTTCACTGGAGCAACTGGCTTTCCAATTGGTTCAAGCATCTTCAGAGTTTACTTTTCAAACTGTTGCCGATTCCGAAGAGCTGGTCCTACTGAATGTACTTCATCCTAAGTATCTCTGGAGCGGATCTAAATTAGTTGATGCACACGAAAGGAGCAAAATGACCTGTTCTTTTCTTCTGGCATCATGTGGACCTAAAATGAGATGAAAACAACATAGGGGGGGGGGATTTCATACTTTCTTCCTTGAAAGTGCTAAACCAATATCTGCTTTCATTTGGCTTGGTCCTTATTAATAGGTAGAGCTGTGCTACGGAGCCTCAATGACCAATGCAATTATCTGCCTGTGTAGCTCCCAGCTCCTAATGCAGCTCCGACACCGGGGGGATGCTTCAGCTAATTTTCTCACACTTCAGATGGATGATGTGACAGGTTTTGGCCAGGCCAAGAGACACAGGCTCTTCTGAGCAGGATCCCTGCTTCCCTTTGGCCAAAATAAAGTTGGCTGTGCTATTGTCAAGTGGAGCCAAAAGCCACCGGGACACATTTTAGCCCAGTATTTATATCAAAAACAAATCCATACCTCTTTCCTAGCTGAGACGCTGGGAAGAGAGGACAGAAAAAGGGAAAAGGAAAGGAAAAAAAGAAAAGAGGGAAGGGGGAGGGAAGCAAAGGCATGGTAAGGCAAGGCACAGCAAGAGGGAAAGGGAAGTGGGGAAAAGGAAATGTTAGGGAAGAGGAAGGGGACAAAATGAAGATAAGGGAAAGGAAGGAAAGGAAAGGAAAGAGAAGGGAAGGGAAGGGGGGAAGGGAAGGAATGGAAAGGGAAGGGAAGGGAGGGGGAAGGAACTCAAAGGGAAGGAAAGGGGGGAAGGGAAGGAATGGAAAGGGAAGGGAAGGAGAGGAGGGAAAGTGGAGGGAAAGGGAAGGGAGAGGAAGGGAGGGGAAGGGAAAGAAAGAGAAGAGAAGGAAAGAGAAGGGAAAGGAAGGGAAAGGAAGAGAATGGAAAAAGGAAAGAGGAAAGAAAAAGGAAAAAGGAAAGAAAAAAAGAGGAAAGGGAAGGGTAGGGGAGGGAAGGGAAGAGAAAATGAAAAGGGAAAAGGAACGGAAAGAAAAAAGAGGAAAGGAGAGGAAAAAAGAGGACAGGAAAGAAAAACTCCATGGCACATTTGTGTTTATGCTGGTTATTCCATGTCAAGGCAATTATCGTGATGCTATTAGGGGAGATCAGGGAGGGGAAAGTGTTGTTGTAGCGGGAGAAGAGAAAACAAACCTTTAAGCAATCATGTAAGCATGTGGAACATCTTAAAGCAGGCAGGCAAACAAAGCTGAGCACCGTCAGCCGATCGATCGGTTCCATAAGGTGCAAAGTCTTGCACCATTGTGATTGCCTTCCCTGCTGGGTTTAGAGCAGCCTGGAAGAATATAGTATTGATCTGGGCCAGTTCCTGAGAAATAACTCGCTGATAAACACCCAGCCAAGGCCGCTGACTCTGAATCAAACTCTGGCAAAACAGCCAGAGTGCTGATCTCGGGTGCTGGCTCCATCAGTTGTTTGCATTGGTATGCAAGGGCTTGCAACGGCGGCGCAGGGACGGTGTGGGGGTAACCAACTGGCACTAGGTGCTTGCAACCCCAAAGATTCTCACTTGGGCATCAACATGGGCAGGGGAGGGTTTCAAAAAAAATATTACTACCGGTTTCGTGGGCGTGACTAAATGGAGGGGGTCATGTGACTGAGTGGGCGGGGCCAACATGACATCACTCATGCACACTCAGTCACATGACCCCCCCCCTCAATAAGCCATGCCTACCGAAACGGTGGCGAAAAGATTTGACTGGGGCAGGGGGCACTCCAGCTTCAGTGAAGCTAAGGGAGTGCCTGCAACCCACCCAGTAAGAAAAAGCAGTTTTGGTCTTCCCTGGCTCCCAGGAAAACTCTGCAGGCTTCAGCAGGGCTGGGGGAAGGCAAAAACGCCCCCGTTTTTGTGAAAAACGTCCCATCTCTGGGACCTCTCTGGGACCGGCATGCACACACCATTAAGGAAAATTCATTTTTTTCAATGAGGATTGTTCTGCGCATGTGCAGAACAGAAAATAGAGATGGTGGCACCCAGGATAGAACTGGTACGTTCACGTGTCCGGCTGAGTGACTACCTATTCAGTCGAACCGGTTCGAACCGGTTTAAAATGCTTTAAACCAATTCTAAGAGCTCCATCGCTAGAGGTTTTCAAGATTGGACAAGCATTTATCCAAAATGATATATTTTTTTATTTTATTTATTTATTTATTTTGCTAAGCATGGATTAGATAACAGATACAAGTATAAACATGATGATGAATACATGAAATGAATACGGATACAAGGGAATATTAGGACAGGGACGGTAGGCACTCTGGTGCGCTTATGCATGCCCCCTTTACGGACCTCTTAGGAATAGGGTGAGGTCGACTGTTTAGTATCCTGTTTGAGCAGAGTGTTGAACTAGGAGACCTTCAAGATCCCTTCCATCCTGTTATTCTGTTTTCTAAGTCTGTCTGTCTGTCTGTCCTTTCCTCTCCTCTGTATTAGTCTGTCTGTCTGTCTGTCTGTCTGCCTGCCTGCCTATCTATCTATCTATCTATCTATCTATCTATCTATCTATCTATCTATCTATCTATCTATCTATCTATCTATCTATCAACTATCTATCTATCTACCTACCTACCTATCTATCTATATCTACCTACCTACCTTCCTCTCTCTCTCCCTACCTACCTACATCTATCTATCTATCTATCTATCTATCTATCTATCTATCTATCTATCTATCTATCTATCTATCTATCTATCTATCTATCTATCTATCTATCTATCTACCTACCTACCTACCTACCTACCTACCTACCTACCTACCTATCTATCATTATCTATTATCATCTGTCTCTCTGCCTGACTTCCTGCCCATCTATCTTTCATCTCTCTCTCTCTCTCTCCTCCCTATTTTATTTGCATGCTGCTTCCCATTAAATGAAATTTCCTAGTCAATTTCAATAGCTCCTGAATTTTTCCAGACTGAAGCAAAATAAAAACAGCCTCCAAACCTTTGCATGCAAATGACATATTCTACAATTGAAGCTTTAGCTTTTAAATACATGTCAAAGCTCCTTTTTTTAGATTAGTTCAGTGATTTTTGTTCATGATCTATTATTAAAGCGCCCATTAAAAAACAAACAGATAAACGAAAGGAAATGTGAGCTGTCATAATATCTCGATGATGGGATTCTAAGACCAAGAACCCATCAACCTGGGGATATGAATAAGTAAAAACTTGTTTTGAATCTGTGGTTCAGTTCAGGTTGAAGAACGAAATAGTTTTGACTCACATCATATGAAAGATTAGTTTTTAAGATTTGATTTGCACATGTTCAGGGGTCTACCAAAACTTTGGGCATCTTGAAGCAATTTGATTCCATACGATGCCTCGTATAGATGAAGTGACTCCATTTTAAGACTGATTTTTTTTCTTTAAAAAAAAGATTCAACTGAGTCTCTTTTATGGTGAATCCTTGAATCAAAGTTTTGGACAGCTCAGTAACCCATCCATCCTCGAAAAGCCAATCTTGTAGAGCAAGAGGGAAAAGAGAGGTTTGGGCTCCATCCTTCATTATTGATCAAACAAATAGAGGTGGAATTGTAATGAATTTGCTGAAGAAGTTGAATTTCAATTGCTTCCCCCCCCCAAAAAAAAAGTCAGCTTTCTTTTGCAACAGGAATGACAGCCGTGTCAGCAAGATGGGAGAACCTTAGAAGATGCCGAGCCAAAAAGCCTTTGGTAAAGTTATGGATGAATGGCGCTCTGTCTCTCTGCAGAGAATTGAACTCTGCGACCACCTAAGTATGAACCGAAGATGACACTGGATAATTTCCTTTCAAAGTTTTCCTCTGTTGTTACAAAAGGCTTTTAAAATCTCCCCCCATCCCCGTCTCTGCTTCACAAAAGCTTTTTTGAGTACCAAACCTTTTTTAAAAAAATTTGAAAGAGGGAGGGAAGCAGGGAGGGAGGAAGGGAGAAGAAAACAATGTTCGCCACATGTATCTCGACAAATAAGCTTTACCTTGGAGAAGGGCCCAAAGAACTTCTTCGGACCTCACAGCTGGAACAATGGTTTGCAAAGCCTTGGGCAAGAATTTAGAAAGTGTCAGAGATCTGTCCCCTCGCTAACTGCGGTTAGATCACAGTTTCTATCAGCAGTGACTGTTGGAAGTGATGGCTGTGTCTAATGAAAACTGGAATTGTGCAGCAACCGAATGGCTTCACATTCTTTTGAACAAGGATATCAAACTTGATTTCATTGAGGGCCACATCAAGGTTGTGTTTGACTTTGGGGGGCCGCTGGGGGCACAGCTGTGGAGGTGTGGCTAGCATAATGTCACTCATGTCAGGGGAGGGGAACCTGTGGTAGCCAGAGCTCTGCCAGCAAAAACAGGCTTCCGAGCTCCGTTTTCAGCTGGAATGGTCTCCTGCAACCCTCTGCCAGTGAAAACGGACTTTGAGGGGGCCCCACGCAGCCCTTGAAAGCTTCATTTTTGCTGGGAGAGGTGCTGTGGGCTGCTCCTTCACTGTTTCCAGGGTGGCCCCATGGGCCAGATTTAAGCATCCTGCAGGCCAGATTGGGCCCACGGGCCTTGAGTTTGACACCCCTACTTTTGAGGAACATCTTGCATAAGGTCAGGGAGGCAATGCTATTCAACTCTTCAAAGCCCTGAATGCTGCTTTGTATGTGTGAAGGAATGTAGATCTGACCTTGGGAATGAGGAAGGAATGAGGAAGCCATTCGAAGCCCCAGAAGGCAAGACAAGAAACAACGGTGGAAAACTAATGAAGGAGAGAAGCAGAACTAAGGAGAAAGCGCCTGACAGGAACAACATTTAACCAATAGAGCAGAAGTTGCCTTCAGCAGTTGGGGTTACTCCATCACTGGAGGTTTCAAAGAAAAGACTGGACAGATACTTATCTGGAATGGAATAGGACCGCGATGGTGAACCTTTTTGGCACCGAGTGCCCAAACAGAAACATGCATGTGTGTGTGCCTGAGTGCCAGAAACTTGAAGACTAGCTGGCTGGCAGGCACATGCCTGTTCGTTGGCTGTTTTGGGCTGCTTTTTGAGCCAATTTCAGGTCGTTTCTGGGCTGTTTTCAAACCAGTTTTTGGGATGTTTTCAGGCCAAAAACAGCCAGAAAAAGAGCCCCAAAACAGGACTGAAAACAGCCTGAAAAAACCCCGGAAAACGGCCTGAAAAATGGCCTTTTGGGTCACTTGTTTGGCCATTTTTCAGGCTGTTCTCAGGCCATTTTTCATCGCGCCAGCACCCACAAAGACTAGCTGGCTAGTACGCTAGAAAACAGAAGAGAAGCTGGTGACGGCGTGCATGCCCACAGAGAGGGCTTTACGTGCCACCTCTGGCACACATGTCAAAGGCTTGCCATTACAGGTACAAGGTCTCCTGTTTGAGCAGTGGGATGGACTAGTTATTCTGTTCTATGTTCAAAGAAACTCTGAAAAAAAAAGTTTCCTGCATCCTGGAAAAGAGAATGGAATGAGAAAGAAACATGAAATAACCTTACTTTTGGTTTGGTTTATTATAAGCCAAAGCAGGTAGAAACACTGACAGGCTGTCAGGATCTGTTATTCTACCTTATTGCAATAAAATGGATTCCTGGAATCAGAGGTGGGTTCTTACCGATTTGGACCTGTTCAGCCAAGTAGGTACTAACTTGGCCGGACATGTGCCCAAACTGGTTCTGTTGGCAGCACCGTAGATGCTGCCATCTTGGTTTTTTACTTCTGCGCATAGCATGCATCAAGCATGCACATGCCCAAAGCACGTCCCTGAGCAAACTGGCAGTAGAAGAAGCCAGGACCCAGCCCTCTTTGGAATCCATGATAGGTCTGTTTCTTGACTTTGTACTGACATACAAGAGGACTTTTCGCCTTAATGGACCAGCCAGGAGATGTAGTTGGAATGCAGCAAAGAACTACAATACCAGTGATCATTCTTGAGAAGTGGGGAACCATGTGGCTTGGCAAAGCTTCAAAGGAATTCCTCATTCAGTATCCTCTTAAGGAGCAGGCCTGCTTCGAAGTTTTGCCCTGCCCTGGCATCAATGGAAGGATGGGATTCTCTTCTATCCAGTCAGTTTACAGAATATCCACAGGCTGTGTTCCAAAAATAGGTCAAGATTTACAGAATGATCCAAGCCAGTGCAATGTAAATTATGACTAAAATAGGAGGTCTTCTAGTCCAATTCTCTGCTCAGGCAGGAGACCCTGTACCATTCCAGACAAATGTCTGACCAGTCCTTCCTTGAAAATCTGGAGATGGAGGCAACTGGACTTTCTGGTTTACTTCTCATCCAAGAAGCTTCTTCAGTTCTCTTCTTCTTCAGAACTGAAGAAGCTTCTTGGATGAGAAGCGAAATGTCTTCAAAGAAAAACCAGGAAGTCCAGTTGCCTCTTGAAAAAAAGCACCTTTGGGACAACCATGACAAGGACTGACAATCTCTACAGACCTCCAGTGAGAAATAAGAGGGGGGGGGGAATATAAGATATATTGTATATAAAATAGTACAGGATAATAGTTATTAGTATATATGTACATAGAATGATATAAGATGTATTGTATAGAAATAAGTACATTAACAGAGTAATATGTATAGAATTATAAGTATAAATTACCACATTAATAGACGAAAAATGTGTGTGTGTGTATAGATAAATAGATTAGATAAATGATAGATAGGTAGATGAAAGATAGATAGATAGATAGATAGATAGATAGATAGATAGATAGATAGATAGATAGATAGATAGATAGATAGATAAAGAGAGAGAGGGGGGTAGGTAGGTAGGTAGATAGATAGATAGATAGATGATAGATAGATAGATAGATAGATAGATAGATAGATAGATAGATAGATAGATAGATATAGGTAGATAGGTAGGTAGATAGAGATAGATAGAGATAGATATAGATATAGACGTAGGTAGGTAGGTAGGTGTGTGTGTGTGTATGTGTGTGTGTGTATGTGCGTGTGTGTGTGTTGTATTTGTGCTGATAAATAAATAAAGGGAGACTAGTATAGATCTATTTCAAGCTATATTTGGGCATACCAGGGGTTGTGACACAATACACACATAGATAGATAGATGGGTGGAGAGAGAGAGAGAGAGAGAGAGAGAGAGAGAGAGAGAGAGAGAGACAGAGACAGAGACAGAGACAGAGACAGAGACAGAGACAGAGACAGAGACAGAGACAGAGACAGACAGAGGCAGAGGAAGAGGCAGAGATAGGTAGGGAGAGAGAGAGAGAGAGGGGGGGGGTATACATGTATGGATAAAAAGAGTATAATGGACGCTTACCGGTGGAAATGTTGCAAATATGACGTTTGTTTTAAAAAATGGGGGGGGGGGGGAAGAAAAAGAAAAGAACTCCAGTGATGGAGCTCTCACAATCTCCTGGAGGTAAGCCATTCCATTGATTAATTGTTGTAACTACTAGGAAACTTCTCCTTAGTTCCTGGTTGGATCGCTCTTTAATGAGCTTCTACCCATTGCTTCTGGCTTTAAGTGCTTTGACGAATAGGCCCAGCTCTTTTTCTCTATGACAGCCCTCCAAGAGTGGGAAAAAAAGTTTTCTAAACTTCAACCACACACAAATGCTGGGTTGATTTTTCATCCATCTTTAACTATGGTCCGCTAACATTTTAGGCATATCATGATAACTTTGGGCCTGCATGACTCTAAGGTAATCCTCAGCAATGGCCTCATTTAATGACTGCTCACAGTAACAACAGGGATGAAAAAGTAACTTTATGACCAATAGAGGCAGTCCTCGACTTACAATCACAACTGAGCTCAAAATGAATCTGGCTAAGTGAGAAATTGGTTAAGTGAGTTTTGCTCCGTTTTATGACTTTTCTCGTTAACTGAATCACTGCAGTTGTTAAACGAGGCACACAGTTGTTAAGTGAATCTGGCTTCCCCATTGACCTTGCTTGTCAGAAGGTTGCCAAATGGGATCAGATGACCCCGGAACACTACAATCGTCATAAATGTGAGTCAGTTGTCAAGCATCTGAATATAAATCATGTGATCAACCATAAGGATGATGCAATGACCATAAGTGTGAAAAATAGTCATAAGTCACTTTTTTTCAATGCCGTTATAACTTCAAACAGTCACTAAATGAATTGTTGTAAGTTGAGAACTATCTGTACTCACATTTAGGACTTCCATAGGTCTAATAAAGCAAAGGAAAGCTGAAACAAGAATGCAAATTGTGGTTTCACTTAGTGACTTTATTCATGACCAAGCTGTTGGTGCTGATTTTGGTTGCAAAATGAGGATGGCCTGTAATTCCCCAAAGGAAATAGATTATTCAATTGCGATGGAATGCATAGGTACAGTATAGGTGGTACCTTGCTCAATAGTAGTAAGTGTGAGAGGGATCTTGGAGTCCTAATGGACAACCATTTAAATAGGAGCCAGCCGTGGGCAGCAGCTGCCAAAAAAGCCAACACAGTTCTAGGCTGCATCAACAGAGGGATAGAATCAAGATCACGTGAAATGTTGATGCCGCTTTATAATGCCTTGGTGAGGCCACACTTGGAATACTGCACTCAGTTTTGGTCGCCACGAACTAAAAAAGATGTGGAGACTCTAGAAAGAGTGCAGAGAAGAGCAACAAAGATGATTAGGGGACTGGAGACTAAAACATATGAAGAACGGTTGCAGGAACTGGGTATGTCTACTTTAATGAAAAGAAGGACTAGGGGAGACATGATAGCAATGTTCCAATATCTTAGGGGTTGCCACAAAGAAGAGGGAGTCAAACTATTCTCCAAGGCACCTGAGGGTAGAACAAGAAGCAAATGGGTGGAAACTAATCAAGGAGAGAAGCAACTTAGAACTGAGGAGAAATTTCCTGACAGTTAGAACAATTAATCAGTGGAACAGAAGTTGCCTCCAGAAGTTGTGAATGCCCGAACACTGGAAGTCTTTAAGAAGATGTTGGATAGCCATTTGTCTGAAACGGTATAGGGTTTCCTGCCTAGGCAGGGGGTTGGACTAGAAGACCTCCGAGGTCCCTTCCAACTCTCCTATTGTATTGTATTGTATTGTATTGTATTGTATTGTATTGTATTGTATTGTATTGTATTGTATTGTATTGTATTGTATTGTATTGTATTGTATTGTATTATTATATGGCAGCTCTGCCTCTTTATATTCCTAAACCGAGGTTGAAAATTCCCAACATTTTTCTTTTTTTTAGAAAACATTTAGATCTGTGGTTTGGTAATTGGAATCAACATTCAAATGTAAGCATCCAATTTCTCATTATTTTCACATCAGTACCAGTACTGAAGGCATGGATCAGTGAACTGAGCTTCTCACTGCCCATGTGAATTCATTAATCAATCTTTCCTAAGATGGCTGCAGAAGCAAACAGCTGTTGTAAGCACCTGTCTTTTTATAAGCCAATTTCATATATGTGCAATGATTTTTTTCCCCTTCAGTTGTGTGGGCATTTTAACAATACTATACTTCCTGAAATAATGCGAAGGAACCATAATTCTGTCTTAGGCTCACGTTTGGAATGTGAAAATCCAGGAATTCAAGTCTATTTTTTTCTGAACTGATGAACTAACAGAATATAGAATAATATAGAGTTGGAAGCAGTGGTGGGTTGCAGGCGGTACGCCCTGGTACGGGAGTACCGGTGCCTGCCCGGAGCACTGGGTACCATTCTTGTACGATGCTCTGGAGGGCCCAACCACCTGTATTTGAGCTCTTCAGTGCTACTGTGCATGGTCAGGGAGCGCACGGTGCCTGTGCAACGATCTGCCGAGCAGCTAAAGTGTTGCGGAGGCTTTCAGAGGCGTCGCAAGAGATAAGGATGCATGCACACATTGCATGCGTTCATGTGGTGGATGCCCGGAATGGTTGCAACGGGATCCAGAACCCACTATTGGTTGGAAGGGATGTCAGATGTCAGAAGTCTTCTAGTAGGAGACCCTATGCCATTCTGGATAAATGGCTGTTCAATCTCTTCTTAAAAAACTTCCAGTGATGGAGCATCCACAATTTTTGAAGACAAACCATTTCACTTGTTGATTGTTCGGTCAGGAAATTTCTCCTTAATTCTAGATTGCTTGTCTCCTTGTTTAGTATCCATTAGAGATGGGTTGCTACCGTTTTGCACTGGTTTGGGCGAAATGGTAGTTGAAATTGCGACTGCATTGCTGAACCGGTAGGGACAGCAGGCTGGCCACGCCCCAGAACCCGCTCCCCAGTTGCCCATGCCATTGCTGGCATATTTTGTAGTCCTTTTTAAATGTTCTACGCATGCACAGAACAATGTATAGGCAACTGCACACAAAGTGAGCGCACAGCAAACCGGTAGTAATGCCAGCAACAACCCACCCCTGGTATCCATCCATTGTTTCTTGTCTTGCGCTCAGGTGCTTTGAAGAATAAGTTGACTCCCTCTTCTTTGTGGCAGCCCCTCACACACTGAAATACTGCTATCATTTCACGAGACTAGACGTACCCAATTCCTGCCACCGTTCTTCATATGTTTTAGCCTCCAGCCCGCTAATCATCTTTATCGCTCTTCTCTGCAGTCTGCAGAGTCTGCAGTCCAGAGACTCAAAATCCTTTTTGCAACATGCTAATCAAAACTGGATCTGGTGTTCCAAGTGTGGTCTTACCAAGGCGTTATAAAGGATGCTAACACTTCACATGTTCTTGAGTCTATCCCCCTGTTAATGCAACGTAAGATTGCATTGGCTTTTTTGGCTGTTGCGAAAAGCAAATAAAATAAAACAAAAAAATCCAAGCAAGCACTAAGCATAAGAGGAAAAAGAGTTTTTTTTTTTTTTAAAAAAAATCTCTGTCTGTGATCTAGTAATCATCTGAATGACTTCAGGTGATTTGGATAAGGGGTCTTACACAGAGCTGTGACTCTGGGAAAGAAAGTTGGGGAAGATTTTTCAGTTTGGATGAAACCTCTTGGTGTTATGTAAGTTAGTTTGAATGATGTAGGGGTAAACTGCAAATGGACTGTTTCACTGCTGATAGACAACATAGCAACATTTACCTCCTCTTATCTTGGTAGCAAGAGGAGATGAAATCCAAAACCAGACGGTGAACAATTTTGATGAGCGTAGACAATGAATGATGTCTAGAAAGAAAAGTCCTACGGAATGCTCTCTGGTTTTCCTTCGTCTACACTCGGTGGCCTTTGAGCCATTATTTTGCTCTGCTAATTTAATAATATGTATTTAGACGTATTTATATTTCATACACCTCCGATGGATGGAGCAAGGTTGAAAGTTTAGAACCACATTAGGATCCTGTTTTCCATTATGACATCTAGCTTCAGTAATTATGGCTTATCTTCTTTTAATCATATGCAAGTGGGTAATTTGAGCCTGCCTTGATGGCCCCATATAATATTTCCTTTAGAAGCTCCCTGGTATAGCTGGAGCTTCAAAATTAAACTATACGATAAAAGCCTTAGTGTGTATCCTTTCCTTGGCAGTCTATCACATTTAAAAGAAAGATAAGACCGTTATAATCAAGGGGATGTGGAAAGGACGGCATTTTACAAACAACTTTGAATGAAAATTCTCTCCGGAAGCGTAATTCCAAAAAATCCCCCAAAGCATCTATGAATTCTAATGAATGTGTTTCATGGGTGACGACTGGAATATCAGAATAATAGAGTTGGAAGGGACCTTGGAGTTCTCATAGTCCTGTACAAGTGTCGGTGAATCTTTTTGGCACCGGGTACACAACAGGGGAGGGATCCAGTTTCTGCTACTGCCAATTTGTTCAGGGACACACTTCAGGTGTACATGCTTTGCACACACACACACCTGTGCGCACATGCCCAGTACTAAAAAAAAAAGCTGTGCATGCACAGAAGCAAAAAACAAGATGGCAGCCGATAGAACCGGTCAGGGGCGTCCAAGGCCGAGTTACTACCTTGTCAGCATTCCAAATATCATGCAGAATTAAATCAGAGTCCAAAACTATCCTTAAAGTTCCAATGTAATAAGTCAGACATGTTGGCAACAAACTGTGGAATCCCAAATCTAAAAGCTTCCACCCAGTTGAAAGTTCATGATCTTATCCCCACGCCCATAAATCCATCACATGGTCCAATCTTCTTCAGCCACGCTGGCATCTCCACCCAGCTGGTTCCGGTCAGGTGCAAAGATGCGGAGACAAAAGATGACCTTGGGCTTCTAGAAAGGAATGACAACAACACATTCCACAATTCTACTCCTTTCTATTCCCCCTCCCAATTACTACACGAATGAAACAGCATAATGAAATAATAGAGAGTGTGGCAGGCCAAAGATCTTAAAAAGTAATATGACTGCAGGCCTGACATACCTATTCACCCGAACCAGTCCGAACCGGTAGGAACTCCCTCTGGCGCCTGTGTGCTGGAAATTGGAAGAGCAGCCACAATGTTCCTTACGTACAGTACAATCTAAATGTACATTACATTTATTTAACTTCAGCCCCTCAGCTGTGTCAGGCATCTTTTTCAATACTTTAAAATTTACATGCCCCAATGTTCTATGCAACAAATATGTACAATGCCTGTGTCAGGCCTCCTGTCATATTCCTTTTAGGATCTTTGGCCTGCCACACACTCTCTTCTTTTACCATGCTGTTTCATTAGTGGGGAATTAGAGTGGCCACTAAATGAATTGTTGTTGTAAGTCAAGGACCACATGTCCATCCTGCAACCTCCATCAAACTTCAACATTTGCCAAGTCGTTAGGAAGGACTCAGGAGGTGGACAGAAATGCCAAATCCTGTCTAAACATCTGACTGAGCGTGCCACCAACCATAGAAGCATCTTTACCCATGAGGAAAAAAAAAGAGTAGAGAACCAGTTTGCTCTAGAGCAGTGATGGTGAACCTTTTTTGGCTCGCATGCCACAAGTGGGGGGAGCGCAGGGGGGTCAAGTGCGGGCGTGCCGCACCCATAATGCAACGCGCGACCACGAAAGCCAACTGGTTGACCTTGGCTTGGTGATTCTTTCTTAACTCAACCCACCTCACGGGGTGGATGTTGTGGGGAAAATCCAAGGCGGAAGGGGTATTAGATGTGTTCCAGGGATGAAATTCAGCAGGTTCTGGAGAACCAGTAGTGGAAATTTTGAATAGTTTGGAGAACCGGAAAATATCACTTCTGGCTGGCCCCAGAGGGGGAGGGAATGGAGATTTTGCAATATCCTTCTCCTGCCATGCCCACCAAGCCCAGTAGTAAAAAAAAAAAAAAAAAAGAATTTCGCCACTGGTGTGTTCCCCACTTTGAGTTATACGCAAAAAATAATAAAAGCTGGAAATGAGTAAATAAATAAAAAGACAAGAGTATCCATAACAAGCCCCACTGCATTTCTTTATTTAAAGCGACAACAGAAAATTGTATCTAGGTCCACGACTTCTCCATTTGTCCTCTTCTATTCCTTAGAGGGACAAATAACCTTTTCTCTTGATACAGGACTCAGGTATTGATCAGTGATACTGTTTGTTCTAGCCGTGTTCCCAGAGGTATGTTCAGTTTGGAACGTTAAGGCTAGTTTATTAGTTGTCTCTGGCTCATTTCTTGCAGAGAATCAAGCTAATACTGTGGTTATTTAATGGCTTTCTCGTGTTCTCCCTCGGGTCTGCCTGTCTGAAGCCTCATAGGCCAAACGGCTTTCTCTCCCCCTTCTATTTTTTTTAAAAAAAATCACTATTAGTAAACCAATAAGGCACACAAAAACTCACCCTTTTTGAAACGGTCAGAATATGCAATCAGTAGAGAATCTCTCGGCATACCAATAATTTGAAACTTGGATTTGTGTTGACCAGGAAATCTTGAAAATGGTTCCGGGATAATAGGGTAATAGAATCATAGGAATGGAAGGGACCTTGGAGGTCTTTTGGTCCAACCCCTTGCCCAAGGAAGAAAACCTTACTTCATTCTGGACAAATGTTTGCCCAAAGTTTTCTTGAACGCTTCCAGGGATGAAGCATCCACAACTTCCGGAGACAAACGGTCCCACGGCTGTCAGGAAATTTCTCCTTATTTCTAGGTTGGATCTCTCTTTGATAATTTTCCACCCATTATTCTTCTCCTGCCCTGTGATGCTTTAGAGAATAGGTTGATCCCCTCTTCTCTCTGATAGCTGTCCAAGAATTTGAAGACAGCTATCACACCCTGGTCAGTGTCTCTTCGCACTTCTACCATCGGGCAGAAGACATCGAAGCACAGCCAGCCGAACAAATGGGTTTAAAAATAGTTTCTATCCTTTATTCTATTCAAACTCTCAAACACAACCACAATTACTCCATGCACACGCAGAAATGTTTGACTAGTTTTCCTTTTTCTTTCTTCTCCTTTTTCCTAATTATTGCATAGGGATTATTCTTTATACTATTTATGTTGTTTGTATTTTTCGTCATGGGTTGCACCAGTGAGGCTAAAACCCATTTCATTGTATACACGATGCCCAATGGCAATAAAGGCTATACTATACTATGTATAGTATAGTACAGGGATGCGGTGGCTCAGTGACTAAGACATTGAGCTTGTCAGTCAGAAAGGTTGGCAGTTCAGCGGTTTGAATCCCTAGTGCTGTGTAACAGAGTGAGCTCCCGTGACTTCTCCCAGCTTCTGCCAACCTAGCAGTTCAAAAGCATGTAAAAATGCGGACTTCCGGTTCCGGCGGCTACGGCGACAGGCAAGCCTTTGCCTGCTCCCGCTCTCCCGGTGGGCTTCCCCCGCTTCTGGGGGGGGCACAGGACGCCGGAGAGGCGTCCTGCCGAGGGAGCGGCTCACGGAGGGTCCTGGCGTCGGCGTCGGCTGACAGGGGCTTCTCCGCCTCGTTCTAGGCATCGGGGAGCAGTTTTGGAGGGCGCGCATGCGTCTCGCTCCATGCCAATCGGAGAACGCACTTTTGAACGAAGCAGCGGCGGTATGGTGAGAGGCTTCCTTTCTTCATTCCCTTTCTTTTGAACTGATGGACTTTTCAGCTTTTTTAAAAAGTTTAACTTTCGGATTCTTGCTGGAGGTGCGGCTAGAGGGAGGGGGATTTCCCCCCCCGGACAAGCGGCTTGAAAAGATTCTGCTTTCGCCCCCAGGGGAAGGAGGAGGGGGGAGAGCCAACTAATGATGCCTCACCCCTGTAAAAGTGACTTTCATTGGACTTAGTTCCAGAATTTATGGGTGAACTGAGAATTTTCTGAACTTTTAAAAGTTTGCTATGCCTCTGAGCCCAAAGCTGGCAGGGCAAGATGGCACACTTCCGTTGTCTTCATGAACTCTGAAACCTGACTCCACCTTTAAAACTCAGGCTTCCGGTCTTTGTCTCCGTGCCACCCAGAAGAATCTCTTGTGGATTGCTATTTTCTGAACCCTCTGGAGAGAAAATTTTTCTCTATTGCTAGACTGACTAAAGAAACTCCCAACTGCTTGGATCTTCTGCCTCCTGAACTCATCTGCCTGCTCTACTTCTTCAGCTGTCCAGTCTCTACACTGACTGATCTCTCTGTTTTATAAACTATGTCTCCAAAAAGACCACCACCTGGAAAACCTGGTTTTGCTACCTCTGCACCGACATCTGAAACATCCAGTCCTGCCACACAGTCAAAGATTACAGAACTGATGCAACCCAAGAGTACAGAGATGGATTTGTAACAAATGCTTCAGCAACTCATACAAGGCCAGGAAGAAATTAAGAAACAATTAAAGGAAATGAAGGAGGAAATTAAAGAGAATCAAGTCCAAATTTATAAGAACTCACAGAGACTGGACCTCGTGGAGGGTGGGGTGGCGGAGGCGAGGGGGGGGGGGTAGAAGCTTTGCAGAAGGGTAACAAAGAACTTGATATCCAACAAATGAAAACAGAGTTTGAGAGAATGTCCTTTTATCTTAGATTTCAAAATGTTATAGAAGCAGATGGGGAAAATATAAGGGACATCATGACTAATATCTTAGCTGAATACATACACAAAGATAAACAACAGATGGAATGGGAGATAGACCTGGTCTATAGAGTGAACTCAGCATATGCCAGAACACACAATGTGCCCAGGGAGGTCCATATCAAATTTCTTAGGAAAAGCACAAGAGACACAATTCTGGGGGTACAAAGGGGGCAAGCATTGACATATCACGACAGGGAGATAACCATCTTGAAACAGATCCCAAAAAAAATTAGGGAGAAAAGGAAAAATTATTCGCAATTGGCGAATAAATTATACCAGAAAGGGGTGTGGTTTAGATGGTTGATGCCTGAAGGGATGCTGATATTCTGGGAGGAGACAAGAATTAGAATCAATACACCCATAGAGGCTCAGGCCTTTATGGAAAAAAATAAAGCGATCCTAGAAAAAACAGAAGATTTTTCAACGGTCACACAGGACACGGGAGGGGCCGGAGCTCTGCCAGCGGGGGGAGAAGGGGCAACATTAAGAAAGCTCAGATCACAAAAATGAGTAAGAAAATCACATTGTTATAAACAGACCGAAAGTAATAATGAAATTATACCTAGACTATATATTATAATATATAAGCTGATTGAAATATCTTTATAGAAGTGATATGCTGATTTTATACGATTTTGTATTAATATTTTATACATAGATGTACCTTATGAGTTTGGAGGGAGGGGGCGTCTGCCATACTTGCAACTGCCAAAATTTGTATACCATTCCACTTACCCTTTTCCTTATAAATGTTTTAAAAAACCAATAAAACTTTTTGGAAAAAAAAAAAGCATGTAAAAATGCAAGTAGAAAAATAGGGACCACTTTTGGTGGGAAGGTTACAGCGTTCCTTGTGTCTTCGGCGTTTAGTCATGTTGACTACATGATCACGGAGACGTCTTCGGACAGCTCTGGCTCTTCGGCTTTGAAACGGAGATGAGCACCGCCCCCTAGATTCGGGAACGTCTAGCACATATGTGCGAAGGGAACTTTTACCTTTACCTTATATTATGTCACCCCCAGGCCTTCTTTTTATTACACTATATATCTAGTTCCCTTGAAATTCAGTAGGTTCTTCAACAACAATGCTAAAACATGGGAAAAACCCCTTCCCCAAATACACTAATAGCTCATTTCGTTCCAGCTGTGAAATTATTTTGAAGAATCTTTCCTTCAGAGACCACCTGACAAATCCTGAGCGCTATTTTGCAAGCTCTAGTAAAACGTGTCAAGAGTGTTCCTCTTTTTAAATAAGTTTCCTGAAGAGAAAGGGTGAACAACTTGTTCTTCTTGTTTATTTGTCAGACTTACTGTATAGAGCAGTAGTTATCTGGCAACACAAGACAGAATAAGTAACACTTTTGCATTTTCTTCTCTCAAGCATCTGCAAGAAAACTTGGGTTAGGAACTAATGACCGATAGAAGAGAATATTTGTAGTTTAAGATTGAATTGCAGGGTCCTTGGTGCCCTCTGAGCTTGGCTGTTTTCTTGCAGATGTTTCATGACCAAACTAGATCATGTCATCAGCGGTAGAAGGTTTGGGTACATCCATCTAGCACTGATGATTTTACCTAGTTGGGTAATGAAATGTCTGCAAGAAAACAACCAAATTTGGGCAGCACCAAGGACACAACAACTAACAATACAATACAATACAATAGTAGAGTTGGAAGGGACCTTGGAGGTCTTCTAGTCCAACCCCCTGCCTAGGCAGGAAACCCTATACCATTTCAAACAAATGGCTATCCGACATCTTCTTAAAGACTTCCAGTGTTGGGGCATTCACAACTTCTGGAGGGAAGCTGTTCCACTGATTAATTGTTCTCACTGTCAGGACATTTCTCCTCAGTTCTAAGTTGCTTCTCTCCTTGATTAGTTTCCACCCATTGCTTCTTGTTCTACCCTCAGGTGCCTTGGAGAATAGTTTGACTCCCTCTTCTTTGTGGCAACCCTTGAGATATCAGAAGACTGCTATCATGTCTCCCCTAGTCCTTCTTTCTCATAAGCTAAACATACCCAGTTCCTGCAACCGTTCTTCATATGTTTTAGTCTCCAGTCCCCTAATCATCTTTGTTGCTCTTCTCTGCACTCTTTCTAGAGTCTCCACATCTTTTTTACATCGTGGCGACCAGAACTGAATGCAGTATTCCAAGTGTGGCCTTACCAAGGCATTATAAAGTGGTATTAACACTTCACGTGTTAACGATGGCTAAAATATTTGTGATCCTATTGGAGATAGCGATAGAAAAAAACCACAGGATATTAGAAACCCGTTCAACTTTCTTTGCAATTTCTTGTTAAGACTCTGAAGAAGGGCTCCTATTATTCATTCCTTCCTTCCTTCCTTCCTTCCTTCCTTCCTTCCTTCCTTCCTTCCTTCCTTCCTTCCTTCCTTCCTTCCTTCCCACCTATCACTCGCATGTAGGTTTGCGTGTAGGTTGCACAACTCACTGCTTTCAGACAGCAGTGGAAAATGTTAGATTACATGAAGAGATTACTGCAACAGATTATTTATTTAAAAGGAGGTCAACATTTATCCTGTTTATTGTTCAGATACAATTTCCTGGAAGAGAAGATAGGACAAGCTGCAACCTTTTGAAGCAGATCCATGTTGTTGTTTTTTTCCAGAGAGGTAGAAATATCTCTCAGAGAGGTAGAAATATCTCTCAGAATTCAGACGCTTCCCACATCACGTTATTGTCAGTCCTCCCCTCTTAATATCTATTTCTTCTTGATCTTCATTAACAGCTGGGCACTTACAGGCAAGAGTCCCTCCCAAGAGTCACCTCTGTAGCCATTCCTAATGGAAGTTGTCACCGCAGTTGGCGTCTGCTTTTGTATGCACTTTGTCCTCTCAATTTTAAGTAATTGCTACAGGAAAGCAAAATGGATATGGCCATTCCAACGAGGAGCTGTCATCGCTAATGTCACCCAGAAAGGTACACATTGCTCAGTGGCCTGAAAGGACTTCCCTTCAGCTTGTTTTGCTTTCGCTATTGAGTGGGTGTGAGATGCTTCAAAAGTGAAAACGATCCTCTGAGTGCCAGAGATTGATGAGCGGTTTTCCAGCTTCATCCATGACTACCCTTCATGTGGGGAGAGCACCGTGTCAGCCACCCTTCAAGGAACGGTATCGCTCTTCATCTTGAGTGGCATGTTTTATTGGATGGGGCCAGGGTTGAGATCCAGCAGGTTCTAACAGATTCTGGAGAACCGGTGGCGGAAATTTTGAGTAGTTCGGAGAACTGGCAAATGCCACCTCTGGCTGCCCCAGAGTGGGGTGGGAATGGAGATTTTGCAGTATCCTTCCCCCGCCGTGCCCACCAAGCCAAACTACGCACACCAGGCCATGCCCACAGAACTGCTAGTAAAAAAAATTGAATTTCACCACTGGACGGGGCCTCGCATTGGCCTTCTAGCACAGACGCATAATAAAGTGAGTAAATCATATGCACATTCAGCTAGATTCTTAACTTGGCCTCATTAGGAAAACTCCCACACAGGAGGTCCTCCACTTACAACAGTTCATCTAGTGACTGTTCAAAGGGACAACGACCCCCCAAAATGCAACATGACCAGTGGTGGGATTCAAAGAATTTAACAACCGGTTCTCTGCCCTAATGACCAGTTGGGTAGGCGTGGCTCTGTGGTCATGTGACCATATGGGCATGGCCAACTCAATGTCACTCAGGTTGATGGGCGCTTCGTCTTAGCTGTTACAATGTAACAAGGGTTAACAGGAGAGGCAGTTTCTGTAGGCAGGGCAATAAAGATGAGGCTAGAAACAACACCAGAATGTTTCCTTCCTGCCTTCCTTACAGGATTAGCCCTGTAAAGTGGGAAAAAACAAAAGGAGATTTCTTCCAACAACCGCTTCTCCCAACTGCTTAGAAAGTTAGCAACCAGTCCTCCCCGAATAGGTGCGAACCGGCTGAATCCCACCATTGGTTATGACAATTTCTCACTGTTAGGACCTTTACAGCATCCTCTCCTGGATGATCAAAATTACCATGATCAGAATTCAGACGCTTGGCCATTGGTTCATATTTATGACCATTGCTGTGTCCCAGGATCACGTGATCCCCTTTTGCGACCTTCTGACAAGCAAAGTCAATGGGGAAGCCAGATTCACTTAACAACCTGGTTGCCAATTTATAACCTGCAGCGATTCACTTAACAACTGTGGCAAGGAAGGTCATAAAATGGGGCAAAGCTCACTGAACAAATATTTCACTTTGCAACAGAAGTTTTGGGCTCCATTGTGGTCGTATGCTGAGGACACATGTCCTATTAAAAACTAAATGGGGCTATATTTTCCACATCCATTTTTATGGAGGTTTACAGAATATCTATTTCCACTTTCTGTTCCAATATTTTCATGCCAGTATTTGAGGGGCTGACACAAAGAGGAGGGGGTCAACCTATTCTCCAAAGGACTTGAGGTCAGGACTTCAAGCAGTCATCAACTCAATATATCTGCTCAGAAATTAGGTCCGCTCAAATGAAGGAATATAACATGCCCATATACATTTCTGTCTATGTGTGTCTGTCTGTCTGTGCAAGTTCTTGATGATAGTGAGAAGTAACATTGTTAGATAATTGGTGTGCTTTTCTCGTTTTGTTCAGGAAAGCTGCAACCTTTTCCACAGTCTGTAATCAAGGCAATTTTAAAGGACCAGAATTTGCAGTAATGTAAGAAATGCTTTTTTTAAAAAAAATCCATGCCACAATTATTTAATTTCTATTATTTGCAACCTGGATATCATTTTACATATGTTTGTGTGTGTGTGTGTGTGTAAGCGGCTTTATTAGACTGCCTGAAGCTTTTCTGAAAATACAATAAAAAGCACAAGTAATGAGGTTTCCCCCCACCCCTATTCATTAAGCAGTTCTACCTAAATGTTACTTCATGACTTTTTCCAGGCAAATCATAATTAGTCCAAAGACGAAGTTATTATTGTTCAATTCCCAATCCTGTCTAGGTTTTTCCCCATGCTCTTACAATCAAGTGTTTCTATTCCACTTTATGAAAAAAAAAGTGATCAGCAATAGTTCAGACAAAAGATAATAAAATCTTTTCTTTTCTTTTTTAAAAATAAATACAGAAATAAAATTCTAAACAAATATATTGTGTGGTTCATTTATACATTATGGAAAATCAATGTGTTGTGTTCCAGTTAATATTGTCATGGGGCTCCTAGGCTTTTTCTGAAGTTTAGAACATAGAGTCATTGGGACCTTGGAGATCTTCTAGTTCAATCCCCTGCCCAAGTCAGGAGTCCTTATAGCATACTGGACAAATACTGCCCTTGAAAATCTCCAATGAAAACCTTTTCTTGGAAATCTGCAGTGATGGAGCACTACAACTCTTGCCCGACAAATTGTTTCACTAATTAATCAATCTCATTATCAGGAAATTTCGACCTTAGTTCCAGATTAGGTCTCTCTTTAATGAGTTTCCACTCATAGTTTCTTGTCCTTCTTTAAAGAACTTTGGAGAATCAATGTCCCACTCCTTCCTGTGTTCCCCTCGCATATATGTGCTAGTCGTTCCCGACTCTAGGGGGCGGTGCTCATCTCCATTTCAAAGCCAAAAACCCAGCACTGTCCAAAGAGGTCTCCATGGGCATGACTCAATGCCAAAGGGACATGGGACGCTGTTACCTTCCCACCAAAGGTGGTTCCTATTTTTCTACTTGCATTTTTTACATGCTTTTCAACAGATAAGTTGGCAGAAGCTGGGATGAGTAATGGGAGCTCACTCCATTACGTGGCACTAGGGATTCGAACCGCCGAACTGCCGACCTTTCTGATCGACAATCTCAGTGTCTTAGCCACTGAGCCTCTACATCCCTCCTTCCTGTGACAGCCTTCAAATACCAGAAGATGTCTATCATGTCACCCCTAATCCTTCTCTTTGTTAGGCTAGACATACCTAACTGAGCTCTCTCAATCATTCATCATAGGGTTTAGCCTCCATCTTCATTGCTCTTCTCTGCACACTTTTTCTAAGGTCTCAACATCTTTTTTGTATCACACCAACCAGAACCGGACACGCTTTAAATGACCTGGTTCAAGAAGTTACTTTTAGAAGGTAAGACTGTGCATTTGTATTGTACTTCCATTGGTTTAATTTAAAAGGTGGAAGTTCTTTTAAATTAAGCTCTTGGCAGCTTTCTGATATATCAACTTCACAAAGACACATATACTTTTTTAAAAAAGAAAAGCATCTGTGCATGGAGGTATACATAACAACCTATATTCTGACTTTCTAACAGTAAGAACAATTAACCAGTGAAAAAGCTTGGCAGTTAGAAGTTGTGTGTGCTTCATCACTGGAGGCTTTTAAGAAGAGACTGAACAGTCACGTTGTCAGGCCTGCAGCAGTTCCTTTAAGAATCTTTGGCCTGCAGAGATCACTTCCGGTTCCTGCTGGCGACGGATGTGCTGTCTGCCGCTCATCTCCTCGGTTGGTTCTGTAAGGAGCACAGGGGGCCTTGGAGGGGTCTCCTGCCAAAGGGCAGCTCATTGAAACCCCCCAGAAGAGGCGGCAGCCGGCGGGGGTGTTTTCAGCCTCACCTAGGAGCCGGGGAGTGGAGTGGGGGTTTGGGACAGCTTCAGGCTGTCCGCCCTTTCGCCGAATGGGCTCTCGGAGGAAGGAATTTATCCAAGGAAGAGCGGCTGAATGCTGGTGGTGGGGAAGCCATCCTGATCTCCTTAATCATCATTAAAGGATAAGCAGCAGACTACTGTAAGTTCATGTTCAACTTATTTGAAACTGAAGATTAGAGGGGAGTGTTTCTTCTCTTTACCCCCCCCTCGGATTAAGCGGCATTTGAACTATCTCTCTCTATATTGGAATGGAGAGAGAACAAAGGCTGACTCGTCACTTGAACTAACTATGTTAGAAAGATCGCTATCACAATTGCAAGAGATGATTGCTGAGCTGTCTTTTTTAAAAAAAAACTTTATGGAGATCTCCATTCTTCTCCCTGTGAAAGGAGGAGCCAAGATGGCTCCCTTCCATCTTTGTTTTTGCACTTACAAATGAAGTCTGTCTTTTGAAACTACCTTCAAAAAAAAACCTCTGGTATTGTTTTACCAGAGGTTACCCTCTCTGAGGGTGACCAGGACCCCCCCTGTTACGTGGTCTTTCTGGACTTTGATTATTTGACTTTCCCCTTTCTGGTGTGCCTCAGTGCCTTGGAACTGTGAAGGAGAATTAACTCTTCGCTTTCGGATTTGCCTGCCTCCTTGGACCGGCACAGCTGCGCAATCTGCTGACGCCATTTTCTTTGTAAAAGACTTATATACATCTCTGAACTTAGACAAATGGGGCCTAAGAAACCACCAATGGGCAAGTCATTTTCGGCTCCTGCGTCTGCCACCTCCAGTCCAAGCATGCAGCAAATGAAACTTACTTCATTGTTACAACAAGAAGGATCTGGAGAGAGCCCAAAAGAGATATCTGTCACCCAAATGTTTCAAGAAATTATGAGGGGTCAAAATGAGTTGAAAAAAGAGGTGACAGATCTCAAAGATGAACTCAGAGATGTTAAACATCATATTTCAGAAAACAAACAGAGAATTGTGGTGTTAGAGGAGGGAGCGGCTGGGCTGGGGGAGGAGGTTAAGGCAATCCGGAAGGGAAATGTAGACCTGGAAAACTTTATGGCAAAAATAGAATTTGAAAGAATGTCCTTTTTTCTCAGATTCCAGAACCTACCAGAGACAGAAAGTGAAGACCTTAAGGATATTATGAGTACAATTTTAGCAGAATACATTAAGAGAGACAAAGAACAGCTGTGGTGGGATATGGATCTGGTTTACAGGATTAATTCAGCATATGCTAGAAGTCATAATGTTCCAAGGGAGGTACATGTTAAATTTCTTAGGAGACCACAAGGGATGAGGTGCTTGGGGCCCAAAGGGAGTGACCACTAAAATATAAAGATGAAGAAATCACCATTCTTAAGCAAATTCTGAAAAAGATAAGAGAAAGAAGGAGGAAGTATTCCTCCTTATCAAAGAAATTATACAATAAAGGAGTTTGGTTTAGATGGTTATTGCCAGAGGGAATGTTGATCTTTTGAGAGGGAAATAGAATCAGAATTAATACAGTGCAGGAGGCTGAAACCTTCATTAAAAAAAACATTTCTCTCTCCTAGAAGATGAACACATGGAAAGTAGTGAAAATGGTAGCAAGGTTCAAGATATGAAGGGGGGTGGCGGCTGTGGCTTCACCTGGGGACAGGGAGGAAGGAGCAATATCGAAAAGGCTCAGGTCACAAAAATGAAAGTATTTGAAATATTTGTAATTGTTGATATACTAGAAAGTGACAAAGGAAAAATGATTGAACACATGGTTGATACAATGTAGAATAAGATTCTGTTTTTTGCTTATCTTTTATACGTTGTTTTTAATATTGTAAAAATTGTGAGATTTGGAGGGATTTCTACCACTAGCGTGGGAGCTGCCAAAATTTTCTATGTACCCCTTTACCTTTTCCCATAAATATTTAAAAACCAATAAAATTCTTTTTTTTAAAAAAAGAATCTTTGCCTTGCCACACTCTCTCTTCTAGCTTCATCTTTAGTATGCATATTCATTAAGGGGGGAAATAGCAATGGGTAGAATGTGTTGTTTTCAAAATTTAAAAAAAATCCTTTCTAGAAGCTCAAGGTTATTCTTTGTCTCCGCACCTTGGCACCTGACCGGAAGCAGCGGGGTGGAGATGACAGCATGGAAGAAGAAGATTGGACCATGTGATGGATTAGTGGGTGTGGGGACAAGATCATGAACTTTCACTGGGTGGGAATCCTAGGCAACTTCCAGAATTGGGATTCCACAGATGTACCAACATGTCTGACTTATTAAATTGGAACTTTAAGGAAAGGTTTGCCTTGGACTCTGATTTAATTCTGCATGATACTTGGAACGTTGACACACGTGTCTGAAAAGGTATGGGGTCTCCTGCTTGAGCAGGGGGTTGGAATAGAAAACCTTGAAGGTCCCTTCCAGCTCTATTCTGTTTGATATATTCTATTTGACTGCAGCCATGTAACAATACATATCTGACTTTAGCTGATCTGTGGGACAAAAGAAAGCAAAAATTTAACTAGACATGACAACTGCTTAATATTTGGAAAACCTCCGGGAAATTCCATAACTTGGACTAGACTGAGAGAAGTTAAAATTATTATTGATTCATCGTGGGAAAAAGATGTTGGTATTTTTCTATCGTTGCTAAGGAAACTGTAAGAATATATTGATGCAATTACCAAGAGTTGACCTTAACTTGAGCAAGACATCATATTGCTTATCTTTTAGTCACCTTTCAACTATCCAACCCAAATTCATTATAGAGTCAAGATAATCCCCTCCAATCCTGAAAAAAAGTTATGCACACATTTGGACCTGTTATACTACTGGTTCTGTTTGAGTTGGTGAGTGTTAACATAGTTAGCATTGTAAGAGCCATGGTGGTGCAATGGTTAGAATGCAGTATTGCAGGCTAACTCACTGCTCACTGCCGGGAGTTCGATTCTGAGCAGCTCAAGGTTGACTCAGCCTTCCATCCTTCCGAGGATGGTAAAACAAAGACCCAGTGTCAGGCCTGTAGTTATGTTCTTTTTAGGATCTTTGGCCTGCCACACTTT
This sequence comes from Natrix helvetica, assembly GCF_964273705.1. Classification (NCBI taxonomy): domain Eukaryota; kingdom Metazoa; phylum Chordata; class Lepidosauria; order Squamata; family Natricidae; genus Natrix; species Natrix helvetica. Next base: position 5,293,239 of record NC_138556.1, read on the forward strand.
CTTATAATTTTCTATGCTGTTCATTAGTGTAGTAGTTGGGAGGGGGGAATAGCAAGGAGTAGGATTGTAGAATGTATTGTTGACATTCTTTTATAGAAGCCAAGGTCATCTTTTGTCTCCGCAACTCGACACCTGACCGGAACCAGAGGGGTGTACATGCCAGCGTGGAAGATGATGATTGGAACATGTGATGAATTATGGGGTGTGGGGATAGATCATGAACTTTCAACTGGGTGAACCCACAGGATGTAATTCAGAGTTGGAATTTTCCATAGCCGTGCTAAATTGCCTGTAGAATAAATTGGACCTTTAAGGATGTTTTGCCTTGGACAATGATTTAATTCTGCATGATATTTGGAACGCTGACACCCAGATTGTTGTGTGTGTTTGGGGGAAAGATGTTGACTCTAAACCATTTAGAGTAGGGGTGTCAAACTCGCGGCCTGCGGACCAGATGTGTCATGTGCTTGGCCACGCCTTTCCCCATTTTAGCGATGGGGAAAAAAGTTGCGATAGCGACGTGTCATTGCGAGTTTGACACTCCTGGCTTTGAGAGGGCTGTGAAGCACTATGAAGCGGTATATAAGTCTATGCGTTGTTGCTATAGCTAAAATACAGGGAAAGAATTAGGTTCCTCATTAAACCAGTCTCAAATATACCGAAAGAAAATTGAAGCATTGAAACTTTTTCCGGTATTAGCACCAGAATTATTCATTTCCGTTCCAAATCCATTAGCCACAGTTTTACCTCTGTTACCTGGGTTCAAACTAAGGGGGTGTTTTATATATCTCACACTTGTCATCTTGTATCCTATATTTATAGTTGCTTTACTACTGAACTGTATGCAAACTTATGGAATAAAACTTGGGAGTGCCGGTAAGAACTTAATTTCACATATGACCTTTTACAGTAATTGGATCTGAATTATAATCAGTCACCTGAGTCCTGAAATAGATAAAACAGTTTTTTAATGTTAAAAAGTTTTAGCCCTTGGTTGATTATCTATCAGTGCTTACAATCCTGTGAAAATAAGATAAATGAGAAATTTGGTCTCTAATTAGACTTCACTAGATTTACAGCTTTTAATTTCTACGCTGGTGCAACCCAAGCTGGGAGTAACACTGATAGAGACGGAGCCACGGGTTTTCAATTGATTTAACAATTTAATTGCAGCATTAACATCCATTAACATTTAACTAACCTTTTAAACTAACCTCAGGCACAACCTTAAAGACTAAATGAAGTAAAATTGCATATAAAAAGGTAGTAACGTACAGCTGTAAGGAGCTTCGGTGATTTTTCGTTTTCTTTTTTTTCCCCCACTTTTTTAAGGGTGATTTAGCATCGCTTCCTATATCACGCTGTTTTTCTTCCTGGAACATTCAGGAGGTAACGGTATTCTCATTTAGAGGAAAAGGAAACAGACCCGTTTAATTGCTATTAAGCTTCATCAAGATCCTGCAGGCATATGTGGTGGGCAGGTATGTATATAAGCACATCAAAGTGGGTGGAAATTCTTGATGATCTGCAAAGTGGCAAAAGAAGAATGATCCATTTTAAGTTATTGGAAATGTGGTTTACAAACTCAAGTTCTTAGTTTCATCCCTGTTATACTTCTATATCCATAAAGTTTCGTTCTGTCCCATTCCTCACAAAATTCAGCAAAGCAGTTTGGCCAGCATGAAATAATTATCCCAAGTGATTCATTAACAGATTTAACAGATTAAGAGAGTTGGAAGGGACCTTATAGGTCATCTAGTCCAACTCCCCATCCAAGGAGGAGACCCTACACCATTTCTGACAAATGGCTGTTCAGTCTCTTCTTGAAAGCCTCCAGTGATGAAGCTCCCACAACTTCCGAAGGCAACTTCTGTTCCATTGGTTTGTTGTTCTCATTGTCAGAAAATTCCTCCTTATTTCCAGGTTGAATCTCTCCTTGGTCAGTTTCCATCCATTATTTCTTCTCAGGCCTTGGGGTGCTTTGGGAAATAGCTTTCCAAGTCAATGAGGAAGCCAGATTAACAACCCTAATTTAACAACTGTGGGGATTCACTGTGGCAAGTTGTAATATGGGGCAAAACTCAGTTGACATATGTCTCATTAGTAACAGAAATATTGGGCTCATTTGTGGTTGTACCTGTACAAAACATTTTAATTCTAAGAGTTATTCAGTTAGGAGGCTTCCCTCCATAAACCAACTATGCTGTGTTGTGGCCCATCATCGGCCAGTAGAGCTGGTGACAGACTCAGACAGTGAGGAGGTTGGGGAGGAACACTGGCCAGTTCTGGAGTCTGGGGAAGGCTCTGATGGGAGCTTTGTGTTGGAGGCAGAGAGGAGACCAGGGCCATCTGACAGCGGAGTCAGAGATCAGTGGTGCAGAAGAGCAGCTGGAGCCTGTTCCCAGTGTGTGCATGTGCAGAGCTGCGAGGAGAAGGGAACAGTTAAGAACCAAGGTCCGACTCCGAAGTAAAGGCACAGGTGGACAGTGAATGGCCCCTCCCATAGGGAATAAAGAGGAGCAAAAGGAGAGTGGAATTTGCAGGGGACAATTAATTCGCTTAATTAGTGTGAAGATTTGTTCATGACTCTCAGAGACTCCTTGCCAAGTATTTCCTTCTACAGCTGTTGCATTTGGAAGATATTGGCCTGGCAGCTCTCCAAGCCTGATAAGGTCTGTGGTTGTAAATTCACCCTTGGAAGACTGTTTGCAGGGACTTTGCTGGATGTGGATGAGAGGAATCCACATTAGCTTAATAAAAAGGGGTTTTGTCGAGACAAGGAGTCTGCTTTGTGATTTTGTGAAACTTGGGTCAGAACATACTGTGAGTCTGGCAATAAAATCCTAAAAAGTAGGGGTGTAGGAATCTCCCCAAATCCAATGCTGAATTCATTTAATTCCGATTGTTGAATCAAGTCAGCTCAATCTGAATTATCAATCTGATAGAATGTGCAAACTCCTACCCAAAAGTCCCTCAACCCCACAAATTGATTCAAAATCCCCCGTTTTTATCTAATCCATCAAATTAATTTGGTGATTCAGTGCAAATGTCTGAGTCGAAGGAATGATTTGGATGAATCTCTTTCACATCAAAGCTTTTAATTGAAACTTCATTCAGCACCAATTAAAAGGCAGGGAAGGGAACCATCGTCTCAGAAGGATGAGAAATTTTGACTTTCTAAAGTTAGAGTACTTAGATTTGATTCCAGTTGAATAAAAATTAGCCCTGCTTGAGAAGTGACTTGAAGCCTATAAGTTACTAAACGAGAGCGTGCAAATTATCATTGCCTTGTTGTTTCATGGGAGAAAGGGATCTTTCAAAATGTAATTATAACTCGAGGTTCCATCAATCAGTTATTGCTGGTGAAACATTACAAGAACAATTAATATGCCATTTATCCGCCTTAACTAACCTTGAAACCTCAGTCATTTCAGTGGAGGTTACTTGAAACACAAAGTTGTTCCTGAACTCTTAACACCAACATGTCAAATATTTCATTTGCAACAAGAGGCTTTCCACTTTGGCAATTTCCACTAGGAAATTATGCAACAATGAAAAAGTCTATATTTTCATTAATGTGATGATACTGTTTCCTGTCGGTGAAGAATGCTCAGGAAGAATGTCCCGAGACTGGACTGCCTGTTAAAGTTCCACCATAAAATTGCTATCAGCAGTTTGATGCACTTTGCTCACACGCGCAAAAGTGCACGCATGCACACAGCGTTGAAAATGAGGCTACATGGAGCTGGAGCATGTGGGTGGGGCCGGCCCACCCACAGTTTGCCACTACTGGTTTGGGTGAACCAGTCTGAACTGCCTGAATACCACCTTTGGGTTGGAAGTATTCATTTTCTGAAGGATTAAATATAAAGAGATTGGCTGATTCCCCCCCCCCCTTTTTTTTGCATCTGTTCGTTCATAAATCCCTTTTGTGCTGTTTTTGCATCGATTTGTGAGTTTAAAGGAGAAAAAGGTCATCGGTATTCGTTCCCTGTAAAATAAGTTCTCGAGAAGTTTCTGAGGTTCTCTCCATGCAGAGAGGGGGAAAGAAGAAGGAGAACAAGGGAAGTGGTAGTGGGCATTCATGATGCTGGGTGTGGAAAGGGAGAAATAACAAAATGCCATAATACAATGCAGATGTTTTCGATGTGCACATGTCAACTGTCCCAACGTGATCAATTGGAAAAGAAAGACCCTCAGATCCATTGTTAACAAAAATATACTTTACTAAAGCCAAGTGGTTATAGAGAAGCAAAGCCAGATCTGAGGTTTTCATGCCCAAAGCATGTGATTAACTTGCTCTCACTTTCCCCTTTGGTTTTCTCTAAGTGTCCAGTTGGATTCAAACAAATTGTCCCTTGCTTCTTGCCCTGGATGGTGCTGCATTCCATAGTATCACTTGGAACTTCTGGCAGCTGTTATGGGATGGCATGATGTGCAGTTTCAAATACCCTTATACGGAAGCAGTTAAATTGTTCCAAAAGTTGATTTCTAGATCTTCAAGACTGAGTAAAAAGGTGCAGTCGTGGGCATCTAAAGATTTTGGTGTCCCATGTTTGAATTTCCAAGTCTGTCCCTAGAAAGCAAAATTTGGATTATTTGTTCCATGTTTTTAGAATGGAAAGTTACTTCTTTATTTCTATGTTTAGATCTACTTTCAGAGAATTGTGAGATTCCTGCCACCACCAGCAATTTGCTTGGTATGAGAAGGTGACTTTTAGGATTATGAATTCTTTTCAACACTACGTGAATTTTATTCTTGTTGTGATTGTATTGATCTCTGATCTGTTTCTTTAAAAGGAGAGGAAGGGAAAAACAGAGTTGGAAGGGACCTTGGAGGTCTTCTAGTCCAACCCCCTGCCTAGGCAGGAAACCCTACACTACTTCAGACAAATGGCTATCCAACATCTTCTTTAAAATTTCCAGCGATGGAGCATTTGCAATTTCTGGAGGCAAGTTGTTCCAATGATTAATTGTTCTAACTGTCAGGAAATTTCTCGTTAGTTCTAGGTTGCTTCTCTCCTTGATTAGTTTCCACCCATTGCTTCTTGTCCTGCCTTCAGGTGCTTTGGAGAAAAGCTTGACTCCCTCTTTTTTGTTGCAGCCCTTGAGATATTGGAACATTGCTATCATGTCTCCTCTAGTCCTTCCTTTCATTAAACTAGACATACCCAGTTCCTGCAACAATATGTTTTAGCCTCCAGTCCCCTAATCATCTTTGTTGCTCTTCTCAGCACTCTTTCCAGAGTCTCAGCATCTTTTTTACATCGTAGCGACCAAAACTGGATGCAGTATGGTAAGTGTGATCTTACCAAGGCCTTATAAAGTGGTATTAACACCTCACGTGATCTTGATTCTATCCCTCTGTTTATGCAACCTAGAACTGTGTTGGCCTTTTTGGCAGCTGCTACACACTGCTGGCTCATATTTAAATGATTTTCCACTAGGACCCCAAGATTCCTCAACTAGGATTGCAAGATTTCTCTGTTCTCTTTGTGTTTAGAGCAATCCTACTGAAAATAGGACTTAGTTGTCATGATTAGCTTATGCCGTTTAATTATAATTTGAATTTTCTCCACTCTGTTTCTCTAATTCTAACACACCAAGTTTTTTTTTTAAGTTTGCATTTTTATTACTCTGGCTTGTACATTTGCCTTTTCCTCCTTGCCACATGATACAACAAGAAGAAAAACCCCACACTTTCCTCTTTTTTGTGTGTGTTTAAGTTTCTTTCAATCCCCGTTGCAGGCAATGAATACACGTCTTCAATAAATAAATACACTAAGGGAGAACCGTTGTTTATTAATCTGATAAATAATGCAGCATTCTCATGGGGAAGAAATAGAAGTAAACAATTGGGGGGAAAAAACCCCACCCCTGGCCTTGGTAAGAGGGAAAGCCCTTAATTTACAGGCTCCTTTTTGAAAACTATTATTTAGTTATGCTATGGACGCATCAATGGAGAAGCTGGGATTGGATTTCCCACACAAATAACTGAAACACCGGCCTGTCAAAGGAAGAGAAGCTGCATAATGTGATTAAATTATTGAGATTCCATGGCCCCCCATCCTCCTGCATTCTTCCTCCGGCTCCTTGTTGTACTTTATTCCATTTATACAATCGTGAAAGAGGGTGGAATTTAAACTGTTTAACACCTACACCCCCACTGAGTGGAAGAAAGACTCTTTAATGTGAATAACAAGTGTCAAGGGGTATTTGGGGAGAGGGGGGCTGTGGAGACCCGCCTCTCCTCTGTATTTCTTTTGCAAGTTTCAACTGGACACAAAGAAATGGGGGGGGAGGGTGTGAGGGGAGAGGGAGGGGTTGAGCGGGCCGCGAGAGGAGGCCAATCGTGAGGGATAACAGTGAATTAATAATGGAAAAACCTGATTAGAATATCATTTGTCCTCATTAGCGCTGCCTTCCCCAAACGAGCCGGCTCCTTCAGTCCTGTTTACTTTGAAATGCCAAAGAAAGAAACCTTATATCATTATTAACCCTTGGCTTTTCAAGGAGAGGTGGTAGACGGCCTACGGAGCCAGCTGTGCTTCTCGGCCGCGGAGGGAGCAGTCGGGGCACACACACACACACAGTTGTGCACTGAAGCAGTTAGCAAAACCCCCTTTTCAAACCTCTTCTCTGGCCCCCCCTGGCTATAAATCTCTCTCCCCCCTTTCCCCTGTCATGTTTAACTAAAACCCAATAGCCATTCAAGATGAAATCCATCAGTGGGGTAAAGGAACAATGACAAAGTACTCAGATTTGTGTCCCAGGGGGAAAACACCAACAATCATTCTAATAGGAAACCCATTCTGGTTCAAACTGCCCCCCCCTCCCCTGTAGAAATTGATCACGAAGGAGGGTCTTCCTTTCAGAGAAACATCTCAACCTCTAATAAAGGGCCGACGGTTCAAGCCATGGGTTTATATTTTACAAGGATGGGAGAGGCGTTCGGGAACTCAGATCGGGAGCTCGGATTCCAGCTTTGCAGGTTTTGAAGGAGCAGCTTTCCAAAGGGTTAGAGAGAGAGAAAAAAGGACAGTAGAGTCTATGGAACCCAGAATGCAGAGTGACAGAGGTGGAAGGGACCTTGGAGGTCTTCTAGTCCAACCTCCTGCTCATGTGGGAGACCCTGTACCATTACAGGACAAATGGCTGCCCAATCTTTTTTTTTAAAGCCTCCAGTAACAGAGCAGCCACAGCTTCTGGAGATGAGCTCTTCCAGTGATTTTCTAGGTCCTAGAAAGTGAGTTTCGAGGGATTTACTGGATGACCCAACTTCTGCTAGATGTACAAAAGCTTGGTTGACTCTTGCTGGGTGATGATGTAATGACTCTGCCTGAAGGAGGTAGATCTTTGTTATGTAGAATAGACTGGCTCAGGCCTTAATGGCCCATTGGCAAGGGGGGAGGGACGGCTGAGTTTCTGCCTCCCATTTAGGGAAAATATTCTGCCCTTTTAATATTTCCTAAAATATTTCATTTTTCTAGGAGAGGGGTGGGTGCTAACATCCTACAAAAGGAAGGAAAGAAGAGAGAAAGGAAAATAGCATTGCTATTCCTGGAGAGAGGGAGATAATGTCACAAGGCAAGCATTTCCTTCCTTCCTTCCTTCCTTCCTTCCTTCCTTCCTTCCTTCCTTTCTTCCTTCCTTCCTTCCTTCCTTCCTTCCTTCCCTTGAACTCCAGGTGGCAAATACACATAAAACTCCTTCCTCCTCCTATTTTTTTCAACAACAACAAAAACAACCCTGTGAAGTGAGTTGGGCTGAGAGAGAGTAACTGGCCCAAGGCCACTCAGCTGGCTTTTGTGTTTAAGGTGGGATTTGAACTCACCGTCTTCTGGTGATTGGTCCAGGGTTACCCAACACACGTTGATGCCTAAGGTAGGACTGGAACTCACTGTCTCCTGATTTC
>NC_138556.1:5306153-5361899 GCF_964273705.1 Natrix helvetica
CAGAGTTAGCCTGCGATACTGCATTCTAACTTCTACGGGGATAGGATAGGAGAGGATAGTAGAAGTAGAAGTAGTAGAAGAAATAATAGAAATAGAAGTAGAAATAATAGAAACAGAAATAGCATTTATATACCGGTTCACAGTGCTTTTACAGCCCTCTCTGTAAAGCAGTTTACAGAATCAGCCTCTTGCCCCCAACAATCTGGGTCCTCATTTTAATAACCTTGGAAGGATGGAAGCTGAGTCAACCTTGAGCTGGTCAAGAATGCACTCCTGGCAGTGGGCAGAGTTAGCCTGCAATACTGCATTCCAACTACTACTGGGATAAGATAGGATAGGATAGGATAGGATAGGATAGGATAGGATAGGATAGGATAGGATAGGATAGGATAGTAGAAGTAGTAGAAGAAATAATAGAAATAGAAGTAGAAATAAAAGAAATAGAAGTAGAAATAATAGAAATAGAAGTAGAAATAATAGAAATAGAAATGGCACTTATATACCTCTTCACAGTGCTTTACAGCTCTCTCTAAGCAGTTTACGGAATCAGTCTCTTTCCCCCAACAATCTGGATTCTTGTTTTACCCACCTCAGAAGGAGAGAAAGCGGAGTCAACTTTGAGCCTGGTGAGACTCGATCTCCCAAATTGCAGGCAGGCGGCAGTCAGCAGAAATAGCCTGCAGTACTGCATTCTAGCCACCGTGGCTCAAATCATAAAATCATTGTCATCATTGTCCAGTCACCGTGATGAAGCTGACAGATTGGGAAACAGAGTCTATTTTCTCAATGAAGATTTAAACCAATGTCTTCTGAATCTCACTCCAATGCTCAAACCCAGATGGGGTCCCAACTCTCTGGCCATAATGGGGGTCCAGTACTGTGGCTAAATTACACAATGCATTTAGCCAGGATAGGTTTAAAACTAGCTTAGTCCAAAAGCAACATTTTCTGGGTTGTCATTACAAAATGAATTATAGAATCACAGGGCTGAAAGGTACCTTAGAGGTCTTCTAGTCCAACCCTCTGTCCAGGGCAGGAGGCATCCTAGAGAAATGACTGACCAGTTTTTTTTAATCAAAAACCTCATAATGGAGCAGTCACACCTTGAGGAGGTAAGTTGTTCCATCAACTAATGTTTTTCACTATCAAGAAATTCCTTCTTAGTTCCAGGTTGGATCTTCCTCTTAACTGGTTTCCATCCATTACTTCGTGTTCTGCTTTCAGGTGCTTTGGAGGATAAATTGACCCCTCTCTTCTTTTTGCATGTCCTTCAAGTATTGGAAAATGGCCATAATGTCATCCCCAGTTCTTCTCTTTATTGTTAGGCTAAATTGTTAAACATTCCTAAACATTCTCTCAATTGTTCATCATACGGTTTAGCCTCCAGACCCATCATCAGTTTTCTTGCTCTTCTCTGCACTCTTTCTAGAGTCTCAACATCTTTTTTATATCATGATGACGAGAATCAACTGACACACAGTATTCCAAGTGTGACCTCACTAGTGCAATATAAAGAGTCAATATCACTTCCCATCATCTTCATGCTGTCCGTCAGATGATGCAACCTAGGATGGCATTGGTGTTTTTGGCAACTGCAGCACACTGCTGGCTCATACTTAAGTGGTGGCCTCAGGGGTGGGCTTCAAAATTTTTAGCAAGGGGTTCTCTGCCTGGTTTCTGGGCGGGCATGACCATGGTGCGTGAGACCTAGCTGGCCTCATGCACACAGAATTGGGGGCAGGCATTTTTGCCTTCCACAGGCTCCAGAGGTTTTCCTCGAGCCTCCGGAAGGGTAAAATCGGCCTCCACAGGCCCCAGAGGTCCTCTGGAGAGTGGAAACGGACCCATTTCTGGCCTATCTGAACTTCCAGTAGGCACATTTTTCACCATCCCCATTCACAAGCCTCCGCAAGCGCCCTGCACTTACCTGCATCCAAAATGAGCCACGTGGGGACTCCTGGGAGGGGCGGGATGGGTGGGGCCAGCCAGGAGTGGGATTTGGGGTTTCTCTAAACTGCACAGAATCTTAGCTAGAGGTTCTCCCACGCATGGGTGGCCTACTAGGACACACCTAAATCTCTCTCTCAGGTATTACAGTACAGTTGAGCAAGATATTAGTTCAATATAAAGTATGATGTACTGTTTACAATAGTGGGCTCATCCAATAAGTAAGATCAAACAGATAAATCAAAATATATCTTATTATTATACTAACATGCATGGACTGGAAAAAAAAATCAAAATGATCACAATGTCATCAAAGAGTTGAGAAAACTATTTTCTACCACTTAATGATGGTCTTGATTTTCATTGCCCAGATGTCATTTTCCTCTACTAATCCTTCACCACAATTTTGGGAGCTCTTCTTACTATTTATTATTATTATTATTATTATTATTATTATTATTATTATTATTATTATTATTATTATTATTATTATTATTATTATTATTATTATTATTATTATTATTATTATTATTATTATTATTAATTTGTGAAAAGGGACCTTCCAACTTCCCCATTTTTCAATGTCTTTGAAATGTAATTGGTCCACATTAATTTTTTTTGCCTTTCTCCATCTCCTTGGGGATCCATTGATATCATTCTAGAAGATTTTGAATTCCAATACTAAGTTCCACCAGCGTTAGGCAAACTCAATTACTCCTGGTGATGAAATGATTATTTCATTACTGTCAAGTGGCTTTTCAATATCACAAAGGAGCAAGGTAAGAACATTCCCAATCAATGGTAATGTGCTAATCAATTGAGAACAGTAGTGCCTCTTTAAGCATAATTTGCATGGGACAATTACATTATGTACACAACAGTCCGATGTGCCTTCTCACATTTGCAGTGGAAAATGTTTGATGGTGGATGTTAAGGAATCTTGGAAGGTAAGGCTAATTCATGTGTAGTATGATTCAGAAATCTAAACAAAGAAAAAAGCTTTTTTATATCACCATGATATAGAAAAAAGCCGTGGTGGCCCAGTGGTTACAGTGCAATACTGCAGGCTACTCCTGCTGACTGCCAGCTGCCTGCAATTTGGCAGTTCAAATCTCACCAGGCTCAAAGTTAATTCAGCCTTCCATTCTTCTGAGTTTGGTAAAATGAGGATCCAGATTGTTGGGGGAAATATGCTGACACTGTAAACTGCTTAGAGAGGGTTGTAAAGGCATTGTGAAATGCTAAGTGTTGTTGCTATAATATAAAAAAGATGTTGAAACTCTAGAAAGAGTGCAGAGAAGAACAACACAAATGATTAGGGGATTGGAGGCTAAAATGTATGTTGAATGATTACTGGAATTGGATATGTCTAGTCTAGTGAAAAGAAGGACTGGGAGTGATATGATAGCAGTCTTCCAATATATGAGGGACGCCACAAAGGAGATGATCAACCTATAAAGCACCTGAAGGCAAGACAAGAAACAATAGTTGGAAACTAATCAAACAAAGAAGCAACTTGGAATTAAAGGGAATCTTCCTAACAGTGAGGACAATTAACCAGGGGAACAGCTTGCTTCCAGAAGATGTGGGTGCTCCATCACTGGAGGGTTTCAAGAAGATATTGGACAGTTGTTCGTCTGGAATGTTATAAGGTCTCCTGCTTGAGCAGGGAGTTGGACTAATAGACCTGCAAGGTCTCTTCTACCTCTGTTATTCTGTTAGTCAGATTCATGAACAAGTGTACATGTCTATGGAGTTTCTCAGCCATCCAGATCATGGTTGTCCCAAGGATACTTTTTTCAAAAGGCAACTGGACTTCCTGATTTTTTTTCTTTGAAGATGTTTCACCTGGATGAGAAGCTAAACGTGTTTAAAGGAAAGCCAGAAAGTCCAGTTGCCTCTTTAAAAAAAGCACATTTGGGACAAACAGGTGTACACTGAGCCAAAAAGTCAGAAAGAGGAAGAGACAAGGACAGAAGGAACCAGAAGTCAAAAAGTAAGTGATATTGGATGACCTACTTTATTCTATCTGGAGCCATAGTAAAGTTGCATTTCTGGCTGTTTTCAGCTTAACGCCTAGGAGCAGAAGACAAGAAGTCTAGGGAAAAGGTTCAGACCAGGCTAAGAAAAATAAGAGGAAACAGAATTGATGCTCCAGAGGTTTTGCAGAAACATCGTTGTTGTTCCTATTCCAAACCTCATCTGTAGCAATTAGTTTATAACTTTCCCTACGTAGTTAAAGGGGACATGGTGGCTCAGTGGCTAAGACACTGACCTTGTGGATCAGAAAGAGTTAGAGTTTTAGAGTTAGAGTTTATTAAATTTATATACCGCCCTCTCTCCCCGCAGGGACTCGGGGCGGTGTTCGGTGGTTCGAATCCCAAGTGCCGTGTAATGGAGTGAGCTCCCGTTACTTGTCCCAGCTTCTGCTAACCTAGCAGTTCGAAAAGTGCAAGTAGAAAAATAGGAACCATCTTTGGTGGGAAGGTAACAGCGTTCCGTGCACCTTCGGCGTTGAGTCATGCTGGCCACATGACCACGAGACGTCTTCGCACAGTGCTGGCTCTTCGGCTTTGAAACAGAGATGAGCATCGCCCCCTAGAGTCGGGAACGACTAGCATAGGGGATGCGAGGGGAACCTTTACCTTTACATAGCTGAAGTTATATTAGAACTTTCTCCATCCTTGGGTCCTGTAAACATTTCAAGACTACAATTTTGGAAGTGGTAAGAGGATCTTGAGAATGCTATAATCCAAACAAACTGATGAGTATGCCTTTGGTAAAGTTGTTATCTAAAACTCAAAGCTCCTGAAACACTGGTCTATGTCCATCAGTCTTGATTGGTAATGAAGATGGTGATCTGATCCAATTCCCTTTTTGTTTTTTCTTTTTAAAAATGTACTCACCTTGAATCATATCCTTGCATCTTCCAGTAGGTCCATTTGTCCTCTCTTCTCCACCAGCAATCTTCTAAAGAAGAGAAGAAACATAGTTCACCAGGTAAATGCAGCATGATCAGTCGCTGGATTCCATGCTGTTGAAAGCAAGGTGAACAGCGGGCTTGGTGGTAAGAAGGTCTTTACTCTCAATTCGGTGGTGATGGAAGTTCAAAGCAGAAGGGCTATTTCAGTGGCCAAAGAGGAGTGCTTGAAAATTGCAGTGAAACATTGAGTTGTCATGTGAATGTCACGGAGCACTTTTCTTCTTATTAAATTCCTGAGAGATATGTGGGGGTTTTTTTGTTCTGTTTTTCAAAGGGATTGGAAAACCTCACATGAAAGGATAGTTGAGGACAAAGCAAATGATGCTGCTCTTAACTTCTCCAAGAAAAGGGGGAAAAAAGTGGGGAGAGAGAGAGGACGAGATGCTCCTCAGAATTAAAGCACCATTATTCTCAACTGACTTCTTAAGGATAGTTGAGCATGGAGCCTTGTTCTTTTCATGTTGTTCTTTTACATCTCAACTTTCTTCGGTCAGCTCAAAACAGCCGGCTTTGGTGTCTCTGTACAATGATAGCTAGGATTGAGATAGAAGGACAGTTCTGTACTCAAGTGGGTTTTTTTAAAAAAACTTTTTTTTGTCCATGGTCCAAGCCCAACAAAACCAATGGGGCTTCCATTTGATGTAAGGTGAGGTGTCAAACAGAGCCATTTCCAAGGTAATGCTCTATTTGACTGAAGATGTTCAAAGATGTTTTGCTTTGCTCAAGAGCAAAGCAAAACTCAGAGTTCAGGACCCTGAAAGAAAATTGCCTGGGCTAGTTTTACTACCTTAAATGTCCCTTAAATGAATATGTCGGAAGATTCAGAGTCAGAAGAATTAAGAAATGCAGAAGGTTCAAGGACATGTTTATCAGATGCTAGGGTCTCCTTATTTGTATGTTTAAATTTAAGGTCAGCAAATGCGAGGAGTCTAGTACACTTTACAGAAAAAGCAGGTACAGCCATCCACCTCTGTGTAGTAACAAATCAACTGTGGAGGTGGTTAGGAGAATCAGATTTTTGGGTGTGCAGCTGATGAGCAGGTTAACTTGGTCGCTCAACAGTGGGACAATGGCGAAGGGCACAGCAGTGCCTGCATTTTCTGCGTCATATGAGATGAGCACATCTTCCTTCCCCCTGTGTTTACCACTTCCTATAGAGTAGGGCAGTGATGGCTAACCTTTTACACCCTCCCCGCGCCCCCCACCCCCGGAGTGAAAAACGGCCCTATGGGAAAACCAGAAGTTCGGAAACAAACGTCCGGTTTGGCTGTAGGACCGTTTTTCGTCCAACGGAATCTTCAGGAAGAGTCTTCAGGGAAGCCTCCGGAGGGCGAAAAATGGCCTTAAAAGAAGGCTGAAGACACTGGCCAGCACACGCATGAGCCCTGGAGCTGACAGGGCAACGCCTCACATGCCCTAACAAATGGCTCCGCGTGCCATAGATTCACCATCACAGGAGTAGGGGTATCAAACTCAAGAACCATGGGCCAGTTCCAGCCCATGAGGTGCTTAGATCTGGCCCACAGGGTGTTCTGACCCCCATTCCTCCTTTGCCCACACAGAACACGCTCCGGAACAAGGTAACAAGGTAACAAGGTTTATTGCACAAACAAACAGGAGGTTCCGTGGCAGTAAACCACCAAGACAAAACTCACAAAAACAAAACACGAAAGCAGCTATCCAGCTTTCTAGAATTCCAGACTAGAACGTCTGGCTTAAGTCCTCTGTTGACTGCTGCAAAGGGCGTATGCACAGTCAACCCTTTCTATAACCTGGAGAGGAGTCTCCTGATCAGCAGCTGAGAGCTCTTACCGCCAATAATTACACCCACGCTCCTTGCGCCTATGGGCGCGGCGGTAACGAGCGTCCAGGAACTCCCTGTTCAATTCTGACTCACTGTCTCGTGACTCCTCCCCACTGCTCCAAGGCATGGCATTGGGAGCCCCCCTCCTCTGGCTCTCACGGATGCTCCATGCCTCAGGCGCCTCCTGGTGGCCGACCAGACTCTTCGATCCCTGCTCAGCGTCGGAACCCTGTCCAGGGTCCCCCACCTCCTCTTGAGCCGACTCATAGGAACCCTCACTCTCGGAGTCTGGTGGCAGCGGCAACGGCTCCTACTGGGCCACAACACAGGGTTACCCTGGGAACAGCAAATGACTGGTCGGTGGTTACTCTGCACCACCCCCTAGAGTCAGGAACGACCAAATGGAGCTCAGGAGGGTCATATACGGCCCTCCTGAGCTCTGGCAGAGGGTTGCAGGAGGCCATTGCAGCCGGAAACAGAGCTTGGAAGCCAATTTTTTCCGGCATAGCACTCAGGA
The DNA here is from genome assembly GCF_964273705.1 of Natrix helvetica. Classification (NCBI taxonomy): domain Eukaryota; kingdom Metazoa; phylum Chordata; class Lepidosauria; order Squamata; family Natricidae; genus Natrix; species Natrix helvetica. The sequence continues at coordinate 5,313,405 of NC_138556.1, forward strand.
CAATACAGCAGTAGTCGGTTCCTACCGGTTTGGACCAATTCGGCTGAACCGGTATCAGCTTGGTGGCCTGGGTTGCTGGAACCGGCAGCAACCCAGGCCTGCCACGACCCCGAACTAGTTTTCCTGGCAGCACTATAGTGGTGCCATCTTGTTTTTTTGTTTCTGCCCATGCACAGAGCAATTTTAGTTGTTTTGCACATGCACGCGCAGCACACATCAAGCATGTGCAGCATGCAGCAACCACATGTGTGGCGCGTCCCTGAGCGAACTGGCAGTAGTCTCTGCCAGAATCCACCCCTGCACCACGGGCACCCCTGACACGAGTGACGTCAAGCTAGCCATGACTCTGTGGCATGCCTGCCATAGGTTCGCCATCATGGATCTAAGCAAATCCATGTACGAATACGAGGTAGATTTTTCCCTCTGTGATTCTTAAAAGTATTACTATCCGTATGGCCTAGACTAGAGAATATTTTAAAGGAGCATTTTCATCCAGATGTTAAAGGGGGCGGGTGGGAAGGGCGGACGAGCTGTAGGAAAGGTTTACTCCATCATTGTGAAAGATAGATGTGTTTCCACGAGTTTTGCTTTAAAATCACTTCTAATTTATCTACTTCTTAGCCATGCATTGAGGTAATATGATCATCAGTAACGTGCAGAAGGAAGATATATACTTTTTTAATTGTAGCCAGAAGGAGAAAAAAAACCCAGCATGGAATAACTTAATCGTTGCTAATTATAATATCACTGTGGTAATTACAATAGATTTTGATTGTCTCGTTTTCACACCAGAGGAGGGGAATCAGGGTAGTTTTTCCTTTAATACATATTTGTTTTTAAGAGAGGAACTGACAATTACACTAATTGTAGTCACAGCATGGAACTTTGTTTTTAAGGAAAAATTTGTCTACATGTCACACAGCATAAATGCCTCTTTTCTGTTTCGTTAGGTGCAAATTAAAGACACATTAATTGCTTTGTTCAGCATGACAATGCTAAAATCGACAAAGGCGAAGCAGGATGAAGTCTGAGAGAGTCCCATCAGCTGGGAAATCGTGGTAGGTCCCCAAAACGCTTTGTGTGGGACTTAACAAGGAGCCTTCACACAGTTTGCTCCTTGGAGGACAGAAAAGGAAAGAAGTATGGCACAAAGAGGAAGGATAAGAACTTCTATCGCTCGTTTGTCGTCCTAAGGAAAAGGCAGGTGGGTCTTCTTTGGGCCTAGTACCAGAGGTGCAGTCTAAGAATTTGGAGGAAAGAGATGCTTTATACCCCAGGAGAAAATCATGCATCCACTTGGAAATAATCTTCTCAGATTGCTATGCGGCACAGAAATTCACCAGCAAGTGACAGCTGTCATGTCATCCCTAGTCCTTCTCTTCGTTAAGCTAGAGATACTTAGTTCCCATAACTATTCATCGTATGGTTTAGCCTCCGGATCATCTTTGTTGCTTTACTGTCTACTTTTTGCAGGGTTCCATTTATTCATTACTAGCTGATAATCTGGCATTGTCTGGGTATTTATTTAAAAGGGGAAAAAATGTCTGGACCAAATGAAATTTCTAATGTTGGATTTTCCCCCTTACCAGAGGGAGCTCCCTTGTGGAGTACTGTGAAGCTGTTACTATGGCAACTCCACTGCGCTGTACAGTAGAAGCCATTTTACAGCAGTACAGTAGAAGCCATTTGAAGGCACAACAGGCTGTATCATAACAGAACACATACCCTGAGGGTTTTAGGGGTGTCTTACCCCCACAGTATTGTTTTTTCCAGAAAGTAAGTCATTTTATGTAGTTCCAGATTGGATTTCTCTTTGATGAGCTTCCACTCATGGTTTCTTCTCCTTGCCTCAGCAGGAGTTTGGGCTAGAAGACCTCCCAGGTCTGTTCCAACTCTGTTATTCTGTTGCTCTGTTATTAAGATATTCTTCATGGAATGCAAGACAGCTCTCACAATGCTATCTAGAAAATCAAAGGGAATGACCCCCCCCCCCCGATTCCATTAGGGGGCACGATGGCTCAATGGTTAAAAATGCTGAGCTTGTCAGCTGGAAATCTGACAGCTGAGGTTCGAGACCCAAGCACCTTGAGGGTGAGCTCCCGTTCTTGCCTCAGCTTCTGCCCACCTAGCAGTTGGAAAACATGCAAATGCGAGTAGATAAACAGGTAGATAAACAGTTACCATTTCAGTGGGAAGGTAACAGCATTCTGTAAGCCTTTGGCATATAGCCATTCTGGTCACATGACCATGGAAATGGAGATGAGCACCGTGTCCTGGAATCGGACACAACTAGATTGGTGAATCCTTTTCCTTTAGATTCCATAATCAGCAAAGGACATGGCACAGAAGCACTTCACAAACTCTGCAACATTCTGTGGCATGCCCCACTTGCTATTAAAATCAGCATCAAATTCCGATTGGTAAAACCGTTTGCCCTTGCAGAAAGTTTTGATACAAAACCAATTGCAGGTTGGAGAAGGAGGGTTGGCTCAACTAGGGAGGGGGCCATGGGAAAGGACAGCTGTGAAGTGCCTCAAATCACCCCAGCCTCCAGAGGTGAGTTGTGGTTGCCAAGGCTGACAGCCGCTCTCTGCTCGAAGATGCCTTTAAATTTTCCAGCAGAAAGGAAGCAGTGATTTGCCACTTTATCACATCATATCATTACTCTGTCTAATGGCACCTTGCCAAGTGACCTGCACCCTTCAAAGAATGTTAAATGGTATTACCTGTTTTCTGATGAGGAACTCGCTAGCACTTAACAAGCTGCTGGAACTGAGTGATCTCTGCAAAAAGAAAAAAAGGAAAGGAAGGAAGGAAGGAAGGAAGGGAGGGAGAGAGAGAGAGAGAGAGAGAGAGAGAAATATAGAGAAAGAAAGAAACAGAAAGAAGAAGAAAAAGAAAGAAAAAGAAAAAAGAAAGGAAGGAAAGAAGGAAGGAAGGAAAGAAAAGAAGGAAGGAAAGAAAGGAAAAGGAAGAAAGAAAAAGTGAGGTAATGAGGAAAGAAAAAAGGAAAGAAAGAAAGAAAGAAAGAAAGAAAGAAGAAAGGAAGGAAGGGAAAAAAGGAAAATGAAGAAAGAAAAGGGAGGGAGGTAATGAGGAAGGAAGGAAGGAAGGAAGGGATTTCTCTATTCTCAATTCATGATTTTTACTTTTCCCTCTTATTTTCAGATCAAAATCAAGGAAGCAAGATTAGCGGGCAGAAAACTTTTTGGAGGCTTTCGTAACAGCATGGTGTGAAACATTTTTTTATAGAGGAATTGACATTTGCAAATGGACATTTGTTTCCAAAGCTGATGATGCTGTTTTAAAACACCTTGTCCATATGTTCTTTGAAGATTCTCAATGATCCAGGTCATGGTTGTCCCAAAGGTCATTTCCCCGAGGCAACTGGACTTTCTTGGTTCTGGATGAGAAGTGAAATGCTTTCAAAGAAAAAAAAACCCAAAAAGTCCAGTTGCCTTTTGAAAAGCACCTTTAGGGATATCTTGTGCATCTGTTTATTATCTGTAACTAGCTGATAACTGGGCTCTTCCCGGGTATTTATTTATCCCAACCCTCCTTCCATGAACATCGCCACAATTTCTAATGTTGGATTTTCCCCTTTACCAGAGGGAGCCTCCTTGTGGAGTACTGTGAAGTCATTATCATGGCAATTCCAAAGCTCTATAGAGTAGAAGCCATTTTAAGGCAGTATCTTAACAGAATACACTTATCTTAACAGAACACACTGTATCTTAACAGAATACACACCCCGAGAGGTGTTAGGGGTGTGTTGCCCTAACGGTATTTGTTTCCAGAGAGTAAGTCATCTGTGCACCAAGTTTGGTTGAAATTGCTCTAGGCATTGCAGAGTTATGCTGGAACACAGAGAGAGAGAGAGAGAGAGAGAGAGAGAGAGAGAGAGAGAGAGAGAGAGAGAGAGAGAGAGAGAGAGAGAGAGAGAGAGAGAGAGAGAGAGAGAGAGAGAGAGAGAGAGAGAGAGAGAAGGTAAGGTTTAATTTAGAAATGAAGTCAACAATTGGAATCAGTCTTGCACAGGATTCATAGGTTTAATTTAGAAATGAAGTCAACAATTGGAATCAGTCTTGCACAGGATTCATCCTAAATTCCTTCCAGTCTTCATCTATTTGACATTTCAATTCTTTTTTTTTTAAATTGGGGAAAAATACAACAGAATGTTTCAAACAGTTCTTAAAAAATCTTCTCCTATATATGCCTATGCATATGTATCCTTAATGCTAACTGACTTTTATCCAACCCCACCATCAATTCTTAAAGAGGGAATTATACCACAGAATGCCATGGGTGGTGAAATCTGGATAATAATTCTGCATTGTTCCTCCCAAGCACATATCTCCAGAGGAAACAATTTGATGATTTCTTTCAGATAGCTATTTCTGTCTTACAAACGTTGAGATTCAATCTAACATAGTTCACCTTCATATAACAGAATGAAAAGAACAGAATGACAGAGTTGGAAGGGACCTTTAGAGGTCTTTTAGTCCAACCCGGCTCAAGCAAGAGACCCTATACCATTTCAGACAAGTGGCTGTCCAGTCGCTCTTTAAAAGCCTCCAGTGATGGAGGTCCCACAACTTCCAAAGACAAGTTGTTCCACTGATTAATTGTTCTAAAAGAAAACTTCTCCTTTGCTTCAGGTTGCATCTCTCCTTGTTTAGTTTCCATCCATTGTTTCTTGTCCTGCTCTCAGGTGCTTTGGAAAATAGGTTGACCCTCCTCTTCCTTGTAGCAATCCCTCAGATATTGGACACTGCTATCATGTCTCCCCTGGTCCTTCTCTTCACTGGACTAGCCATGCCCAGTTCCTGCAACTGTTCTTCATACATTTTAGCTTCCAGCCCCCTAATCATCTTCATTGTTCTTCTCTGCATTCTTTCCAGAGTCTCAACACCTTTTATATATTGTGGTGATCCTTTTATATCTATGTTTACACATGATTATAAATTTATTTTATTTTAATATTATTGTTTTCTTATATATTGTGGTGATCCTGGGCTTTATTCCTTAAAACGTTGCTTCAAATAATAATTTCAATATTAGCACAGATTTCAAAATCCTATGATTGTATTACTATTATTATTATTCTCCTCCTTCTTAGTACCTATCTCTTCCCACGTATGACTATAACTATGTTGCTAGTATCTTTACAATTTATATTGTTTTATTTGTTTCCTAGTATGATTTGATTGCTTATTAGTAACCTATGACTTTTGCTAAGTGTTGTATCCTTTGATTCTTGATGAATGTATTCTATTTTATTTTTCTTTATGTACACCGAGAGCATATGCACCAAAGACAAATTCCTTGTGTGTCCAATCACACTTGGCCAATAAAGAATTCTGTTCTGTTCTACTCTACTCTACTCTACTCTACTCTACTCTACTCTATTGTCAGGGTTCCAAGCAACACCTCCAACGAAAGAAGATGCCGAGGCTTGAAGTTCCTCAAAGTTCCATTTTATTAGAGATGTCATATTGGCACATCTGAAAAAACCCGAATCTGAAAGTTTCCAAATTTTCCCTACCCAAATGAAAGTCCAAGTCCCTACCCAGCACCCACGTGTCCATCCCATGGTCCAATCAGGCACCATCCCAACTGGATATGCCTCCTAGTCACACCGTCGCAGCTGCAGGGCAAGGCGGCCTTGACTTTCTGAGAAAGGAATGTTATTTTGACTATATATCTCCCATACTCCACACAATCCCCCCCCCTCCCAGTTTCCCACAGGACTAAATGTGGCAGGCCTGAAGGTCCAATGCAACAGATGGCTTCCAGGCATGGCAATGATAATGACTTGCTTTTTGCCATAAGATGTATGGCTTGTAAAAAAAAAAAAAACGCATACAACTAAAGATCTGTTTCAGGCAAAAAGCTTGGAAATTCGGAATTTGCACAATTTGCAGCCAGAGCACTCAAAGCTCCTGGTTTTACATATTTCATTAATTAGCATTTCTTACCAAACCGAGTCTATCTTGCTTTCCCAGGGTTCGGCCGGCTCTAGATAAGACATATTTACGGGAAAAGTCAATGGATGAGACATTAGAGGCCAACCTCAAAAGTCAGAATCGGGGAACCGTAGACCTGGGAGAAGTACTTCATTAGCCAAGGAGGCTTGGTTGCTTATTGATCGGAGTCTCTTGCTTTCGGGTTGCAACAGCACTTACCCTCCTCTTTTCCTTTCGAGTGTAAATATAAGTAAAATTGAATGGGTGTTGCTGCAAACAATCTGTAAATCTCCATTTTGTGGTTAATGTTGTAATTGCAGTTACGGGAAGGTTCAATATCTCGGGCAGGCGAGAGGAGACGGGGTTGTGGCACAAGTAACCTCAGTGCTGTAAATAGGCCCTGATGCAGCTTCTTGCAGGTCATTAAAGGGACTTGGAGTCATCGCTCTGCTGAGAAGCGGAAAAACCACACAGGCTCTCTTTTAGAGAGAGAGGGAGAGAGAGAGAGAGAGAGACAGGAAAGAAGGGAGGGGAACTGTGTGTGTGTGTGTGTGTGTTTGCTACAAGGAGACTTCTGCCTCCAGCTTTTAGCTAGCGCTCTTCCACTCAGGTCATCCAGAAAATTAAGGGAAACTTTCTTTACTTTTCAGGCAGACAAAGCTTTATAAATGATTTGGGGGACTGCAGTTCAGGTGATTTGGGGGACTGCAGTTCATCTCAGTCCAGTGATTTAAACTGGGATCTAAGAGGAAGGGTTAGAACTGTGGTCTTTTATTGCTTTGTCTGTTTGTATCCTGCTTTTATTATTTAGCAAGTAACTCAAGGTGGCGGACATATCCAACGCACCTTCCTCCGCTTATTTCCCCCATAACAGCAACTTTGGTTGGTCTGAGAGAGAAGGACTAGCCACCCAGCTAGCTTTCATGGCTAAGGCAGGACTAGAACTCACAGTCTCCTGGTGATTGGCCCAAGGTCATCCAGCTGGCTTTCATGGCTAAGGTAGGACTAGAACTCACAGTCTCCTGGTGATTGGTGTGACAGGGTGAGTTCCCATCCTTGTCCCAGCTCCTGACCACCTAGCAGTTCAGAAGCATGCAAATGTGAGTAGATAAATAGGTACCACTTCGATAGGAAGGTAACAGTGTTCTGTGTGCCTCAGCATATAGTCATGCTGGCCACATGACCATGGAAATGTCTTTGGACAACCCTGACTCCCTTGGCTAAGAAACAGAAATGAGCATTGCCCCCTAGAGTCAGAAATGACTGGTCAGGATAAAACTTTACCTTTTAGACTTAGCACAATAAAGTAGCTAGTCTGAACTCTACTTGTGTTCACTCCTGATTTGCAGACCCCATTGATCAAGAAATTCTGCATGGGGAGGTCCAGGAGAAGGGACTTTTCTGCTGAAGCTCCCAGCTTTTGGAACATCATGCATCCACAAGGTGAGATCTGCACCAACTCTCTTGGCCTTCCAAAGGAGCCTCAAAAAATGGCTCTGCTGGGTGGGGGGGAAGCGTTCCATGTTGGAGCTAGAGCAGCAGTTTTGTTAGCTGGAGATAATGGCACAATTTCAACAGCAGAAAGAAGTTTTAAGTCTGCAAAAGGTCTAAATATTTTGTTATTAAACATAATTAATTTTTATTGTGAATGTGTTATAAAGATATAATGTGGCTGAATGATATTGAAAATAGATAAGGGAATGCCATTATGTGGTTTTGTTTTAAATTTTGGAATGTTTGTTATAAAGGGACGTTAAAACAACTATAGTCATATGAAGGATGAGGTGCGATGATAGCAATACATCTAAATATATGTGATGTAAAATATATAACTTGATATGAATCATAGGTGATGACTGTGGAAGGGATGCACGAAAGTTCTTTGTAAACAATTGACACACTTTCTACAATTTGTAATGGAAGATGATTTTAAGGTGTTTGGTTGTGTTTATTCAAAAAATAAAAAAAACATATTTAAAAAATTCTTCCTCTTTCTTTCATTTGAGCAAAAAATGAATCGTAACGTCATGTACACCTACTCAAGGCATTCATGGGGCCAGTCAATAGGGAGCAGGTCAATTCAACACAAAGCAAACGCTGGAAGCTCCGTGTCCTTCTATTTCACGGTCCTAAAAAAAAAGATGTGGCTGCTTTAAAGAGATGCAGAGCATGCTACATTGATGCTCTTATGCACCCTGAAGCATTGGGGGGGGGAGTAAGCATAATTCAAAGGGCTTCCCACCCCGGTTATTTGAACAAGAATACCACACACAAGAATGTACCGTACACAAGAATGTACAAGTAACACTGTACACAAGAATTGTGCAGTACACGAATTTAAATGGAGGAGTACATGTGTGCCTTCTGCCTTTTCCAGATAGTTATAATACCCTCTCCTAGAATCTGCATTTTGTTTGTCTTCTCATAGTTTCCTTAAATGCAAAGAGAAGCCATCACACAAAGTCATAGGGGGAAGACTATGAAAGAGAAATCCAATCGAGAACTAGGGAGAAATTTCCTGACAGTGAGAATCATTAAACAGTGGAATGGCTTGCATCCGGAAGTTTCTTCTCCTGTAACATTATACTGCAAACTAGGGCATACAAAACCTTTGCCAGACCAATTCTCGAATACAGCTCGTCTGCCTGGAATCCACACTGTATATCGGACATTAATACAATCGAGTGACTCCAGAGGTACTTCATGAGAAAAATCCTCCACTCCTCTGCTCACAATAGAATCCCTTATGCCACCAGGCTCGAAATTTTGGGCTTGAACAACCTGGAACTACGCCTGACCTAAGCATATTGCACAAAAATTGTCGGCTACAACATCCTACCTATCAATGACTACTTCAGCTTCAACCCCATAATACACAGGCAAACAACAGATGCAAACTCAAGATAAACTGCTCCAAACTCGATTGCAGAAAATACGACTTCAGCAACAGAGAGGTCAACGCCTGGAATGCTCCACCTGACTCAGTTGTTACATCCTCAAACCCCCACAGCTTCAATCTCAAACTGTCTACCGTGGACCTCACCCCGTTCCTAAGAAGTCCATAAAGGGGGCGTGCATAAGCACACCAGCGTGCCTACCGTCCCCTGTCCTACTGTCCCCATTTATTTGTACCCATTTCATGTGTCCATGTCCATGTTTATACTTATACCTGTTATCCTGTACATGTTCGACAAACTAAATAAAAAATAAATAAAGTTCTGGGAGCTGCATCACTGGAGGTTTTCAAGAAAAGATCAGCTATCCATTTGTCTGGAATAGTATAGGGTCTCCTGCTTGAGCAGGGGGTTGGACTAGAAGACCTTTCCAACTCAGTTATTCTATGTTCTAAAATTCCTCTATGGGCAGGCATGGTGGAAGGATATGTTATTGGATATCCAAATGAAATGACAACGACTCTACAGTAGTTTGCGACCTACTGACCACAAGAAAATGAGCAGTATATAAATAATTGCAGGAACAAGCAATTAAACAAGCAAATATTCATAGGTCCCAAATATTTCTATGACATCTTTTAAATATCTAGGAGACCACTACATGGCGGCTTTGAGATCTACCCTTTAGTTGATGGATTATCTGGATTTTGGAAGATCTGGTAGCTCTAAAAAAAAAGAAGAACTTTGAGGGTTTTATTGGCAAAGATATATTGTACAGTACTCCAGTGACGTGCGGTGAGGTTTATGGCTGGGGAGGCTGGTGACGTCATCAAACCGCGTGGTTGCTCCGATCGCATGGGCGCAGCCCGACCGGAGAAGTTTCTCTTCTCAGAAATGTCAGAAAGGGACAGGCAGGCTGCCACAGCTCCACTGAGAAGACATTTCTAAGAAGAGAAACTTCTCCTTTCTCCTCCTTCCCCCCGCCCCACTCCCTTCTAGCACTGATGATGTTACCTAGGCATTTTTTTGCATCGGGCGAGCCCGGGATCCTTGCAAGGGGAATGAGACCACGTGTGCAGGAGGCTCCTCAGCGCACAGCCTCAGATCAGTGCAGCCGCGGTCCACTTCATGTTGGCTCAGGAAGAAGGGGAAGGGGACCATGTGTGCAGGGGCAGGGGACCGTGGCTGCACTGATCTGAGGCTGTGCACTGAGGAGCCTCCTGCATCTCCCAGCCACTTTCGCGGCTTCCCAGAGTAATTTTTTTTTTATTTTCATGATGAGAGCAGTGAGGCTCTGCCTCCACTGACTGCACGTCACTGCAGTACTCACACCAAGCCACATAACCACTAGTTAATCCTTTTTCGGTCACACAAAGTGCAGCAGCTTTCATATTAGAAAAACCAAATGCACAGGTTCAGTATAGGTGGTAACTTGCTCAACAGTAGTAACTGTGCGAGGGATCTTGGAGTCCTAGTGGACAACCATTTAAATATGAGCCAGCTGTGTGCAGCAGCTGCCAAAAAAGCCAACACAGTTCTAGGCTGCATAAATAGAGGGATAGAATCAAGATCCCGTGAAGTGTTAATACCACTTTATAATGCCTTGGTAAGGCCACACTTGGAATACTGCATTCAGTTTTGGTTGCCACAATGTAGAAAAGATGTAGAGACTCTAGAAAGAGTGCAGAGAAGAGCAACAAAGAGGATTAGGGGACTGGAGGCTAAAACATATGAAGAACGGTTGCAGGAACTGGATGTTTCTAGTTTGATGAAAAGAAGGACTAGGGGAGACATGATAGCAGTGTTCCAACATCTCAGGGGTTGCCACAAAGAAGAGGGAGTCAAACTATTCTCCAAGGCACCTGAGGGCAGGACAAGAAGCAATGGGCGGAAACTAATCAAGGAGAGAAGCAACTTAGAACTGAGGAGACATTTCCTGACAGAACAATTAATCAGTAGAACAGCTTCTTCCAGAAGTTGTGAATGCTCAAACACTGGAAGTCTTTAAGAAGATGTTGGATAGCCATTTGCGTGAAGTGGTATAGGGTTTCCTATAATCCAGGGGTTGGACTAGAAGACCTCCAAAGTCCCTTCCAAATCTGTTGTTCTATTCTATATTCGATTTGAACCAAAAAAAGAGACTACGTTAAGTCTCCCCTTAGATATAAAATTTAGATCACATATTCTTGTTCCCTCACAGGGTTGTTGTGAGTATATATTATGGGTGTCTGACCCAAGAAAGTGTCTTTTGTTCATGGAAGGCAAGGAAAAATCATCATAATTACAAATGATGAATTGCTCTGGGCTTCATCCACTGGCCAAAAATCAGGATATAAACCCTGCAAATAAATGAATGAAATAACTAGGGTGCTCCCACTTTCAATGGGGTCTAAATACAGCTAATTTTGTCTGAGTGAAACACTGCATCAGGCCATTAATAAACCACAGAAGAAAAACAACATTTGGAACAGTTCAAATAGAGCTGAAAACAGCAGCCAATTCTGACATAGGAATGAAACTACAATATGACCACGAAACAACACAAAAGCAATTAACATGCACAAAAGAGGCATTAATAACTGGAAGTGTTGATGGAATTGGAGATTTGGCTAGTGCAGGCTGATTCTATATACCTCTAATGGTCAGAAAGTGTCCCCTTCATTCTCTGCCTATGGACAGTTTTTGAAAATCTGTGAAAAGCTCATCTATAGTAAGAAAAACCGTGTTATATTAACGGAGATCTTCCCAAGAGATAACCTTTTATTTATTTTATCTGTAAAATTGTTCTTTTGTAGAGGAGACATGATGGCAGGGTTCCAATATTTGAGGGGCTGCCACAGAGAGGAGGGGGTCAAGCTATTTTCCAAGGCACCTGAAGGCCAGACAAGGAAGAATGGATGGAAACTGATCCAGGAGAGATTCAACCTGGAAATAAGAAGGAACTTTCTGACAGTGAGAACAATCAACCAATGGAATAGAAGTTGCCTTCGGAAGTTGTGGGAACTTCATCACTGGAGACTTTCAAAAGGAGATTGGATTGCCATTTCTCAGAAAGGGTGCAGGGTCTCCTGCTTGGGGGGTTGGACTAGATGACCTACAAGGTCCCTTCCAACTCTGTTAATCTGTTATTAAGGTGAATTCTAAATGTTTGAAATGTTTCTCCTAAAAAAACCTCATATGTGTGTGTATGTGTGTGTGTGTTGTGTGTGTGTATTTGTTTTCGTAGATTTTCACGGGTATAGGTATGCAGGTTGTTCTGTAGGGAGAACGAGGCAGGCAGGAACTGAGGCAAGGCAGGTTGAAGCTAACACAACCTTTATTAACAGTATAACATGGCAAAATGTAAGGCAAACCTCGACCCGTCAAACCGCAGCATTTGACAGCTGACAGCCCTTTTTATACTAAAGCTGTCAGATGCTGAACCAATAGAATGGCTGCATTCTCCCGCCAGCTGGCTGCTCGCATCTCAACCAATCAGGGGCCGGCAATGATAGTCAATGGCGTCGTAGCCTCGAGGACTTAACACCCCTCTCCTCCCAGTTAGCACATGCATAGTCAGCCAAATACGCCGGCCGGTGTCGGCTCCGCCCAGATCGTCTTAGTTCAGGGGCGGTGGCCAAAGGAGGAGCCACTGGTGGAGAGTCCTGTGGAACATCAGGAGACTGTGCAGCTGAGTTGGTGGGAAACTTGACCGCCGCGGGACTGACCGGATTCTCAGGTAAGCCTGGCGACAAGAACGCATTGGTGGGGGATGTTGCGTGCGGCTCTGTCTGCGCTGGAGCAGCCTCTGTCAATATTAGTTCCCCGGGGCAGGATTAGGCCTGCACAGGGTGTTGGTCTGCTGCACTGGTGGCTCGCTGTCTGAGCTGGTTGATGTGTCGGCGCCACATTCGCCCGTCACTGAGCTGGACCTTATAAGAGTAGGGTCCCCCACCAAGATTTATAGAAAGATGGCAGCTCCGACCACGCTTTAAGCTGAAAACACCAGCCTGAAGATGGCGAGTGAGACCTCGCTGAACTGTTGCCAAGACAATCTCAATCTTACACGGGAAAAGACCCGAATACAACAAGACCAGCATACCTACACCTGTGAAAATCTACGAACACACACACACACACACACACACACACACACACAGGTATCTATCTCTATCTGCATCCATCTATCCATCCACCCACCCACCCATACATACATACTTCTATCTCTATCCTCTATCTCTATCTCTCTATCTAAGAGAATAACAGAGTTGGAAGGAATCTTGGAGGTCCTAATCCAACCTGCTGCTTAAGCAGGAGCTCCTATACCATTTCAGACAAATAGCTGCTCAATTTCAAAAATCTGTAACAATGGAGCAAGCCATTCCACTGGTTAATTGTTCTCATTGTCAGGAAATTATCTAGTTCTAGATTGCTTCTCTCCTTGATTAATTTCCACCCATTGCTTCTTGTCCTGCCTTCTGGTGCTTTGGAGAATAGGTTTCCCCCCTCCTCAATTATTGGAACACTGCTATCATGTCACCCCTAGTCCTTCTTTTCACTAGACTAGATTTGCTCAATTCCTTCAACCATTTGCAATTGGAATATATAATTACAACAGTTTGCAATTCCTGCAATCTATATCTGCAGTATATATCTATGCCGTCTATATATCATCTACATCTATCACTATATCATCTGTATCTGTGTTTAATTGCATTTAATGGAAACAAATGATCAGTTTTTAATTGCTAGACTGGCCATTGTCAAGGTATTTCTGAGAAATATCCCGCCAGGCTGTGAAAACATTTTAATATTTTAATACCATAATAAAATGGTGATCATGATAATAATAATACTATTATTACCTCCTCTCTCCAATATAGCTGTAAGAAATAGTAGATTTAAAGGCTGGGAAGCATCAGGGGGATGATTTTCAGAGTAAAAACAGAAGGTTGTCCAAACAAGCTATAATCATAGAGAGGCTTAATGCACCAATAATTGCTGGGTCTTAACTAAGGATTTAAAGCAGTATTATCGGTTTTCACCCTTTCCTTGTCCGATCAAATGATGATTGAAGAGGGAGGGAGGTAAATATAGGATTACAAATTGGGCTGAAAAATCTGGATGATCACTAGGTGGTAGTTAAGAGACACACAAGCAACTCACTCCTCCAACTCATCTGCAGTTTGGTTTCCCTAGCTAAATAAGTCTGCCAAAATTTGCAGAGAAGTACATTTACTGAAGCAGGCAAATCCTTCTAAATCCTACATTCTTAATTACAATTTTCTTATATCTTTTTTTAATTAATTCTGTTGCAGCTATTGAAACATCCTATGGAGGATTCCAGGGATAGGTCTACACAGCCTAAGAAGCTATGGGGTGACAAGAGAAACAGTTAATATTTTTTCCCCACTATCCTATGGGAATTTATTGCTGGAGAAGACTCCTATGAGTCCCTTGGACTGCAAAGCGATCCAACTGGTCAGTCCTAGAGGAGATCAACCCTGGCTGCTCTTTAGAAGGTCAGATCCTGAAGGGGAAACTCAAAAGACTTTGGCCATCTAATGAGAAGGAAGGACTCCCTGGAGAAGAGCCGAATGCTGGGAATGATAAGAGGGCAAAAGAAGAAGGGGACGTCAGAGAATGAGGTGGCTGGATGGAATCACTGAAACGGTAGGCGTGAGCTTAAATGGACTTCAGGGGATGATAGAGGACAGGAAGGCCTGGAGGAACATTGTCCATGGGCTCATGACACAACTTCACAACTAACAACAAATGGGAATTTATAACCACTCCAGGTCAGGTTACGTTGAGCCCAATGAAAAACAGGTTCCAGATTACCTGGATCTTCATCTGATGGCCCTGAAGTCTCACCCAAGCACTTGAGAAGTAGGGGTGTTGACTCTTAGTGACCACAAAGATCTTCTCCATGATTTGCCCCCAACCTCTCTGTGGAGATTCTCAGTCAGCCAGGTTACAGTTGTCTCAAAGGTGCTTTTTCAAAAACCAGCCAGACTGGGTTTTTTTTCCCTTGAGGAAAAAAAAAAGACTCATTTCAGCCCATTAGCCCAGCCCTTAGTCAGGAGGCTGCGCCTTTTAAAAGACCAATAGGATCGGGCTGTTTGAATTGGGAGTGTTCCCTATTCTACTGGGCAGGCACCATGCCAACAATGGCACAACAATGGCACAACAGTGACAGTTGCAGTTTAGGTGATTTGTGGGTGTTAATAGGAATAAGTCTCTGTTGCTGTGTTGATGCAATGCATTTACTCTGGTTCCTGAATTAGCCTTATTTCTGAGTTTGCATGGCACACGGGAGCATGAGCTAACTAAATAAAAGGACGGGAGTTGCGCTGAATACACTATGGCAAAACAACAACAAATCAGTTTAAAACCTGCCAGATGTAGCAGGGTATTTGTTTAACAGGCCTACCTAAATGTTTTGGGTACAAAGCTTCTGAGCTTACTTGCTTGTTTTGTTGCCACCCCTTCCTTCCTTCCTTCCTTCCTTCCTTCCTTCCTTCCTTCCTTCCTTCCTTCCTTCCTTCCTTCCTTCCTCTTTCTCTCTCTCTCTTTTTTCCTTCCTTCCTTCCTCTTTCTTTCTTTCCTTCCTTCTTTTTTCCTTCTTTCCTTTTATTTCTTCTGTTCTTTCTCTCTCTCTTTCCACCCTTCCTTCCTCTTTCCTTCCTTTCTCTTTCCTTCCTTCCTTCTTTCCTCCTTCCTTCCTTTTTCCCTTCCTCTTTTCTTCCTTCCTTCCTTCCTTCCTTCCTTCCTTCCTTCCTTCCTTCTTTCTTTCTTTCTCTCTATTTTCTTTTTCCTTCCTTCCTTCCTCTTTCTTTCCTTCCTTCTTCCTTTCCTTCCTCTTTCTTTCTTCTTTCCTTCTTTCTTCCTTCCTTTTTTATTTCTTCCGTTCTTTCTCTCTCTCTTTCCACCCTTCCTTCCTCTTTCCTTCATTCCTTCCTTCTTTCCTTCCTTCCTTCCTTTTTTCTTTCTTTCCTCTTCCTTCCTTCCCTCCTTCTTTCCCTCCTCTTCCTTCCTTCCTTCCTCCCCTTCCTCCCTTCTTTCCTTCCTTCCTTCTTTCTTTCTTTCTTTCTTTCTTTCTTTCTTTCTTTCTTTCTTTCCCCTTTCTTTCTTTCTTTCTTTCTTTCTTTCTTTCTTTCTTTCCTCCTTCCTTCCTTTTTTCCTTCCTCTTTTCTTTCTTCCTTCCTTCCTTCCTCTTTGTTTCCTTCCTTCTTCCTTTCCTTCCTCTTTCTTTCTTCTTTCCTTCTTTCTTCTTTCCTTCTTTCTTCTTTCCTTCTTTCTTCCTTCCTTCTTTTTATTTCTTCTGTTCTTTCTCTCTCTCTTTCCACCCTTCCTTCCTCTTTCCTTCCTTCCTTCCTTCTTTCCTTCCTTCCTTTTTTCTTTCCTTCCTCTTCCTTCCTTCCTTCCTTCCTTCCTTCCTTCCTTCCTTCCTTCCTTCCTTCTTTCTTTCTTTCTTTCTTTCTTTCTTTCTTTCTTTCTTTCCCCTTTCTTTCTTTCTTTCTTTCTTTCTTTCTTTCTTTCTTTCCTCCTTCCTTCCTTTTTTCCTTCCTCTTTTCTTTCTTCCTTCCTTCCTTCCTTCCTCTCTTTTTCAAACTTCCAGATCCTGTTTTAGTCTTCCACTCTGAACATCTCCCCTCCACCCTCATGTGGTTCCTAGCATTCCCTTCCTTCATGCTTTTGCACGGCGAGGAGAGCAAGGCTGATAGAAACACGAAGAGGAACCTGAGGCTGGAGGAGAGCAAGAAGACACAATAAGTTAAGACATAATTCCCTGTGGGGCCTCTGAACCAGAATTTGCTGTCAAAATGAGTCTGAGTTTTTATAAGTATCTCTATTTTGTGTAGATCTAAAGCATAAATCCAGCTTCATGTTAAATCTTCTGAAGAGCCAGCCTCCCTCTGAGACAACAGTGCATGAAGAAGATTGCAAAGACAAAGAAAAGGAAGGAAACAGAATGGAATTAAGTAAGACATCCAACACATGGACTTAAACAGAACAGGAGCAGAACTTCAACATGAAGCTAAGTTCACTTATGCTTAGTGGCAAACTGGGTTTTACCTGCCACCTTTCTGCCAGCGCTACCTGGTGACATTCTGCCTCCAAATGAAATAGAGGTTGGTTTAGCAGTGCCTCAATGGCTAAGACACTGAGCTTGTCAATCAGAAAGGTCGGCAGTTCGGCGGTTCGAATCCCTAGCGTCGCATAACGGAGTGAGCTTCCGTTACTTGTCCCAGCTTCTGCCAACCTAGCAGTTCAAAAGCATGTTAAAAATGCAAGTAGAAAAATAGGAACCACCTTTGGTGGGAAGGGAACAGTGTTCCATGCGTCTTTGGTGTTGAGTCATGCCATCCACATGACCACGGAGACGTCTTCGGACAGCGCTGGCTCTTCGGCTTTGAAACGGAGATGAGCACCGTCCCTTAGAGTTGGGAACGACTGGCACATATGCTCGAGGGGAACCTTTACCTTAGCCAACATTTAAACAGGATTTTTGGGCTGTGCTACTTTTTGCGATCTTTGCAGAAGAAGAAATCATGTAATATTTACATTTTTAACAGAAATGCACTTGCCCCTCTCTGTTCTATAAGCCATTGGGTAGGTCTTTGCTGGAATTGGGTATGTCTAGTTAATGAAAAGAAGGACTGGGGGTGACCTGATAGCAGTGTCTCAATATTTGAGTAGATGCCACAAAGAAGGAGTCAGCCTATTTTCTAAAGCACCAGAAAGTAGGACAAAGAGCAATGGGTGGAAACTAATCAAGGAGAGAAGCAATCTAGAACTAAGGAGGAATTTCCTGACATTTCAAACCATTAATCCGTGGAAACATTTGCCTCCAGAAGTTGTGGGTGCTCCATCACTGGAGGCTTTTAAGAAGAGATTGGACAGACATTTGTCTGAAATGGTGCAGGGTCTCCTGCTTGAGCAAGGGATTGGACTAGATGACCTCAAAGACCCCTTCCCACTCAGTTATTCTGTTGTTAAGTACAATCAAGGAGTGATGGAGTCTACGTATGTATAGATGCAATAACCAGGTTGACGAAGGAATGCACAATGTCACCATCAAATTTTGAAGGAGGATTTGCGTTTGTTGGCAGCTGTCTTGGCAGCCATAGAGAAGGAAATATTATAAGCCATCAACTATTTGCTAAAGAACATTTCATGCTCACTGTCAGGAAACATCAGACAATATTTCTGTTTGGTCTCAAAAATACAACTGCAAACCAGTGATAAAATGCTATTTTACTGTTTAGTGATTACTTTCAGAGAAATTACGTTTCAGGTCTTAAGTACAATTGAACACCAGGAAATGAGTACCCGGTATTAAAGTACGGTAAAAGAGGAGTTGTTCTTATTTTGAATGTTGAATTTTTATTTTTTTATTCTCTTACATACCATTTTAAGTATACATTCATCTAATTGGTATTCTTCTTTACATTTTATCATTTTTATACATATATTATTTCATTTAATAAGTTACAATGTACAATTTGGGTTGCTTTATTTACCATCCATTCCTCCTTTTGTAACACCACCTTATTTTCCCTTTCTTTTCTCCCTCCCTCCCTTCTCTACTTCCTTCCTTCCTTCCTTCCTCCTCTCCTTCTCCTCCCTTCTTCCCTTACCTTTTTCCTACTCCTGCTCTTTCTCTTCCCCTTACTGCCCTCTCTCCTTCTCTTTCTCTTCCTTCCTTCCTCCTCTCCTTCTCCTCCCTTCTTCCCTTACGTTTTTCCTACTCCTATTCTTCCTCTTCACGTTCCTACCCTCCCTCCTTCTCTTTCTCTCCCTTCCATCCTCCTCTCCTTGCCTCTTTCTTCTTTCCCCAGTCTTCCTTTCATTCTCTCCTCCTCTCTTCCTTTCTTTTTCTATTATTGTTGGTGTATATTTCAAAACTCAGTTTATGTTTCCTTGGGATGGTATTTCCCTCAACCCAAATATAATTTAGTATCATTTCTTATTCTCTTGCCTTTACTAATCTACCCTGGTTATGTCCCCCCCCCTTTATATCTCACTCTTGAATATATACTTATATATTTAATATTTTCTTTTCTGTTTTCCCCTTCTCCCCCCCCCCCTTCCATTTAATAGTGCGTCATCTGGGTGCTTTATGTTCTCTGTACTTTATTTTCTAGCTTGCTTTTGGATGTTTAATTGTTTCTCTACTCAAAGTTCTGCCTTATAGGCAATGCCAATAATAGATTTCAAGATTATGTGCATTATATATGAAAAAGGATTTTTTAAAAAAAGGTAACTCATTTTAAAAATAACCATTGCTGGCATTAAAGTTCACGACTTCTTAAAAATAGTCAAAATGAAGGGGTACAAATTTATACTGAGACAATAATGGAATGAAGTAAACCAAAGATTTACAAGTTATCTTTAAGTAATAAATGGTAGGATTTCAAAAGAGCAAATCTTGATGGGTCTTGACATTCTGGGTATCAGCATTCTGAAGAGAGGTTTATTTGTGGCTAATACACCTGAGTTAAATTTTGGAAGTCTCTCCTTCTCTCAGTTGCCTTTGTTTGTACAATAAAATATAGAATAATAGAGTGGAAAGCTTTGGAGGTCTTCTAGACTAACCCCTTGCTCGATCAAGAGGCCTTATATCATTCTAGACAAATTTTTTCTAGACAAATAACACTTTATAATGCCTTGGTAAGTCCACACTTGGAATACTGCATCTAGGTTTGGTCGCCACAATGTAGAAAAGATGTGGAGACTCTAGAAAGAGTGCAGAGAAGAGCAACAAAGAGGATTAGGGGACTGGAGGCTAAAACATATGAAGAACGGTTGCAGGAACTGGGTATGTCTAGTTTAATGAAAAGAAAGGACTAGGGGAGATATGATAGCAGTCTTCCAATATCTCAGGGGTTGCCACAAAGAAGGGCAAGTCAAACTGTTCTCCAAAACACCTGAGGGCAGAACAAGAAGCAATGGGTGGAAACTAATCAAGGAGAGAAGCAACTTAGAACTGAGGAGAAATTTGCCTCCAGAAGTTGTGAATGTTCCAACACTGGGCGTTTTTTAAGAAGATGTTGGATATCCATTTGTCTGAAGTGGTTTAGAGTTTCCTGCTTAAGCAGGAGGTTGGACTAGAAGACCTTCAAGCTTCCGACTTTCCTACTTACATTTTTACATGCTTTTGAACTGCTAGGTTGGCTGAAGTAATGGGAGCTCACTCCGTTACACGGCACTAGGGATTCGAACTGCCAACCTTTCTGGTCTTAGCCACAGAGTCCCTTTGTTAGAGTACACATACCCAATTCCCTCCATTGTTCCTCGTATGCTTCAGCCTCCGCTCCTTGGAAATATTTTGTTGTACAAAGTATTATAAGCTTTTCTGAAGAAATCAAGAGCTTGTTACCTTGTTATGGCAATTGAGTGAGTCCAAAAGTTATTATAAAATAGTGGATTTTGGTTTCCTTTATTTCCTCACTAGCTAATACATTCCCTTTAGGAATCTGTTTTTATATGATATCACGGAAGAGCTTCCAAAAAAGGAAAATCCCCAATTTGAATCTTGATTGATGTGTTAATTTGAAGATGATCCTCCTTGGCAAAGCCAGTTTTTCTTCCTCCATTTCAGCCACATCTACCGCAAATCAACACACCGAATGATGTAAACTAAATCCGCTGAGTACTTATGAATGCGTTATGCAATGTAATACACTGTGCTTAAATAGTTTAAAAACTATTCATCGTATTCATGATTATACACTACTGGATTAAACATGGAATGAAATTTACAGGATTAAAAAAAAAGAAGAAGAACATGTTATTGGTACGGTTGTTTTGAAAGCTAATTTGGGCAGAAACCTCCAAGGAAAACATTTTGGATATTAAAACAAAACAGTTGATGGGAGAAAATATTTTGTAAGAGGTTCAGATTCATTCTCTCTCTCTCATGCCCTCCCTCCCTCTGTCTCTCTCTCTCTGTATCTCTCTCTCTGTACCTCTCTGTACCTCTCCCTCTTCCTCTCTCTGTGTATCTCTCTGTATCTCTCTCTGTCTCTCTCCCTCTCTGTCTCTTTCTCTCTGTCTCTCTCTGTCTCTCTGTATCTCTCCCTCTCTGTATCTTTCTCTCTGTATCTCTGTCTCCCTCCCTCTCTCTCTCTCCCTCCCTCTCTGTCTCTCCCTCCCTCCCCCCTCTCTCTGAATCTCTGTCTCTCTGTATCTTTGTATCTCTCTCTCTCTCTGTATCTCTCTCTCTCTCTGTATCTTTCTCTCTGTCTCTTTCTGTATATCTCCCTCTCTGTCTCTCTCTGTATCTCTGTCTCTCTCTGTATCTCTGTCTCCCTCCCTCTCTCTGTCTCCCTCCCTCCCCCTCTCTCTGACTCTCTGTCTCTCTGTATCTTTGTATCTCTCCCTCTCTGTATCTCTCCCTCTCTGTATCTTTCTCTCTGTCTCTTTCTGTATATCTCCCTCTCTGTCTCTCTCTCTCTCTCTGTCTCTCTCTCTCGCTCTGTATCTCTCTCTCTGTGTATCTCTCTCTCTCTCTCTCTCTCTCCCTCCCTCCCTCCCTCCCTCCCTCCCTCCCTCTCTGTGTGTTTGCCATGTGCTTGGTAGAAAAAATTAAATCCCCCTTCACTGCTGGGCACATTTTGTCTTCTTCTATATAGTTATGATGACGGTAAGAAACTTTATTTGCAATAATAGAATAACAGAATTGGAAGGGAGCTTGAAGGTCTTCTAGTCCAACCCCCTGCTCAAGCAGGAAACCTTATACCTTCGGGAATGAAATGTCTGCAAGAAAACAACCAAGCTCAGAGAACACCAAGGACCTCACCTCATTGCATACATCTATTGATCTCCTTCCACACTGCATAGATGATTGGTCAGAGATCTAGTGGGACATCATCTGGGCCTATGGACTCAATGAAGCTACCCTTTGCAGATGCATTTCCATCTGATAATACGCTGAGGGGCCTTTGCCCAGCATGCTTAAAGCAGATGATGGGGAAAACGTATCTCAGAAACAGTTAGGAAGAATCTTCTGGATTGAGAAAATGATTAAGGATTCTCCTTGCAGCAGGATATACTTTTGTGAAATGCAGCTAGGAATATTGCCCTGTCTTCATACAATACTCCAGAAGGAGTTACTATCAATCTGCCAAAGGTTTTGGTTGGATAATAGCTTGCTACCAAGTTAAGTAGGGTGTCCTCTGTGAATTTTAAACAGCCTTCAAGCTCACTTTCCTCCCAATCAGGAGCAGAGGTGACTCAGCCTATATTTAAAACCCAAATCTCACAGAACTCTCAAGAGACAATGGTGGATCTGGGTAGGCAGAATGTGGAATTGTAAAAAGAAAAAAGTCTTTAATAAGAAAATTTAAATGGGAATGGTTATGGATATGCAATAAGAGGCAATGTTCAAGTTTGATAGCTGAATAAAACTTCAGCGCTGCTAGAATATATTTAGCGCACTTAAGGTAAAGGTTCCCCTGTACATGTGTGCTATTCACTCCCGACTCTAGGGGGCAGTGCTCATCTCCGTTTCAAAGCCGAAGAGCCAACGCTGTCCGAAGACGTCTCCGTGGTCATGTGGCCGGCATGACTAAATGCCGAAGGCACACAGGACGCTGTTCCCACCAAAGGTGGTCCCTATTTTTCTACTTGCATTTTTTATGTGCTTTCGAAGTGCTAGGTTGGCAGAAGCTGGGAGACAAGTAACGGGAGCTCATTTCATTATGCGGCGCTAGGGATTCGAACCCCCGAACTGCCGACCAGAATCAATTGGAAGAATGCAGATTGTCCACATGAGGTACCCCTCTCCACCCAAAAGCCAGAAGCTGTTAATTTGAACACTGTAAAAACATCTGGATATATTCGAAGACTGGCCAACACGCTAACATCCCTCCCTATCTATACACTAAAATTCACCAGTCTTTCTTCCCTCCCCACTCACCAAAGACCCCCCTCCCTTCTCTTGACCCTTTAGGTAGGCATATCACAAAAGGTCCCTCCAAGGAATTTGCATATTTAAACCATGCCTTTCCAAAATCAAATGTTTTTTACAAATTTTTTTGCAAGGAAGCTTATAGACTCGCCAGTTGCCCCTGAAACCATGATGGTGAGGATGGGCCTCTGTTGAATATTGCTTTCCTATCCTTCTCTCTTTCTCTCCCTCTTAATTATGATAGCGCTTCTCTTGATAACTTCATATTCCTTGTCCACAGCTCAGTGACCCACAAATCTTCTTCGATAAGAAAGCAAAGCTGCACTGATCAGAAGGGAAGGATGCGGGGGGAG
Organism: Natrix helvetica; assembly: GCF_964273705.1. Classification (NCBI taxonomy): domain Eukaryota; kingdom Metazoa; phylum Chordata; class Lepidosauria; order Squamata; family Natricidae; genus Natrix; species Natrix helvetica. The sequence continues at coordinate 5,336,515 of NC_138556.1, forward strand.
GAGGGGGGAGGAGAAGGAGGACAGCTACCAGGGTAGTAAAAATGCCCACAATGAAAAGATCATGTGACAAGAATCCTAAGAAAAGGCTGGAGAGAGAGAGAGAGAGATACAGAGATACAGAGAGGCAGAGAGAGAGATACAGAGATACAGAGAGGCAGAGAGAGAGAGAGACAGACAGAGATACAGAGAGAGGGGGGAGGGAAAGAGAGAGAGGGGGAGAGAGGGAGGGAGGGAGAGAGAGAGAGAGAGAGGCTGGCTAGCAGGAGGGAGCAATGAAGAACAGCTATTGTAGTGATGCAAAGTGATAGAGACGTCAGAATCGCTTGAGTAATCTTATGAAGGCCAGGCACAGTGTGGGGGCAAACACAGCCCATATTGAGTCTGTCGTGATGGCAAGGACCACCGTGAGGAAGCTGGGAGAGGGCAGGCAGCTGGACAAATCAAAGCAGAAGAAAGTAATTTTCAATAAATTAAAGAAATCTCCATGGAAATTAGCATGAAACATTTTCTAATCTCTGGCTTTTCACTGCTGACATGGGTCAATGGTTTAACTCCGTTCTCTTATTTTATTACGGCGAGCAGCAGTCTCTCTCGCTTTTTCTTTTCTTTAAAGGGGTAAAAAAAAAATTACACTGCGAGCTATACAGAGCTTGTAGGTCTGCACATATTCTCCCCTTATTAGAGAGATTGCCAGGGAGGGCAGACAATTTTTATCTAGGCTTTCTCCTCCAGGACACTAACCCGGTTACCACGTATGCAGTGGCAAAGTTCTGTGTTGCTGCAATGTCCATAAGAAAAAAATTGGCTACAGAAGTATAATTGTCATCTTGCACCAATTATCTGGACATATCTCTAACAATCTTTGGACCATTGTATTTACTCCTATACTTAACAGCATTGTACCCAGGTAAACCAGGGAGTGACCCGAACAATCTGAGAACATGTATGTTACTTTCCACTTTTAACATCAATACTTTAACGTCAATACTTTTTAATTACATCTTAATGTCAGTACTTTTTAACGTATTGTAAAAACTAAGGTGTATTGCTGGTCTTTGACCATAATAAAGATTTACTTTCTTACTTACTTACTACTCCATGGAAATTAGCATGAAACATTTTCTAATCTCTGGCTTTTCACTGCTGACATGGATCAATGGTTTAACTCGGTTCTCTTATTTTATTACGGCGAGCAGCAGTCTCTCTCGCTTTTTCTTTTCTTTAAAGGGGTAAAAAAAATCCTTATTCCCCCCCACACACACCAAAAAAAAACCCTCTTCTCTCTTCTATATCTAGCACTCTGCTTTAAAAAAAACACTTTGTTGTTGTGAATTGTTTTAGGATTTCTGGTGTAGGAATTATTCTAGAAAATGAATTTTTTGGATGAAATGTAAGATACTTGCTTTGGGGCAGAAAATTCGACTAGTCCTTTAAACTGGAAGATGTTTCAACTGTGAGCAAAGTCAACATCCAACAGCCTGTTTTATTCTTTCTTTCTTTCTTTCTTTCTTTCTTTCTTTCTTTCTTTCTTTCTTCCTTCCTTCCTTCCTTCCTTCCTCTTTCTTTCTTCCTTCCTTCCTTCCTTCCTTCCTTCCTTCCTTCCTTCCTTTCTCCCTGTCATCCTTCCTTCCTTTCTTTCCTTTTTTCCTTCCTTCCTTCTTTCCTTCTTCCTTCCTTCCTTCCTTCCTCTCTCTCTCTGTCTTCTTTCCTTTCCTTTTCTTTCTTTCTTTCTTTCTTTCTTTCTTTCTTTCTTTCTTTCTTTCTTTCTTTCTTTCTTTCTTTCGCTCTCTCTCTCTCTCTCTTCCTCCTCTTTCCTCTCTTCCCTTCCCCTTCCTTCCATCCATACATCCATCCACCAACTTTCTCAAAAATAACCTTAGCCTGTTTATTTTCAAGAAAATGTAGACTTGTAGAGTGACAAATACCATCATTTTTAACATTTTTTTAATTGCTCTAGTATTCCAATCATGCCTTTCTTCAATTCTTGGAGCTGATTAACAGCATTGGCTCAAATATTTCTAATGGAAATGAACAGTATTCTAGGACTTACAGGGAGTGGTGGGGGAGGGGGAGATGGGAAGCATTTTTGGAGCCCACCTTAGCCTGAAATTTTTATTCAATCAATATTTATTAAGTGAACTAAATTTTAACTGGAACAATGTTTGGCCTGGATTTCAACTTGGAATGCAAGTATAGCTTGAATTGACTATTGATTGACATCTTCTGTACATCTTATGCAGTGCAGAAAATGTATTACTTTATGGGAAAGCACAGTCATTTAATCTGAAACTTATGCGCAAACAAAATTTTGTATGAGATCTCAATTTTTAGAACCTTTTTTGTATCGTGGTGACCAGAAATGCATGCAGTAGTACAAGTGCAATCTCACCAGTGAAGTATAAAGTGGTACTATCATTGCTGGTTCTATGACATTGCAGTGTCTATCTATCCCTGTTTACCCAGGATGAATAGAAGAGAAATACAGAGTTGGAAGGTACCTTAGAGGCCTTCTAGTCCAACCCCCTGCTTAGGCAAGAAATCCTATACCATTTCAGAAAAATGGTTATCCATTCTCTTCTTAAAGACTTCCAGTGTTGGAGCGTTCACAACTTCTGGAGGCCAAGTTGTTCCACTGATTAATTGTTCTAACTGTCAGGAAATTTCTCCTTAGTTCTAAGTTGCTTCTCTCCTTGGTTAGTTTCCACCCATTGCTTCTTGTCCCACCCGTTGATGCTTTGGAGAATAGCTTGACTCCCTCTTCTTTGTGGCAGCCCTTGAGATATGGGAACACTGCTATCATGTCTCCATTAGTCCTTCTTTTCATTAAACTAGACATACCCAATTCCAGCAACTATTCATCTTATGTTTTAGCCTCCAGTCCCCTAATCATCTTTGTTGCTCTTCTCTGCAGTCTTTCTGGAGTCCCAAGATCTTTTTTACATCGTGGCGACCAAAACTGAATGCAATATTCCAAGTGTGGCCTTACCAAGGCATTATAAAGTGGTATTGACACTTCACATTTTAATGAAGTATCAGCAAAGTTTTATAGCATGCAAGGATCACTGTAGAACTCTCAATGAACTCCTTACAACAAGACAACAATTCACTGGAGTTCCACATTGAGAAACTAAAGGTAGAGTATTGGATTTCAGTTCTCTAACCTTAACTGCTCCCTCATCACGCTCTCCAAAGTATAATTTTGCTAACACTACCTTAAACCCCAGTAAGTCCATGATAGGGGCTAGAAGCGACGTAGGCCAGCTAAGAAACAGTCCCAATCTGCCATTTGTGATTGCCGAGAAAAAAGCAATCTATTTAGAACGATCCCTGGGATGGTTCTTCTGTTTGCTTGCTTGCTCACAGAGTGGGCTGTTCATGTCTCTCCTTCTCCCAGAGAAGACATTTGCCTCTGGTGTGAAGAAATACAGATGTTGAGGCACACAGCAGACAAGTGTGGTTTATCAAAATTCCACTACTGGCACTGACGGATGTCAGATTAGATCATTCAGGGTTGGAGAAAGAGGAACAGAATGGTTGGGTTGGAGTCGTGAGTGGTTTGTGTTTGAAGAAGTAAGACGTCACCTTGCTTCTTTGTTAGAGGGACTTGGGACTTCAGAGAGACAGGCATGCCTAAGGCTGTTGGGGAAAAAATATCTCCTAAACCTTGTCACTAAGGTAGATAATAAGGGGTAGTTGTCAACAGAAAAAGAGAGAGGAAGGAGGGAAGAATCAGATTATAACATCAGGAAAAAGTTATGGAGGACCAAGAATTCTTAGAGAAAGGGAGACTGACTCTTCATGTAACTGCATCCAGTTTTGGTCACCACAATACAAACTGGTCTTCAGAAGTTGTGGGTGCAGACAAAATAGGTGCAGACAAAGATCCAAGACAGGAATATGGGAAGCAAGTTTTTTAAAAAAGCATAGCAATTAAAGTACTGAAGCGGGCAAGAGACGATGGATAGATGGGTTTTTTTTATTGTTATTGTTCTGATTTGCTTTGCTTTTCCTCTCTCTTTCCTTTCTCTTTTTAGGAAGGTTACTTGACTAGAAGTTAGGTAGGATAGAAAGAAAATGTATTTTAATAAAGGGTGGCATAACTAAAAGTTAGAATAAGAGATAGAAATAAGAGAAAGGGGGAATGTTAATATTATACATTTTTACATAATAAAATAAGAGCAGTAACAAGAGAAAATATGGAATAATGACAGACTGCAACTTAATATGATTATGTATTACTATTAGAAATATATAAGCTAGTTGAAGGTAATCATTACGATTAATTTTATTAGTTTAACCAACAGAACAACTTGCTTTCCAGAATTGTGGGTCCTCCATCACTGGAAGTTTACAAGAATCTGGACAGCCATTTAACTGGGAAGGAAGAAGATCTCCAGTCTTGGTGGACTAGGAATTATTCTGTTATTCTATTCAGACCTTCCAGCCCTTGGGTGACAAGATGGCCATGCATTTCACTGTACAATTCTCTAAGTTTTTTTAAAAAGTTATTTATTTTGAAACCATCCTTTTCCCTCACACTCTGAGCCGTGTTTTTTCTACCTCTGCCCACTTTGCATGTGAAAAGGTCCACTGCTTAGCAATCTTGTATGAAATATTGTAAATATTATTAGCAAAAGTTATTATAGTAGCATAGTATAGTGTAGTATAGTATTGAATTGCATGTATGGTATTATATTATGGTTTAGTGGTTAAGATACAAGACAGTTCTAGTACTTCTCTTTGGCCTGAAAGCTGGCTGGATGACTTTGGCCAATCATCAGGAGATGGTGAGTTCCAGTCCCACTTTAGGCATTAACTAAACAATTACCAGGAGACAGTGAGTTCTAGTCCTGCCTTAGACATGAAACCTGTCTGGGTGGCCTTGGGCCAATCACCCAGAGATGGTGAGTTCTAATCCCGACTTAGCCATGAAAGCTAGCTGGGTGACTTTGGGCCAACCACTCTCTCTCAGGCCAACTCACATCACTGGGTTAATAATAATAATTTATTAAATTACTAGACCTCCCCCACTCCCCGGGTTGGTGTGTTCACTGCCTTGAGTAATCTATAAAGTAATAAAGATGGGATAAAAAAATCTAATAAATAACTTTAAAAAGCCAACAACAAATTCAAATTAACTTTATTGACATTGTATGTATATACACAGTATACTCATTCAATGAAATTCACATAACACCCAGAAACCAGGTGCATCACACACGACAATCCCTAAACAGCCACCCACCCACCCACCAAAATTCCCCACCCCTGAACCACCAACAAAAGGGCTGATTGTGCAAGGCCACAAATAATTTCTAAGGATGTTACCTAATCATTTGCTTGTTTGCTTGCTGTCCAATTACACTCCTGAAAAAGCTAGTCTAGTAAATCCCGGATTATAAGAAAGGCGGGCTCACATGTGCGGTTGACTGTGTAAAAGTCTTAAAGCAAGCCATCATCGTCTGAATGTGGTCAGAAAGAAGGACTCACCAAAAAGGAGGAGGAAGATATATGTTAAAATTAAATATGTATATTGAAAAGGAATTATAAATACCATCACCATAAAATGGAGCTCGCTCAGAAGCTGAAATACACCAAGTAAATGAGATGAAGAGTGTGGAAGAGAGGAGAGAGGTAAAGGGAAGAAGAGAGGGCTTAGGAGAGAAGGTAGAGGGGGGGAAAGAGGAGGAGAAAAAGAAGGAGTGGAAAGGGGAGAGAGGAGAAGAAGAGAGGTGGGGGAAGTAGAGAGGAGAAGGAGGGCAGAGGGAAGAAAGGAGGTAGGGAGGAGGAGGAGAGAGGGAGAAGAAAGTGATGGATAAGGATCAAATATGGTGTATGGAGCGCAGAAGAGCCAATAATTGTTTTTGGGAGTTGATGGGGAGACGAATTGATGTAAACATTTAATAATACAATATGATGTTAGCTAATAGTATACATGTGGTTATGTGTATACATATATATATATATGTATTTGTGTTACAACCCCTGGTATGACTAAATATGGGAGGAAGGTCACTACTCCCTCTTTCTGTCCTTCGGCTTATCACAAAGACCATGCAGGCAGAAAACCATATTTTTATTTTTACTGTTGCCTTTTTATATTTGTGTTGTAATTGTACTGATAAATAAATAAAGGGAGACTAGGATAGATCTATTTCGAGCTAATTAGCTCTCATCAGCTAGCCATACCCTTACTGGGATTAGAACCCGGGCTGTATATATCTTAGGCAGGAGTGCTTAAGTGGTTAAGACTCCTGCCTAAGATATATACAGCCCGGGTTCTAATCCCAGTAAGGGTATGGCTAGCTGATGAGAGCTAATTATCTCGAAATAGATCTATCCTAGTCTCCCTTTATTTATTTATCAGTACAATTACAACATATATATATATATATATATATATATATATATATATATATATATATATATATATATATGTGTGTGTGTGTGTGTGTGTGTGTGTGTGTGTGTGTGTGTGTGTGTGTATTATATTATATATAAAGGTTTTTTTTTACATATATATAAAAGAAACAGGGACTCCCCAAAGGATTTTCTCCCTGCTCTGACTTCCCATCGAAATAGTTTTGCTTTCACCCAATTGAACCGTTGAGCAGTTTTAAAAAAAATAATCATAAAATAGAGCCCCCTAAACTCTAATGCCCTGAGCTAATGAGGAAAACCCTTGAGGGTACAAGTCACTGACTCTTCCAGATGAAGAGAGAGAGAGAAAGAGTAAGTGTTGCCACAGGAAAGCATGGTCAAGAATCTCTGATTGGTTGCATTAATAGCATAAATTCCTCCTTGTGCCCCAAGAGACTTGTTATCCAATGATTGAAAAGCCTTGGCATCAAATGGGCTTTGGAGAGTTCTGGAGACTCTGTTTCTCCTGGGGCAGGAATCGGTATTAGAGGCTGAATAAAGTTATCTTCAGTGCTATGAAAGAGATCTAACTCACATCTTCAGAGGCTGCACTCGTCCCTGAAGCCATACATGGGAAGCAGCCTTTGTCATTGATCGCGCATAAAAAAACATGTCCCCACTTTCATAGCCACAAGCAGGGCAGGAAAATGCTTCCTGCTTTCAAGGAAAGAGCTGCAGAAAAGGAAGGGGGGAAAAAACAGATCTTACATCCCATCCAGAGGTGGGTTCTGTGGGTGTGGCTTGGTGGGCGTGGCTTCATGGGCATGGCAGGGGAAGGATACTGCAAAATCCCCATTCCTTCCCTACTCTGGGGCCAGCCAGAGGCATTTGCCAGTTCTCTGAACTATTCAAAATTTCCACTACCAGTTCTCCAAACTACTCAAAATTTCTACTACTGGTTCTCCAAACTATTCAAAATTTCCACTTCCGGTTCTCTAAACTACTCAGAAATTTCCACTACCGGTTCTTCAGAACCTGTCAGAACATGCTGGATTTCACCCCTGCTGAGATGGACTTACTTTCAAGATGGATAACCCTCCGATGATCTTCCACACATTGTTCTTGTCCTTCTCTCTGATGCTTTGTGGAATGAACTGAGCCTGTAACAACCTCTCAGGTACTGGAAGACAGTCATCACACACACACCCTTCCAATGCTTCTCTGTGACATTCCTAGCTTCCTTCATTGTTCATCATATGATTTAGCTTCCAGTCCCTTTATCATCTTTGTTGTTCTTCTCTGCACTCTCTCTTGGATCTCAACATCTTTTTGGTATCATGGTGACCAGAATTGGACACAGTATTCCAAGTGTAGCTTTACTGGTGCAGTATAGAGTGGTATGATCACTTCTTGTGACCTTGATGCTATTGTTCTGTTGATGCAGCCTAGTACACCATTGGTATAATTATTATTAATAGTAATTATTGATTGTTAAACATTATTGATCACTAGCAGGACCATATCATAAAGCAGCTTTTCTCAGGAAGGTAGTCATATGTGATTGACTACACTTCATAGATACAAAAAACAGCTTCCAGCAGCTGGAGGAAACATTGCAGCTACCAATGGAACAGTAAACTAGAGCACTGTGGGTGTTACGATGATGTTTTTATTCTATGTCCTAAACCATGAAGAGTTAGCCACTGAAAGGGTGGTTTTTTTAGAGGTGGGAAATGCTTGAAAATGACTTTGATCCCATATCAGGAGTCCTTGTTGCTCTCTCTTGTTGTTTTCTTGCAGATGTTTCATTACCCAAACTAGGTAACATCATCAGTGCTAGAAGGGAGGAGGAGGAGTGGGGGGGGGAGGAGAAGGAGGAGGAGGAGGAGGAGGAGGAGGAGGAGGAGGAGGAGGAGGAGGAGGAGGAGGAGGGAGCTTGGATACAAGGGCCATGTATCCAAGGTACAGTATCTGGTTTAAGAAGCAGCGTGTTTCCCATTTTTCTTGACATAACACAGTAGGTGTTTTTAAATTCAGATAGGTCATAGAAATAGGATACCCTCTTCTCCTTGAAACATGGGGCTCAGGTACATAAACCAAAGGTATAATTCATGATAATTCTAACATTAGTACGAATATAAACCAGAAAGATTGCTGCAAGGGAGAAAAATGCTGCAGAGCTCCTGGGAGATTTAAAAAAAAAGGCTATATGTAGCACACAACGGTATGTGTTTATGAGAAAATTAATTGAAATAGAATTATATTACTTAGCACAGTAGCAAAGCATTTATTGCTAGAGTGAAAGGTTGGTAGTCAGATATCTTGCAGATACACACAGAGAGAGACAGGCAAACAGACAGAAGTGGGGGGGGGGACTGGAAAAAGCTGGCCTAATAATTTTGCACAGGAAATTAGTGCTTATGTTCCGAAATCTTTTTTTAAAACGTCTTAAACTTTTAGGTCTGTCCTGTTCGTGGAGAAACTAAGCTGATGCTTCTTCTGCTTTAGGGTATAGTTGGGTGCACCATTTTTAGTACTACCATCATAAATAAGCAAACACTTTTTCCTCAAACATCTAGGAATAACTTTCCATTTTCTTAGGCATAATTTATACCCTTGCATGTGTTCAGTGTATAGGGACCGACGTCAATATTATTGAACATTGTTCATCAATGAGGAGGGTGTGTATGAATGTTCTGCTTTTCTTTGTAAGGTCATCTCTCCTCCATTCTACATCGTGCTCCATCACTAGAGGGGTTGAAGGATAGATTAGTTAGTTAGTTTACTTTATTGTCATTGCACCACGTACAATGAAATTAAACGGCATCTTTAGTGTACATTCTACATAAAACAAAACACACATCCTTCACATTCTATATCAGCGGTCACCAACTGATATTGCAGAGGGTCTCTCCCTTTGGGGTCTTTTTGTGTGGGTTGGAGGGGGACAGAAATTCCGACTAGGGGTCTGCTTCAGCCTCCTGGTGTGGGGCTTTGGGCGAAGGCTGGAGGGAAGTGCCGTTGATGGCGAAGAGCTGGAGGGCCTTGTTCCAGTGGGACTGCATCATGGCCTGGAACTGGCTGACCATCTCAGCCTGCTGAACCTCCAGGTGCTGGTACCTGGCCTTGTACTCCCACAGGTCTTCCCTCTGCTTGGAAAGCCTATGCTCGTAGTCCTCAGTGAGGTGCTTCTGCTGAGCCTCCTTCTTGGTCAGATCCAATTTGAACTGAGCCAGCTGTTTTGCCAACTCTTTCTTGTGGTGGCTGCTTAGCTCCAACAACTGCTTCCTGTTGGGGCCCTAAGAAGCCCAGGTGGGGAGGTGAGGAGTGGCTGGCAGGGGAGGAGTGAGTAGAAGCCAGTGAGATGCCCCTCGATGTGAGTGACATTGAGTTGGCCACACCCACGGAGTCACATGATCCCCCAACCATGCCCACCCAGTCATTAGGCAGATTATATTAGTAGTCCGCGGGATTTAAAATTATGAATTTAGTGGTCCCTGGAGTCCGAAAGGTTGGTGACTCCTATTCTATACAACTGAATTGAAAACCCCTGATACTCCATTAACGTTGCCCTACACCATAGAATTCAATAGAGTTACTCCTCTGGAATAGAAGCTGTTTTCCAGTCTATTTGTCGTTGTTTTGATTGTCCTGTACCGTCTGCCAGATGGTAATAGTGCAAAAAAAGGTGCCCAGGATGGAACTTTAAGAATGCTTTGAACTTTCTTAAGGTAGTGGGAGCTATAAAGCTCTTCCAAAGAGGGCGGAGGGCAACCAATGATCCTCTGGGCAATGACATTAACCCTCTGGAGAATCAACCATTTGACTGGATAGTATAAGGACTCCTGCCTTGAGCAGGAGGTTGAACTAGAAGACAACCTTTGACGTCTTCTTCATTTTCATTCCACTTGGGGGAAGAGTTCTGAAGGGCAAATCCTCCTGTTGAGAATACTTGGAGAGATTCAGAAGAATTGTTCACCCAATTTCTCCACCTACCAATTGGATGGAGAACCTCAAAAGGCCTTTGAACCTCTTTCAAAATAACAGCAGTGCCAACTCAAAGATAATTGGAAAGCAGAAGAACAGATTTGGAAGGGACTTTGGAGGTCTTTTAATCCAACCCTCTGCTCAAGCAGAAATCCCAATACTATTTCAGAGACAAATGGCTGCCCAACCTCTTCTTAAAATCTTCCAGTGATGGAGCACCCATAACTTTTGAAGGCAAGCTATTCCATTGGTTAATTATTCTAAATGTCAGGGCATTTTTCCATAGATCTAGGTTGATTCGTTTCCACCTTTTGCTTCTTGTCCTGCCTTCAGGTACATTGGAGAATAGTAAAAGTAAAGGTAAAGGTTCCCCTCGTACATATATGCTAGTCATTCCTGACTGTAGGGGGGCGGTGCTCATCTCCGTTTCAAAGCTGAAGAGCCAGTGCTGTCTCAAGACGTCTCCGTGGTCATGTGGCCGGCATGACTAAATGCTGAAAGAACACAGAACGCTGTTACCTTCCCACCAAAGGTGGTCCCTATTTTTCTACTTGCATTTTTACATTCTTTCAAACTCCTACGTTGGCAGAAGCTGGGACAAATAACAGGAGCTCACTCCGTTATGCGGTGCTAGGGATTCAAACCGCCGAACTGCCAACCTTTCTGATCGACAATCAGAATTAGCCACCACATCCCTGGAGAATATTAGCCCCATTCTATTCTATCAGAGCAGCCCCCCCCCTTCTACTCTGTGCAAGCAGAGGTCACAGATTACACACTTAAATTCTAATTTTCAAACCTTTCATCCAGAATCATAGCTTGCAAACCAAGTGGTCCATTAGCTCTGTCGCCATTGAGCCGCATGAAACATTCGCTCGTTTCAGAGACTGTAACCTCATGAAGCAGAGCGGTAGTGACAGACCACTGGCTTGGGCTCCAGGCTGCCGTTGGTGAATAGTGCTATTTCTTGTGGGATGGAATATTCCCTGGGTGGATTCATTAAAGCCCTTGGCATCTGATCAAGCCAGAGAGTTGGGCAGGGACTGAAATAGCTTCAGGCTTTTCTGGTAGGGAAATTTCACTGCAACTGCCGAGTTGGGAGCAAATGGGGAAGCCGAGGAGCACATGAAATATGTGAGGTATGCCCCAGAACCACAGGGATGCCTGCCACCATTTGAATGTCACATCCTGGCAGAGCTACAGAGCAACGAAGGGAGAGGCCTGGCATGGATTTGCAGGGAGAAGCTATGAAGGGCTGTTGGTTTTCAAAAACGGAAACGATGCATTTCAGAATCTGTAAGGAGAAGAAATAACGGGGACCGAAAATACTGTGGTTCCAGTGTTGTTGCAAATTGGCCAGGATTGGCTCATCTTTCGGTATTTAAAGAGTGAAGTGAGGAGATAAGGTATGTAGGGCAGAAGATTTAAAGGTTTGTTCTTCGACAAAATACAGATCAAAGCAACAAAAAAGAATGTATTTCAGTTGTTTGGTTGTGTGCCCCACTACCTATAGCAGCAAGAGGGATGTGTATTCTGGGTTTCATTCTACTGTAATATCATCATCATCAACAACAACATCTTAGCCATTGTCTATCCATTGCAGGATGAATCCACATGTTTCCAACCAATACATTCCTGATTTTTTCTTTTGCTAATTGAGCCCACAACACTTGCTTCCTGGGTCTTCATGACTTTTGACACCTGTCTCCTTTTTTAAAAAATTCCCTCCTTCCCTTCCTCCCCCCTCTCTTTTGAACTAGGAGAAAATTACAAACATAATGTTTGGGAGGAATTCTATAGATTGGAATTTATCTCTTCCGCTTGTTTGTATTTCCATAACTCTTTTAGGTCTCGGTTCACCAACATACAGGGATGGTTTTCTGCTAGAAGGAATAGAAACTACATCTTTTCCCAGCCCTCTTGCTTCTGAGAAATCAACCCTGCATTTGCCTGCTGAGATTTTTGTAATCTTGGGATGTGAGATTACCCATGAAACTGATTTGGAGGCAAGTTTACCAGAGGAAAACCAAGATACAATAATAACTATTAACCAAGTTTAATTTATTTGGTCATTCCTCTTCCCCTTTCCTTCCCATTCCTCTTCCTCTCCCACTCCCCTTTCCTTTCTTTCCTTTTTCCTTCCCCCTTCCCCTTTCTCCTTTCCCTTTTCCCTCCCTTTCCTTCCTTCCCTTTTTCCTTTCCCCTTTCTCCTTTCCCTTTTCCCTCCCCTCCCCCTCCCCTTCCTTTCTCTCCTTCCCTTCCTCCCTTCCTCCTTTCGTTTCCTTTCCTTTGTGCAGGAATTGTTTGTAATGTTATTCAACATGATGCTTTAATGTAGGACCTTCATATGTTACCGCGGTATACTTTTGAATCCTAGATACTGAGCACCTAAAATGTTTTCTATTTCATTAATTATTTCAAAGGTGTTAAATAATTAGACTTTTAATATGAAGAGGCATAAACTGTGTGGAAACCTGACGCTCAGGTACCTTAGAATTAATAAATATCTCCGTTTTGCAAACACTCTGCTTGACACAAAAAAAAAAAAAAAAAAACTGAAACGAGTATTAAACATACGTGGTTTAAACATAAAGTATAGGATTCATATCTTAAGACCCGGAAAAATTAGTGAAACATGCACATTCTGAGAAAAAAAAAATCTTTGGGTTTCTATGCATGTTTCAAGGAAGATAGAAATTAATATATTTAATATTAAATTTCATATGTGATTAAGTGCATTGATGACTCACTAAACTGATTTAAACAGGAAATAGATCAAGAAGATTTATATTAATTGATTAATATAAATTATATTAATCAATTAATATAAATCTCATAAATCTATTAATATAAATCTCATAAATCTATTGAACTCTTTTGAAGAGTTAAATCCATTGTCAGTTAGGAGGAGTAAGGAACAGAATAGGAAGAAAAAAAATAATCTACCTATTCCACCACCACCCCACCCTTCAAAGTCTTACAAAACTTCCTCATTTAGGAAAGTGAGAAAATACAGCATTGCAATGACAAAAAACAAAAGGAAAAGCAAATTTGTCTAAAATGTAACAAAAAAAAATGGAAAAACCAAAGTCTATACTCTTTGGGACAAGTATAGAAATAAAGAAGGACTTATTTTAAAATTACTATAAATTAATATAAGTTATATATTTTATATTACATAATATTATATTATATTATAATAATATAAATATGTGCATATTATATATACATATCATATTTATATATATAAAATATAAATTTTACAAGGGGAATAAGTAGATTATGGTTTTTTTTCTTCCTGACCCATTCCTTTCTCCTTGTAACTGACTGTACTTAACTCCTCAAAAGAGTCTGAAATAGCTCTGAGAAAGACAAGAGGTGACTTTCATCTTGACAAGGCACATCTTCAGAAGCAGACTGTCAAAAAACTAAGAGGATGAGAGTGATGGAGGGGAAAGAACTGTGAGAACCAACAATGGATTCATTTTGGATTTTGGTTCAAGCTAACTTTCTCAAAGGAAATATTTCCAACCTCAGAATTACCATACATATTTTATTACCTTGTGTATTTGTATAAGGTTAAGGTTAAGGTTCCCCTCAGACACATGTGCTAATCATTCCCAACTCTAGAGGGCAGTGCTCATCACCATTTCTAAGACAAAGAGCCAGCGTTGTCCCAAGAAGTCTCCATGGTCATGTGGCTAGCATGACTCAAAGCTGGTATGCAAAGAGGCAGCATAAGTGAGCAGCGACTGGACAGGCGGGGTGAGCAACCGGTGACAAAGGGACCAGCTCGGGGGCATGGCCAGCCGGTCATCGCTACCAGTTCGCTGAACTGGGCAAACTTTCTGGCACCAGTTTGGGCGAACCAGTGCAAATCGCCTGAATACCACCTCTGGATAGATAGATATAGCTGTGTAAAAAAGTCCTGCACGCTTTCAGTTTTAAACTGTATTTACATGTTTAATCAACTTTTCACTTATAGAAACCATGCAAAATTAGTACTTCGATTAAAATTTCTGTAGTCAGATTGAGATGCATAATTTTTTATTAATATAACCAAAGTCTTTCTAAGGTTTTGAGTGAGTTTATGTGCTAAAACAAACAAAACTTGAATGTTCAAGAATGTTAGGATCGGAAGTAGCCAATCAGCAGCAAGCTTTGGCTGACCAATCAAAATGCACAGAGCCTAAATCTATGAGCCAATCAATGTTGTCCTACGCTCTGATTATAAATAGGCGTGAAAAGCATCGAGGCATTTAATTTAGCTCTGGCTGTGGGCGAGGATGAAGGCCTTTGCTTTCACCAGTATTGAACAGCGGCATTGCATTAGTGTGCTTCATGAAGAGGGTTACTCCTGTACAGAAATAGCCAAGAGAGTGAAATGCCATTGCACCACAGTGAGCAGAGTGGTTGAAAAATGCCAAATAACTGGTTCAGTTGACGACAGGCTCCGCTCTGGAAGACCAAGAAAGTCGACAAAACGGCAAGATCGGGCTCTGTAACGCATTTCAATGGCTGACAGGAAGCTTACCTCACCTCAGATTATAAGAATTTGGGGTAAAACATGTGATATAAAAGTGTGCACAAGCACGGTGCATCACAGAGGGCTCAAAGGCTGCAGGGTTCGAAGTAAACTTTTGCTCACAGATGCTCACCGCTCTCGTTGACATACGTGGGCCAAAAAGTATGCCAATTGGACCAACAAACAGTGGGCCAAGGTCATCTTCAGTGACGAGAGCAATTTCCACTTGACTGGGAATCAGTGCAATAAGTATGTCAGAAGATTACCAGCTGAAGAATTTAGGCCCTAGTGCCTGGATCTACCTGTGAAGCATTCATTGCACATGATGATCTGGGGCTGCATCGCTGCTTCTGGCATTGGTCAGATACAAATCGTGCAGGGAATCATGAATTCCAAGCAATATGTTGATGTCCTGGGAAAGACCATGCTTCCTTCAGCTCAGCAACTTGTTGGGAAGGATTTTTACTTCCAGGATGACAACACTCCTTGTCATCGAGCCAAGTCCATCCAGAAGTGGATGAGGAATGATGTCCGACTGAATTGGCTGTTAAGTTGGCACAAAGGCGAGCGGAGTCGTGAGGAGAATTAACCAGTCTTTATTGAACACGAACAGACTCAACAAATATACAGGAGAGAATCAATGCAGGGTTCGTCTGACAGCTATTTATACGAAGCTGTCAGACGAACCAGCCAATCCCCAAGCCAGAGTTTCCCCGCTCTCAGCCAGGTCGTGTCTTAGCCAATCAGACGCGACCTGGCTGTTGCTAGTGCAGATGCCGGCTGTCAGGGGGAATTCCCTGACGTCATCTGCATGGACACAATACTCCTTCCCCCCCAGTGACTGCGCATGTGCAGACGACGCACAAACGTAGTCACACAAATAGTCCAGGCAGCGCCGGACCCGCCCAGAACACCTCAGTTCGACAGGAGGCGCCGGAGAGGAAGGTGGTGCCTGTTGAAGCTCCTCCCGCAAGGGAGTGGAGCTCCGGGCACCATCTTGGAGGCCCACCCCTGACGGAGGACGACAAGGACCAGGTAGGCAGGGCCGAGGGGGCGCGGCCGAAGGCGGGCTTGACTGGGGAACTTCAGGGTAGGCCTGGCCTGACTCGGGGAAGGCCAGTTGGAAACCGGGAGGCAGAAGCCTAACGGGTGGCACATCCTAAACAATGGACGGCCGGAAGGCGGCGTCCGAGGACGGAAAGACCCTGGGCGGCTGGACCGGGTGATCAGTGGCTGGTGGAAGGGCACCAGGAAACGAAACGTTGGAGGGCTCAGGCGCAGCGACGTCGACGGCCGACCTGGCAGGGATGTTGTCGCTGTTGCTGGGCAGGCGGCGCCTCAATTGATCCAGGTGCCGCCGCCGTTCGGTCCCATCATGCAGCTGGACCCTGTAAGAACAGGGGCCGGTTATGGCGGTGATGGTGGCAGGCACCCACCTAACCGCCCCTGAGAATGCCTGAGCCCATACAGAATCGCCCAGACGGAAAGAACGGGGAGGGGGCCCCAGGTTGCCAGGCTGTTCACTTGAATAGAGTGGGTGCAACCTATCCAAGGTGGTCCGCAGGCGCCGGCCCATCAGCAGCTCAGCTGGAGACTTCCCGGTCAGGGGGCAAGGAGTGGCATGCTGTACCAAGAGGTAAGCAGCCACCCTTGATTGCCAGTCTGCCCCATCCATCCTGCCTAACGCCTCCTTGGCCGAGCGGACCGCCCGTTCCGCCCGGCCATTACTAGCCGGATGGTATGGGGCGACTGGGGCATGGCGGATACCCTGAGAAGCCAGGAACAGCTGGAACGCGGTGGATGCAAATTGAGGCCCGTTATCAGAGACAATGACGTCCGGCAATCCATGGGTGGCGAAAAGCCTAGTCAGTTCCCTGATCGTGGCCTCGGCTGTGGTGGACCTCATGAGGATGAGCTCCACCCAGCGCGAATATGCATCCACCACCACCATGAAGACCTGGCCTCTGAAGGGACCCGCAAAATCCACGTGGAGGCGGGACCAAGGCCCACGGGGCAATTCCCATTCCCTAGGAGCGGCTGCCGGTGGCGCCGGTCGGGAATGTTGGCAGGGGGAGCAGCCGGCCACCCAGGCGGCTATCTCGTCATCAATGCGAGTCCACCAGACATAGCTGCGTGCCAGGCATTTCATGCGCACTATGCCCGGGTGGCCCTCATGAAGGCGAGATAGCACCTGATGGCGCAGGCTGGGTGGAATGACCACCCTGTCACCCCACAGGAGGCACCCACTGTGAAGTGACAGCTCCAACTGCCTGGCCTTGAAGGGACGAAGGTGCTCTGGCACCGGTCCCTCAGGCCAGCCCCTATGGACCCATAGCATGACCTGGGACAGGTCAGGGTCAGCCCTAGATTTCGAGGCCACCTCTCCGGAAGAGAGCGGCAGAGCCAAATCCGCTATGGCCAAAACCGACAGGCAAGGCACTGTCGGGGGGTCTGCAACGGGCAGGGGGCAGCGGCTGAGGGCATCAGTGTGCCCTATGTGCTTGCCCGGGCGGTAGAGCAGAGTGTAGCTGTATGCAGCTAGGAACTCTGTCCACCTGGTCATGCACGGTGAAAGGATGGGAGGGGTCGGCTTGTTACCTGCCAAAAGCCCAAGGAGTGGCTTATGGTCGGTGAACAAAGTAAAGTGCCGACCATAGAGGTAATCATGTAACCTCTTAATCCCTGACACTGCAGCCAGAGCCTCCTTGTCAATCTGGCTGTAGTTGCGTTCTGTAGAAGTCAGTGTCCGGGAATAAAAGGCTATGGGGGCCTCCGAGCCATTGGGCAGTACATGGCTCAGGACCGCCCCCAAACCCACGGGGGAGGCATCACAAGCAAGAGTCAAAGGCAGCTTGTCCGAATATTGGACGAGGACTGCCTCTGACGTCAGCAAGTCTTTGACAGCCGCGAACGCATGCGCTTCGCGGCTGCCCCAGCGCCAGGCTGCCGATCGGTCGAGCAACCGATGCAGCGGCTTGGCTAGTGACGCATTATGCGGCAAAAATGGCGCGTAAAAGTTAAGCAAGCCAAGGAACGCCTGCAGCTCCGTCTTGGAGGCAGGCGTGGGGGCGTTCCTGATGGCTGCTACCTTGGAAGGGGTGGGGTGAATTCCCTGGGCATCAATTGTGAAGCCCAGGAAATCAACCCAGGGCACAGCAAATGAGCATTTGCTGCGCTTTAATTTTAAGCCCGCGCCCCTGAAACGCTCGAGGACCTTCACTAGTACTTCGATGAGGCCCGATCGGCTGCCGGCGGCGATCAGGACATCATCGAAGTACGGAACCACGCCAGGGAGCCCATGGAGCAGCCGCTCCATTAGGCTCTGGAAGATCCCCGGGGCTACGGAAACGCCGAATTGCAAGCGGCGGCAACGGAAAGCTCCACGGTGGGTGACGATGGTCTGCGCGGCCGCCGCCTCATCATCCACCGGGAGCTGCTGGTAGGCCTGCGCCATATCCAGCTTCGCAAAGATGCAGCCCTGCCCCAAAGAGTGGAGCAAGTGCTGCACTACCAGAACTGGATAGGGGTTCGCCTGGAGGGCAAGGTTGATGGTGGATTTAAAGTCGGCGCAGAGGCGAATGGACCCATCCGCCTTGACTGGGATGACCAAAGGGGTCTCCCACTTGGAGTAATCCACCGGCTCCAAGACTCCCTGCGCGACGAGCTTGTCCAGCTCCGCATCAAGCTTTGCCCTCAAGGCGAAAGGCACCCTACGGGCCTTCAGCCTAATGGGGGCAACCTGGGGGTCTAGGTTCAAGGAGATGGGCGTTCCCTTATACGCCCCCAGCTGCCCATCAAAAACATTGGAGAACCTGGCAAGTACGTCGGCCACGTCAGGAGGCATGGCCACCACTTGCCTTACCCCGTGCACTGATAGGCCAAGTGCCGGGAACCAGTCAAGGCCCAGGAGGGCCGGCAAAGGCTTTTCCACTACTAGGAGGGGAAGGCACCCCGAAAAGTCCCCGTACTCCACCCGCACCAGGTGATAACCCAGGGTAGGAATTAGAGTCCCCTGGTAGTCCCGTAGGGTTGCGTCTGGGGAGGAGAGCTAGGTCTTTGAGATGCCTGGACAGAGGCGGGAGAACTCTGCCCACGACAATAGGGATCGGGATGACCCCGAGTCCACCTCCATGGTGCAGGGGGATCCCTCAATGAGGAGCGATGCCTTGATGCGCTCCGCACCTGCACCCGTGTGGAAGGCCAACTCTGCGGGGTTGGCGTGGAAGTCAGCGTCCATGGCGTAGCAGCCTCCGCGCGAAGGCTGCTGCTGCTGCTGCGGTGGCGGCTGCTGCTGTCGTCCAGCACGGCTTCCAGGTCGCTGTTTGACGGCGGCTGTGGTCGGGATGTCATCTGGACGCTGTGGCAAGGGGAACTGCGCTCGGCAGACCTGGGCCAAATGTCCTTTCTTAAGGCAGCGGCGGCAAACCGTGGCCTTAAAGGGGCAACCCGAACGGTCGTGGTTGCCTCCACAGCCAAGGCAAGCGGGCTCGCTGAGGGCCGCGTCTTCTGGTGGACTGGCCAATGCGTGCCACCACTCCCTCCTCAGGGTAGTCAATAGGCAGGGGAACTAGTTCGTCTACCAGGCAAGTGCGGCCTGGCGGAGGCGGCAGGTTGAACATCTCCGCCATTGACTCGTCGGAGAGTTCAGCCGCCCTTGCCTGCTCAATGGCCCCAGTCAGTGTGATGTCCGCTTGTGACAGGAGCCACCGGCGAAGGCGCAGATCTTTCACGCCGCTGACGAACTGCTCCGTGAGGTTGCAATCGAGGTCAGCAAACTCTCACCTCATCGCCGCTGTGCGAAGCGACTGGAGGAACTGGCTCACCGACTCCTCCGGCTTCTGGACACAGCGCCTGAAAGCGTAGTGCCTCGCCACCCAGGATGGTGTAGGGGCGTAGTGGCGCTGAAGACGCTCCGTTAATGTAGCCCAGTCCAGAGAGTGGACTGGCTGAGGGGCGGCTAGCGAGCGAGCGGCGCTAAACATTGGCGTGCCGCAACAGCTCAAGAAGAAGCTGCACTTCTCATCATCTGGCACATCGCGACGGCCGTTGGCTATCAGATAGCACTCGAAGCGCTCCAGGAACGCTTCCCATGTCTCGCCATCGCAGCCAAAAGGAACGAATGTTGGCATCGCCGACATGGTCTCCTCAGAGGTTCGAGCTAGGCTTGAAAGAAACGGGTCGCCGGTACGATTGTGCCAAGATGGAACGTTCGGTGGGTTAGCGGCTGGATCCCATCCTCATCGCCAGTGTTAAGTTGGCACAAAGGCGAGCGGAGTCATGAGGAGAATTAAGCAGTCTTTATTGAACACGAACAGACTCAACAAATATACAGGAGAGAATCAATGCAGGGTTCGTCTGACAGCTATTTATACGAAGCTGTCAGATGAACCAGCCAATCCCCAAGCCAGAGTTTCCCCGCTCTCAGCCAGGTCGCGTCTTAGCCAATCAGATGCGACCTGGCTGTTGCTAGTGCAGATGCCGGCTGTCAGGGGGAATTCCCTGACGTCATCTGCATGGACACAATATTGGCCACTCAGAGCCCGGATTTGAACCCAACTGAAAACTTGTGGGCCAAGATTGGTTATGAAATATGCAAGAAGCATCGGAAGACCAAGCAGGAGCTGATTGAATCCACTATTGCAGTCTGGCACCACATTGTCACCAAAGATCATGTGCAAAGGGTTATACAGTCTATGCCGAAGCGATGCCTCCTGGTGATAAGCAATAAGGCCTTGCCAATTTCATATTAGTAACCATGTTTGGTTACCTAAACAGTCCTTTTCAGGGCCACAAACAATAACAAAACACTAGCATCGGCCTTAGTAATTGCAACACATATGCCACTGGGTATGCATCAGTAAATCTGTTTTCATAGTCATTGTAAGCATGCAAGAAAATTCACAATCCCCATCAAAAGAGCACCAAATTGCAAAAAAACTTATACTTTTCACTTAAAAACCACCAGTATTTATTTAAATATAACAATATTTGCATAGCAGTTAGCATAGAATATCATAAAATCAATGGCCTATACAAAAAATACCATAAACTGTAAACCATAAAGTGTGCAGGACTTTTTCACACAACTGTAGATGATAGATAGATAGATAGATAGATAGATAGATGGATGGATGGATGGATAGATAGATGGATGGATGGATGGATGGATGGATGGATGGATGGATGGATGGTAGATAGATAGATAGATAGATAGATAGATAGATAGATAGATAGATAGATAGATAGATAGATAGATAGATGATAGACAGACAGACAGACAGACAGATAGAGTAGATATGATAGATGATAGATGGATGATAGATAGATAGATAGATAGATAGATAGATAGATAGATAGATGATAGACAGACAGACAGAGTAGATATGATAGATGATAGATGATAGATGATAGATAGATAGATAGATGATAGATAGATAGATAGATAGATAGATAGATAGATAGATAGATAGATAGATAGATTTGTGTGAGAGAGAGTGCAAGTGAATGAGTGAGTGTGTGTGTGTGTGTGTGTTTGTGTGTGTGTGTGTGTGAGAGAGAGAGAGAGAGAGAGAGAACAATAAAGCTGCAAGTAAAAATTTTTATCATGTCTCAAGTCTAAATATCCCCCAATTTTTTGACATCTGTATCAGAGCTACTTCACAAACAGTTACACCAGATATGTTCTGTTCATTCTGCCACAGAAAAGAAGTTTGATTCTAGATGGCAGTCATCGTTTCTTTTAAATGATCCTCTCCTAAAGGCCTTCGGGAGGCCCCGTTTCAAATCACACAAAATTACGACTTTGCTACTTCTTTCTCCTTACAGGCTCTGCCACTATTTCTTAAAGGCTCAGAAGAAAACTTGGTCTAGAGGGGGAATTTTCAGCTCTCTGAAAGGGAATTTCATTGTGCGGTTATGATGACATATTTCATTTTTCTCATCCATCTCTCCCTCTCTCTCTCTCTCCCCTTTCTCTTCCCTGGAAGCATTCCTGAATATTATGCTATACAATTGAAGAGTTGTCTATTAAATTTGCAGTTCCTTCTCCTTTTCTTCTTGCCTCCCCTGCTTGAGCATTTCAGATTCCACATTTTGCCATCCACAGAAAATACTGAAAATATATTGATTCTGAATAAAGTATTATTTTGTGGTCGAGGTGCACACATCTATAAATTAGATTAAGAATATTTCTTCTTGGGATCCTCGCTTACCTAAAAACATCTTATCTGACTCTGCATGACATCAGTTTTAAAATTAATCTGTTTGGGGAATCTTCCCATGTTTGACCCTTCATTCTTGAATTTCAAAGAAAAGCTGAATAAAATTTAAAAGCAAATAAAAGATGAAGAGAAAGAACATTGGGAAAAAAGTATTGTCTCACCTGTGAGTTTGTATTTGTCATATTAAACATAAATATGATATTTCAGATATTATATTTCAGGTGAAATCTAAGATATTATATTCCAAGTGAAATCTAAGATATTATATTCCAAGTGAAATCTAAGATATTATATTTCAGGTGAAATCTAAGATATTATATTTCAGGTGAAATCTAAGATATTATATTCCAGGTGAAATCTAAGATATTATATTCCAGGTGAAATCTAAGATATTATATTTCAGGTGAAATCTAAGATATTATATTTCAGGTGAAATCTAAGATATTATATTTCAGGTGAAATCTAAGATATTATATTTCAGGTGAAATCTAAGATATTATATTTCAGGTGAAATCTAAGATATTATATTTCAGGTGAAATCTAAGATATTATATTTCAGGTGAAATCTAAGATATTATATTTCAGGTGAAATCTAAGATATTATATTTCAGGTGAAATCTAAGATATTATATTTCAGGTGAAATCTAAGATATTATATTTCAGGTGAAATCTAAGATATTATATTTCAGGTGAAATCTAAGATATTATATTTCAGGTGAAATCTAAGGATGTGAGGTTCAGAAAACTCAAGAAATTATGATTAAATATTAACTGGCTACCACAACCTCTGTGAATTTTTGGCTATTTTGAAATTTGTCCATTTGCAAAACGATGGATCATGAAATAATCGGTGAAGGTAATGATTCCATATAAAATGAGCCAAAAGATTCAACCTCAACTTAAAAAAATACAAAGACAAATACCCAAAACAAACAAGAAACTTTGTCAATAAACTGGAAGAAATCAAGAGAGGAACAATTCTTCCAAACTTGTTTAGAAATTCAAGAATTTACCAAGTCCTGAGAACTGCATAAGATTTTTTTAAAAGAAAATTCCTGTAAATTGAATAGAATAGGATTTTTTATGGCCAAGCGTGATTGGACACACAAGGAATTTGTCTTTGGTGCCTATGCTCCCAGTGTACATAAGAGATACATTCGTCAAGAATCATAAGGTACAACAATCATAGTCATAGGGTACAAATAAGCAATCAAATCATACTAAGAAACAATCAATATAAATTGTAAGGATAGAAGCAACAAAGTTACAGTCCTGCAGTCATAGTAAGTGGGAGGAGATGAATGATAGGAACGATGAAAAGATTAATAGTAATAGTAATGCAGACTTAGTAAATAGTTTGACAGTGGTGAGGGAATTATTTGTTTAGCAGAGTGATGGCATTCGGGGGAAAAATGTCCTTGTGTCTAGTTGCTCTGAGGTGCAGTGCCTTATAGTGTCATTTTGATGGTAGGAGTTGAAACAATTTATGTCCAGGACGTGAGGAGTCTGTAGATATTTTCACGGCCCTCTTTTTGACTTGTACAATATAAAAGTCCTCAATGGAAGGCAGGTTGGTAGCCATTGCTTTTTCTGTAGTTCTAATAAATATGGTGCCAACACTGAAAAGACCCCATTGCAGACAGAAGTGTTTCAAAATCATGGCCTTCTCAGACAGCGCCCTTTTTATCTCAGACAAAATATTATATAGATCCCCATGAAACATATGCACATTTTTAGAGATCAAAGTTGCACTCAAGTCCTAGGTAACTATGGGAGGGAAAATAGTAGGCTTAAGGCACTGGCTAAAAGGAAGGCTTACAATTAAAACTCTCTGCAACGTTACAAGGCTGTGAGAAGATCAAAAGGAAATTGGCAAAACAAAAAACAAAAAACAAAAACCCACCAGGCAAAGTCACAACAATGTGGTATCCATGTGCTTGTCCAGAGGCATTTCTTCAGGCTGAATGCATGCATTGACACCCATCTGAAGTACGCATTTAAACCAAAGGAGGACAACATGAAAACTTAACTTACGTTAAATATCAGACAACCAACTCAACCGTACGAGTATTATTTATTTGTGTCCTTTGTAAAGAAAAAAGAAATAAATAAAATTAGATGTCAACTTTTTCTCAAAGTAACAATGGGACAAAAATAAGAGCAAGGACTGTTCCTCTTTATTTCTGCCTCTCTCTCTCTCTAATACATTTTAGTCTGATATATTAGAAAGATATTAAGAGGCTTTTAGTAGTTAAGTGATTGTTATTACTGCCTTTGTTTGCCTGCATACAAAAATCCAACCATTCTTTCATATTATAATATTCTGTGAATGATCTTCCTACTGGATTGGGCTACATTATCCAGAGGTGCCATAGTTATGAATTGCAGATCTTAGGATCGGAGAATTGAGAATGGATAGTCCTTTTCACAACTTCTCTGCTGTGTTTGTGAGTTTGAAATTGAAGAGTTCCGCTCAGGCTGAAAAATATAAATGTTCCTTGCTTGGTGAACTCTTCTGGCAAATAACAATGTTCCTTCAGCTAACCCAATAGCCTAATAGTTTTGGGACATAGCAATTTCAGCTTTTGGGCCAATATAGCATTATATGAAGAGAATATATACAAATATACTTTTATGCAAAAGTATATTTGCATAAATAAGTTGTTTGTGTATGCACATTGAAAAAAAAGGGGGGGTCAACATTTTAATTAAAAAAGCTACTTATGGGAGTAACAGTCTTTTTAAAGTCGTCTTTCTAATTTCTTCTTTTATCACCACTCAAGTGATCAGAATTGTCATCTGTTGGCAGAATGTCTGCAGAGATTCTCAGTCATTCCAGGTCATGGTTGACCCAAAGGTGCTTTTTCAAGAGGCCACTGGACTTTGCTTTTCTTGAAGACATTTTGCTTCTCCTCCAAGAAGCTTCTTCAATTCAGCCTTCAAGGAAAAAACAAAGCCCAGTGGGAGTTTCAAAATTGTTTATGATCAAATTCTGCTTTCCTAATCTCTTGCTCCGGCTCTAACTATAAATGTAAATTCCAGAACTTCATAGACAGGATATCTCTTCAATTAACAACCCAGCTGATAATGAAACTAACTAAAGCGAGTGACCTGTTATGAAAACCACCAAAGCAGAAAAGGGCACCATTGATGTCTCTTTAGCTAATTAAAAATGTGAAATGCTGAAAATTCCAGGAAAGTTTTGAATTCCTCCCTCCTTCGGAGCCCCTTTAGAGCTTCTGAACTTCCAGAATACAGAAAGAATACTCACATGTGGCTGAGGGAAGATGTTC
>NC_138556.1:5362099-5534105 GCF_964273705.1 Natrix helvetica
AGGCCATGTTACTTCAAATATAATTCTATTGGTGGATGGAGTTAGAATTGATGGATCCAAAGAATGAATAGAATGGAATGGAGTGGAATAGAAAATAATGGAGTAGAAGATAATAGAATAGAAAATAATAGAATAGTTGGAAGGGACCTTGGAGGTCTTCTAGTCCAACCCCCTGCCTAGGCAGGAAACCCTATACCGTTTCAGACAAATGGCTATCCAACATCTTCTTAAAGACTTCCAGTGTTGGGGCATTCACAACTTCTGGAGGCAGGCTGTTCCACTAATTAATTGTTCTCACTGTCAGGAAATTTCTCCTCAGTTCTAAGTTGCTTCTCTCCTTGATTTGTCGCTTCTTGTCCTGCCCTCTGGTGCGCATGTGCACGCCGGCCAGCGGGTCTCCGGGTTTCTGGGTTTCCGGCACACCAAAGATCACCTGGCTGGTGCACATGTGTGCGCCAGAAACCAGAAGGGCTGCTTCTGGTTTCTGGACTGAGAGGGCTCTACAGAACACCTCTGGCTCATGTGCCATAGGTTTGTCATCACAGGTCTATAAAGCCACCAAAAATCAGACATAACTAAATGGTTAAAAAAAGAGCAACAAAACAACTATTCAGGCATGTGCCACAGTGCTCACTGACACACTAAAACTGCATAGCTTTCTGTGGCTTTGGCAGAGAGCTGCAAATGTTCTACTGTGAATGTTCATGCCACGATCAATTTGCTCATCCGTGGGATAGTTCAGGAACCTTTGTTATTCATGCTGGAAGAGACTAAGGGGGCTCCCCATCTGGAAGCTATTTTCAACATGGCATCTTGAATTTGCATTTAGACTGTGAGAGGGCCTGGTTTTTGCAAATCGAGCGCTGCGACTGGACGCTCTTGCCTGACTGTTTCTGCATGTGTTCGGCAATATGAAATTGCGTCAACCGTCTGCTCTCAAAGGTTGTTGAAGCCTCAATCCTATTACGTGTCATGTTTCATATATTATCAAATTCCAGAAGAATACACATGTTCAGCAGTTGCAGTCAAATCAATGTCCCATCGGATTCTATACCAGAAGATATACCAGAGGTTTCATCTTCTGCCAATTAAGGATAACATTTCATTTATCTGCTGGACAAAGATCCAGCCACCTAAACGTTTGACCTAATAGTTTTTTTAGTCTATGGTGTGGTACCAGATGGATTGCTATGAGCTGCGGTGGTGCAGTGGTTAGAATGCATTATTGCAGCCTAATTCTGCTAAAGAAAGGATTGGGATTTTTACACGGATGACTTTTTTTTTTTTGCTGCAAACATCTGTTGCAATTTTATTTCATTCATACGTCTTTTAACATTCTGCCCCAGATAATGGGGTAGTTCCTTCATGGGAGATTGTCTGAAAAGTAATGTGTTTAGGAAGAATAGGTGAAGATGTTTCTGCAACACCAAAATTCTCTGTAATATGATACGGCTACATATTTAGTTTGCAAACTTCCGAAGGACCAGAGATGACAGCAAAGAATATAGCAATAGCTCTTAGACTTATATCCCGCTTCACAGTGCTTTATAGCCTTCTCTAAGCAGTTCACAGAGTCAGCCTCTTGCCCCCAACAATTTGGGTCCTCATTTGACCCACCTTGGAAGGATGGAAGGCTGAGTCACCCTTGAGCCTGGTGAGATTTGAATTGCCAAATTGCAGGCAGCTGGCAGTCAGCAGAAGTAGCTTGCAGTATTGCACTCTAACCACTGCACCACCGTGGCGCATAAGAATTTTCTTTGTCATTTTGCTGCCATTTTGTAATCCACTCAGTTTGTTATCCAGCTTGCATATGGGAAGCCTTAACACAGCTTAACACCAGGGGTGAAATTCAGCAGGTTCTGGAGAACCGGTAGCGGAAATTTTGAGTAGTTTGAAGAACCGACAAATTCCACCTCTCGCTGGTCCCAGAGTTGGGATGGAATGGGGATTTTGCCATATCCTTCCCCTGCCATGCACACCAAGCCACGTCCACAGAACTGGTAGTAAAAGAAATTGAATTTCACCACTGGTTAACACCCTCAAGTGATGTTTGTGCCCTTAATAAGTACAAAGGCAGTCATCAAGTTCAAAATTAAATTCCAGAGCATATTTGACCAAAGCTCTCTAATTGAAATAGACTCTTTCTTACTCATTGGAAAAAGAGTAAAATGACAATAGAAGACAATATGTATATAGCTCAAGGTTGAACTGTGGAGTCCCTAATGCTTTCTGAACAAGGCTGTTTGCTTGTAGATATTTCATTATTCAACTAGGTAACATCATCAGTGCCCCAACAGTATCCCAATGATATTAACCTAGTTGGGTAATGAAACATCTGCAAGTAAACAAGTTAGCTTAGAGAGCACCAAAGACTCGGTTATGACTTGGTCATCAAGGCAAGGCAGATGTCTACAGAGTCATTTATTGCTCAAAATAAATATTCCAACAAACAGCCCTCCAACAACTGGTCTCCATCCCACGCTACTCTGTAGACAGCCACACTCAGTCCCCCAAACAACAGCCTGTGTGTAACAAAAAAAAAGTTCACAGACTAGGACCACACTCACAGTGCAAGGCCCAGGGTTCCAAGTCCACTCCACTCGGCAAAGCATAGTCCTCAAGGCCAAAGCAAAGGCACAAGATAGAAGGCAGTTCTCAAAGCAAAGGCACAAGTCAAACCAGGGAAGTGTAAGCCAAAAGAAACAATTGCTTCTGGTGAAAACTAACTCCCCTCGGCTTCTCCCTAACTCAATCCAGGTGTTCCTTGTGAGGAGGGGGTAGAGTGTCCTTCTCCGAGCAGCCTCTCAGCCAGGGGTGGGATTCAAAAATTTTAGCAACAGGTTCTCTGCCCAGTGGCCATGGCAATGGGCAGCGTGACCTATTCGCCCTCCTGCACCACAGTGGGGGGAGGGTGTTTTTGCCGTCCCCAGGCTCCGGAGGCTTTCCTCGAGTCTCTGGGAGGGTGGAAATGTTCTCCCCTGGGTTCCAGAGGCTAGAAATGTACCCGTTTCCGGACTTCCAGTAGTTCCGGTAGGCCCATTTTTCACTCGCCCAGAGCCTTTGTGCGGGCCCTGGCATCCAAAACGGGCCATGTGGAGACTCCTGGGAGGGGCGGTGTGGGGTGGGCGTGGTCAGCCAGTCTTTGTAACTACTGGTTCAATGAACCAGATTAAAACTAACATCTGGTTCACCTGAACCGGTCCAAACTGGCCAAATCCCACCTCCTACCTGCAGCCCTTCTCTAAGCTTGCCTATGCTCTGCTCTCTGTGCCCTTGGATTGAGTGGGGGAGGTAGCTGCTCATCATCAGAGGAGATCTGCTGCCTATCAGCACCACTGCCAGTCAGCAGCCAATCCTTCCTTGCGCCTGTGAAAGCAGGCAGCTCTCCGGCTGATCAGTCTTCTCGGCCAATGCCCGAGGGGCCCAGGACAGCATTTTTCTCAGCCCCTGGCCCCTCCATACATCCCAAGGGCAATGTGCCACCCCATTGGATGGTCCCAATTTCAACTCCTTCTCTAAACTGGGCTCCGATGGGGCGATGACAGACTCCATAGTAATATTACAATTTGCTTACATTCTGTACATCCCCAGAATGAAATCCTGAATGGGAAAGAGAGAATTATCTGCAGGGATTCTGAATGGCTGCAGTAGTTTGAGAAATCACCATTAATCTCTGCCCCTGATCCTTCATGCAGTTGATAAATGTGACAGTTAGAAAACATGAAGCTCTGCCCTTCCCCTATTTTTCCTCCTAACAACAGCAACTTTCATTTTTGAAAGTCACAAGACCAAACATCTGCTCCCACCCTTTCGAACTTCAGGAGGATATTAAAACTTGCCTTGGCCGGTTGTATTGTAACTGTCAATATTATCTTTTTTTAAAAAAAAATCATGTCCAATTGGAGCTAATGATACATATTGAATTAATTATTCCCAATAGAAAAACACACAGCATTTGGAAAACACTCCGAAAGCTTAAAGTGGGATGGGGTGGGCACCTTGCTAATTTCTCCTATATCCCCCCCCCCCAAAAAAAATTCTTTCTAGTGGTGGCTCAGTGGCTAAGACGCTGAGCTTGTCAGTCAGAAAGGTCGGCAGTTCGGTGGTTTGAATCCCTAGCGGAGTGAGCTCCCATTCCTTGTCCCAGCTTCTGCCAACCTAACAATTCAAAAGCACGTAAAAAATGCAAGTAGAAAGTGTTTAGTCATGCCAGGCTGGCCACATGACCATGGAGATGTCTTCGGACAGCGCTGGCTCTTCGGCTTTGAAAAGGAGATGAGCACCTCCCCCCCCCTAGAATCGGGAACGACTAGCACATGTGTGCAAGGGGAACCTTTACCTTTTACCTTATTCTTTCTAGGATTATGACTGAGTGGCACAATGGCAAGTGGTGAAGAGGCTCGCCTCCCACTCAGAAGGTTGAGAGTTGAATCCTAGATAGTGGCAGATGTTTCTCTTTTAAGGTTCAGGGAAAAAACTATCTACTGCAAACTCTGAGTAGGCATCAGGAAGGGCATCCGGCCAGCAAACGCTCAGCTCCATCCAGGCACCCTAACCCTACCCCGAATTAAGGAGTTATAGGGTCATAAAAAGGAATGTTTTTCCCCCTAAGATTATGACTAGGGCTACAACTTCAGCCCCAAAGTAGTAGTTATTTTTTTAAAGATTACCCTAACTCTGTGATGGCGAACCTATGGGATACATGCCACAGGTGGCACACAGAGCCATATTTGCTGGCATGCGAACTGTCAGCTCTGGCGTGCATGTGCGCACTGGCCAGCTAATTTTCAGCCTTCTGGAGGGCCAGGAGAAGTCATTTTTGCCTCCATAGAAAAGCCTTCATAGCCTGGGGAGGGCGAATCCCTCCCATGTGTGCAGGGCGGGGGGTCGCACGCACATGGGTAGGTGTGTGGGATACATTGGAATGTGGGTGTGGGAGATAACATGCACACCCACAATGTTGGCACACCTTTCCAAAAAAGGTTCACCATCACTGCCCTAACTAGTGCTTCTAAACCAGGAAAACAAGAAACATGAAATAGCATATTGCATGATCATGGATACAATTATACAATAGCAGAGTTGGAAGGGACCTTGGAGGTCTTCTAGTCCAACCCCCTGCCTAGGCAGGAAACCCTATACCGCTTCAGACAAATAGCTATCCGTTTGGTGTTGGTGTTGGTGTGACATGAAGACTTTAGTTGGATTGATCGTAGATACGTCTAGGCTTTGAAAGTCACCCAAAATTTTTCATCCCCTTTTAATCCCTGAAGGTATTATTTCCATCACACTTCGGATGAAACAATGATCCGATTTCAGGCCCAGCCAAGTGAGGTGTGGTATTTTCTCCTCTCTATATATATCTGGTACCTCTCAGCTATCTTCCTTATTCTTTCAGATAACTAGGGAAAGATCATTAGGGAAAATGTATACTTTCCTCTTTTAAAGGAAAGAAAGAAAAAAAGAACCCACAAAACTGGATTTGTAAGAGTGATGTCAGCTCTGTAATAACAAGGCAGTCAGTTATCTGTATATCTCTCTTCAGTTTTCCCCTTCTTCCCTTTTTTTTTCTTTTTTTGAAATGCTACGTTGGCCATGAGTGAAGATGGAGATCCTTTCCCACGTAGTTTGGTTCTCCGCTGGAGAGTGGCCTGGCATAATGGACTTCTTTCTTTCCCTTTTTCTTTCTTTTTCTTCCTTTTCACTCCTTCTCCTCCTTCAACAACACGCTCTGAAGCGATTGGCAATTAAACGCTTTGAAGGGGTGTTTCTGGGCCAGCCAGAGAAAAGCTTCAGGTGTGAAATGCTCGGTTTCAAGAGCACTAAGCAAAATGTATAGTTCCTTTCAGAGCCTCGCTTGTCCTTCTGAAGAAGAAGAAAAAAAGGGGAGGGAGGGAGAGAGGGAGGACACTCCAGAGCAATTTGCTATTCTGCATTTTAATACTGTGTGCCTTTTCCTATTCTTCCTCCCACTGTGTGTTTCTCTCTGTGTCTCTCTCTGTGTCTCTCTCTGTCTCTCTATCTTTCTCTGTCTGTCTGTCTGTCTGTCTGTCTGTCTGTCTGTCTGTCTGTCTGTCTGTCTCTCTCTCTATGTCACTCTCTTTCTCTCTCTCCAACTTCCACCACTGCCTTCCGTGGGAGGATTGGGTTGTTGCAAACAGCTTTGGCCACAATGGCAGATCAAGAGAGATGCAGGCAAAATGAGGCCAGCAGAGAAGGAAGGCCTGAATGGCGTAAGAGGGTCTCAATTGTTACTTGTGGGTAAATGTGTTGGGAGACTCAAAAGGGCAGAGGGGATACTTTAAAGCTACACCCAAGCATTGAAGTCGGAGAGAGAAGGGGTGGGGAGTGAAACTCTGGGGCGGGCGGATAGCAAATGAGGAGGGCTGAAAGAGAAGGTGTTCGCAGCTCTTTTCAGGGGGCATAATAGCATTTATCTGTCCCACTTGAGAAGTAAATGGAGGACTTCTCATCAGAGCGGGTGGCCTCTGGTCATCTTGCCAAGGGATTTTTTTTTCCAGCTTGGAGATTCCCAATTCTGCTGGCAGTCAGGAAAAGACAACCCAGATGCAAGAATGTCAATAGAGGAATCTTGAAAAAGAAGACCCATTTGTTGTAGGGCCAGCCAGGGAAGAGAAAGCGGCTGCCTATTTGGAAGTTCACACCAAGGATGAAGGAAACATCAAACCGGGCAAACAATGTCCATCGAGATAGACTGTTTCATGCCACTTTCCCAGCACTGACCTTTTCTTCCAGCATATTGATTTTTTTCCCCCTGTAGTGCAGTGTTTCTCAACCTTGGCGAATTTAAGACAAGTGGACTTCAACTCCCAGAATTTGAAGTCCACTTGTCTTAAACTTGCCAAGGTTGAGAAATACTGCTCTAGTGCGCATGCACGCACGCACGCACGCACGCACACACACACAATAAACACAGAGTTCTATGCTTGGAAAGAGCAAAAATACACACGCAAGAAACATATAAGCTCATGCATGGCCATCTTTGATCTTTTTTTTTTTGCTTCACTCATTCTCAAAATGAAGGATTTTCTTTCTGGGGTTGGCAAGCAGACTGTGCTGGAGCTGCCGAACAAGCCAATGCAATCCTAAATTGCATTAACAGAGGGATTCCATCAAGGTCAAGGAAGGTTCTGATACCGCTCTATAAAGTCCTAGTAAAACCACACCTAGAGTACTGCATCCAGTTTTGTTCACCACACTGTAAAAAGGTGTGGAGACTCTAGAAAGCATGCAGAGAAGAGCAACCAGGATGATGAGGGGACTGGAGGCTGAAACATATGATGAACGGTTGCAGGAACTGGGCATGGCTAGTCTAGGGAAGAGAAGGACCAGGGGAGACAGTCTTCCAATATTTGAGAGGCTGCCCCAGAGAGGAGGGAGTCAAGCTATTTTCCAAAGTACTTGAGGGAAAGACAAGAAGCATCTTATGGAAATTTATTACGGAAAGGCCTAACGTAGAACTAAGAATAAATTTCCGGATGTGATAACAATTAATCAGTGGAACGGCTTGCCTCCAGAAGTTGTGGGTGCTCCATCACTGGAGGTTTTGAAGAAGAGACTGGACAGCTATTTCTCCTGTATGATATAGAGTCTTCTACTTGAAAAGGAGGTTAGACTAGGACACTTTCTAAGGTTCCTTTCAACTCAGTGATTCCATCATGCCAGCTCAATTCATCAGCGGAACAACTTGCCTCCAGAGATTGTCGATGCTCCATCACTGGAGGTTTTCAAGAAGTGACTGGACAGCCACTTGTCAGGTATGGTAAAGGGTCTCCTGCTTGAGCAGGGGGTTCAATTAGAAGACCTCCAAGATCCATTCCAACTCTGTTATTCTGTTATTAACATACCTGCAAGGTGTTGACTCCTTCCCAGAGAAGAAAAATAATGCTCTTTGATCATGGAACTTCACAATATTGTGCTCTCCTGGAATAAGTGGTTGATGGTTTCTGAGGGTCTTTCCATATGCAACCATACTGAGGATGATTAATTTTGCCATCACCGATACTCAAGGAGTCTTGGGTAATCTTTGGAAGAATTGTCTTGGTACGTATCCTCTGAAGTTGTGGGAAGATCAGAAAGTAAGTTTCTCATGTCATTTGAATGCCAATGAATTTATGAAGTATGGTGTGTGGGAAATTCCTCCCTCCTCCAACAGATATATTAAACAAACAAACAAAAGTTCATTATTACCATTGCTTTGCTTGCATAAATTTCAGACGTGGTTTCAAATGTCTTTTGGAGTGACCAAGGGTGACCAAGAACCATCTACTCAAGCACATTGAAAAGGAGTGTGATGGAATTTGAGTTCCATCACAGCATCAGTGCAATATCCATACAATATTGCTCTCTGGGGTATATGAAGAGTCCATTTGAACATGCCCAGCATAAAGTGTGCCAACAGGTGATCCCGAAGGTGCTTTTTAAAGAGGCCACTGAACTTTTTTCTTGAAAATGTTTCACATCTCAGTTCTTGGATGAAAAGTGAAACATCTTCAAGGACAAACAAAGAAAGTCCAGTGGTCCAGTGGCCCAGAGTGGATTGCTCCCAGTTCAGACCGGATCAGGCGAACTGGTAGTAGCGGTGGCAGGAGGCTCTACCCACCTACTCAGATGCTTCTGCGCATGTGCAGAAGTGTCATGCACACCCCCGAACCAGTAGTAAAAATATTGGCAACCCACCACTGCAGTGGCTTCTAGAAAAATCACCTTTGGGACAACCATGACCTGGATGACTGAGAATTCCCACGGAAATGTAGCATGTAATAAAATGTAATTAAAAAAAAATGGATTGTGCAGAGATGGATAGGCTCACGAAAGAACTAAAAGGGAAAGAAGAATCTGAATATTACTCCGTATAGGATTTATTGTATAATTGGCCAGAGGAAAGGGGGGGAGGGGGGGGAAGCAGGAAAGCAAAAAAGAAAAGAAGAAAGATCAACAAATTAATAAACAACTACAAAACTGGAAAATGATTAAAAGATAGAAATAGGAGATAGACTGTAGCAATTAAATATTATACAACACGACTCAAATGTAGTAAAGATGGTTATGCATAGAATATATAGAATATTATATATAGAATGAAAAAAGGTATGAAATAATATAAAGTCACACACACACACACACAGATATATATGCATTTATAGTTATAAAAGATTTATTTGTCTAGATAAAAGAATCACAACAGATATGTAAAAAAATATAATGTGTTGGAAAGATGTAAAGTTTGTACAAACAAAATAAAAAAAACATTTTTTAAAAAAAGAATTCCCATGGACATTCTTTCAACAGGTGACAATTCTGATCACCTGAGTAGTGATAAAGGAAAAAAAGAGAGAGAAGTATAAAAAGACTGTGACTCTCTTGGGCCATAAGTAGCTTTTTCATTAAAACGTTGAGCCCTTTTTAATTGTGCCTACTACACAAACAATCCAAATTTCTTTTCATATAATGCCATATTGGCCAAAAAGTTTAAATTGCTATGTCCCAAAACTATTTGGATAGCTGAAAGAACAAGATTAACTTGCCAGAAGAGTTTGCCCAGCAGGGAAATTCTATACTTTTCAACCTGAGCTAAACTTTTCATGGACATTCTAGGGTTTAAGGACTACTACAACATGCTCTCCATGCCTGAAGGGCCATCATGCTAATAAGCCTCTTTCATTAGCAAAGCAAAATGTCTGCCTTACCCAATGATCCTTCAGAGTCTGCATTATTTTGAAAGAGTTAAAATGAGAAGGATGAGGATTGCAATAAGCGTCTCCCTTAGCAACTCAAGATGAGTAAAACCAAGGGTGGGATTCAACCAGTTTGGGCTGGTTCAGGTGAACTGGAGAAGTTACGGCTAGCGGCTGGCTATCCCATCCTATACAATCACCATGTTTTTGATGCAGCACGCATCTGCACAAGGCACACACA
Source organism: Natrix helvetica (assembly GCF_964273705.1). Classification (NCBI taxonomy): domain Eukaryota; kingdom Metazoa; phylum Chordata; class Lepidosauria; order Squamata; family Natricidae; genus Natrix; species Natrix helvetica. Next base: position 5,372,039 of record NC_138556.1, read on the forward strand.
ATTTTGATTCTGGGTGAACCGATTGTTAAATTATGTGAAGCCCAACTCAGAGTAAAACCATTTGTGGAGTAGCCTGCTTGGCCTTCAAAAGCCTTGGAGATAGGAAATCAATTGTTAGGGTTCCAAATAGCATCCAAAATTAAATCAGAGTCCAAGGCAAAGTATTGCACAAAGTTCCAATTGATTAAGAGAGCCATGTTGGCACATCTGGGAAAACCCAAATCTGAAACCTTCCCAGTTTTCCCCACCCAGTTGAAAGTTCCAGATCTTGCCCTCATACCCACAAGTCCATCACACGGTCCAGTCTCCCACTGCCATGCTGGCAGTTCCACCCATCCAGTTCCGGTCAGGTGCAGAGGTGTAAAGACAAAAGATGACCTTGGCTTTCTAGAAAGAATTTTGTTATGGCTACACAGCATCTAACTCCGTACAATCCCCCCGTCCCATTTTCCCACCATAGAAAAGGCATAGTAGAATAATAGAAAGTGTGGCAGGCCAAAGATCCAAAAGAAAAGATGGTTGCATATCAATAGCTGTCTGGATGTCTACACTGTCAGGCTATCTCTCTACATTTTATTTCTGATTATTTATAAATATGATTTATTTCTATAAAACAATTCATATAATATGTAATTGTACCATTATAGATCATGTTTGGTCTACTGGTTAAGGCATGAGGGGTAAAAAACCAGGAGTTCTAGTCCTGCCTTAGGCAAGAAAGCCAATTAGGTGATTTTAGGCCAGTCACTCTCTCTCAACCCAATCCACCTCAAAGGATTGTTGTTGTAAGTAGAACAGAAGGAGGAAAGAATATTATGTATGTTCATTGCCTTGAGTTGTTTATAAAAAAGAATAAAGGCAGGATAAAAAAAATCTAATAAATAAATAAATATAGTCAACTCATGGCTGTAGCAAAATTGTTGGTTAATGACCTCGTTAACTAACTGAAATTTGGAGTGGAGTAAGGCTCAGTTAATTTGATGCCACTTTTTATCCCTCTCTAGTTTCCATCACGAACTGGGTTATGCCTAGTCTAGTGAAGAGAAGGACCAGGGGAGACATGATAGCAGTCTTCCAATATTTGAGGGGCTGCCACAGAGAGGAGGGGGGGGATTTCAAGCTATTTTCCAAAGCACCCGAAGGCCAGACAAGGAACAATGGAGGGAAACTGAACAAGGAGAGGTTCAAACTGGAAATTAGGAGGAATTTTCTGACAGTGAGAACAATCAACTAAAGCAGGCATGTCCAAAGTGCGGCCCGGGGGCCATATGTGGCCCTTTTTCAAATTTCAAGCGGCCCGCAGCCTCTTCTCCCCACTGGAGTTATTTGTTTAGTCTTTCATAAAATACCATATTTTTCGAAGTATAAAGATGCATCTTTTTCCCCTCAAAAAAGAGGCTAAAAATCTGGGTGCATCTTATACACTGAATGCAGCATTTTTTGCCTCCCAAAACTCTGCCCCCTTCACCAAAATGGCTGCGCATAGCCTTTAAGAGGTTTTCAGAGTGCTCCTGGGGGCTGTGGAGGGCATAAATGAGCAAAAAACGGGCCATTTTTTGCTCAACTTTGCCCCCCCTAGCCCCCAGGAGCACTCTAGAAGCCTCTTAAAGGCTATTCATGCCCTTTTAAAAAAAGGCCCATTTTCGTGAAAAATGGGCCATTTTTGGGAGAGTGCAAAAACTTTTTTTTTAATTTGCCTCTTCAAAATCTTGGTGCGTCTTATACTCCGAAAAATATGGTAGTTAATTTGCATTTAATGTTAAGGGTTCAAAGAATGTCAGGCTGAATGATCGGCCCCACACATTTTCACCTCACCAAATCTGGCCCTCCTTGCAAAAAGTTTGGACACCCCTGAACTAAAGGAACAGAAATTGCATTCGGAAGTTGTGGGAGCTTCATCCCTGGAGGTTTTCAAGAAGAGACTGGATTGCCATCTGTCAGAAATGGTGTAGAGTCTTCTGTTTGGGCAGGGGGTTGGACTAGATGGCCTACAAGGTCCCTTCCAACTCTGTTAATCTTTGCTATCTTTTATTCTTTATGTTTGCTGTTTATTACATTTTGAAACACTTTTGATTATGAGTTATCCAGAGTCATTGGGAGTCCAGTGGCATACACATCAATCAATCAATCAATCGGTCACTCAATAAGTCAGTCAGTCAGTCAGTCAGTCAAGAGGGGCAAAACAATGTTAGATGGCATGATTACTTTGAGAGGCTTTTTTTTCCTCCTTAAGTGGTGATAGTAAGACAGTGAAATATGTCTATTAAAATTGTTTTCCTAATATCCACTTCTTCAAAAAGCAGACCCATCCCTCAAATTATCTCAGAAATGCCTTTACTGTACAATTGTAGATGTTGTCTCTCTGATGGCACATGGTCACCATGATTCTTTACAGATTTTGGTGGTGCAGTGGTTAGCGTGCAGTATTGCAGGTTAACTCTGCTCACTGCCAGCAGTTCGACCCTGACGGGCTCAAGGTTGACTCAGCCTTCTATCCTTCTGAGGTGGGTATAATGAAGACCCAGATTGTTGATGGCAATACACTGACTCTGTAAAGCGCTTAGAGAGGCTGTAAAGCACTATGAAACAGTATATAAGTCTAAGTGCTATTGCTATAAATTCCTACCTACCTACAGTACCTACCTACCTACCTACCTACCTACCTACCTACCTACCTACATGTCTGTCTGTCTGTCTGTCTGTCTGTCTGTCTGTCTGTCTGTCTGTCTGTCTGTCTGTCTGTCTGTCTATCTATCTATCTATCTATCTATCTATCTATCTATCTATCTATCTATCTATCTATCTACCTACCTACCTACCTACCTACCTACCTACCTACCTATCATCTACCTACCTACCTACCTACCTACCTACCTACCTACCTACATGTCTGTCTGTCTGTCTGTCTGTCTGTCTGTCTGTCTGTCTGTCTGTCTATCTATCTATCTATCTATCTATCTATCTATCTATCTATCTATCTATCTATCTATCTATCTATCTATCTATCTATCTACCTACCTACCTACCTATCATCTACCTACCTACCTACCTACCTACCTACCTACCTACCTACCTACCTACCTATCTATCTATCTATCTATCTATCTATCTATCTATCTATCTATCTATCTATCTATCTATCTATCTATCTGCCATGGTAGTGCAGTGGTTGAATACAATATTGAGGGCTGACTCTGCCCACAAACAGGAATTCATTCCTGACCAACTCAAGGTCGACTCAACCTTCCATCCTTCCGAGGTCAGTAAAATGGAAGGAAGTGGAATATAAGTCTAAATGCTATTGCTACTACCTTGGTGCACTTCGGCATATGTTCATGCCAGCCACATGACCACGGGGATGTCTTCAGACAACGCTGGTTCCTTCAGCCAGGAAAGAGAGATGAGCACTGCCCCCTCGATTTCAACATGACTGGACTGGGAAAACCTTCATCTTTACTTTTATCCTCCTGATATTAGTTTTTATAAGTAACTCCTGGTGATGAACACACACCATGTTCCTTCCTCTTCCTCTTTTTATTTGTAGTAACAACATCAGCTCTGTGTTGATGCTACACTGAATTGTGTTTTATCCGAAGGAGATATATATATATATATGTTACATCCCTTGGTATGCTCAAATATGGGAGGGAACTCACTACTCCCCCTTTCTGTCTATCGGCTCACTGCAGGAGACCATCCAGGCAGAAAACCATATTTTTAATGTTGCCTTTTTATATTTGTGTTGTATTTGTGCTGATAAATAAATAAAGGGAGACTAGTATAGATCTATTTCAAGCTACTTAGCTCTCATCAGCTAGCCATACCCTTACTGGGATTCGAACCTGGGCTGTATTACCTATTAGGCAGATGAAAGGGAAAGGGGCAGATGAAAGGGAAAGGGGGAGTAGTGAGTTCCCTCCCATATTTGGACATACCAGGGGTTGTAACACAAATACATACCTATTTCCCTGGCTCGGCTGATAAGGAGGAGAGCCTGTGGCTTAGTGGCTAACAAATCTGCCTAATATGTTTATTTATTACAGCCCTGCTTAGAGAGGGCTGTAAATGCACCGTGAAGTGGTAAAGGTAGAGGTTCCCCTGGCACATACGTGCTAGTCGTTCCCGACTCTAGGAGGCAGTGCTCCTCTCCGTTTCAAAGCCAAAGAGCCAGCGCTGTCCGAAAATGTCTCCATGGTCATGTGGCCTGCATGACTAAATGCCAAAGGCCCATGGAACACTGTTCCCGTCCCACCAAAGGTGGTTCCTATTTTTCTACTTGCATTTTTATGTGCTTTCAAATTGCTATGTTGGTAGAAGCTGGGACAAGTAACGGGAGCTCAAATCTTTGCGCGCCACTGGGGATTCAAACCGCCAAACTGCCCACCTTTCTGATCAATAAGCTCAGCATCTTAGCTACTGAGCCACCTTTTGAGCCAAGGCAGGACACCTTATCAAATGGTTGTCCAGTCTACTTTTGAAACCTCCAGAGATGGAACACCCACAACTCCAGGGGAGGAGGTGCAAGCTGTTGTGCTAGGGATTCGAACCGCCGAACTGCCGGCCTTTCTGATTGACAAGCACAGCGTCTTAGCCACTGAGCCACTGCATCCCCTGTGAAGTGATATATAAGCCTAAATGCTATTGCTATTGCTATTTTGAAGGCCCAAATTTATGGTTGGGGGGAATGAGTTAAATTAACATTCCATCCTCAGTGAGGTGGGAGGATAGCACTACTAAGGTGACCAACTTTTTTACAATGAAAAGGAGGACAAAACACATTCTATTGTCCAAAATGCTAAGGTGATCAACTTTTTTACAATGAAAAGGAGGACAAATAAATTGGAAAAAATATATCGTAAATAAAAGAAATATTTTATTCATTGCAACAATAATACACTAAAATATGATATATGCATAATGAAAACATTTGCAACATTTTATATTGTAATTATGCTTACATGCCTGTTAATTATTATTTAAATGAGTACTTTTCCATTGAATTAATATTTTTTGTCAATGTATCACCTTCTAACAATATATTGGAAATATCTGAACAAGAAATATCCTTCATATTGAATTTTGCAGCAAGTGCTGCAGCTAGAGTATCAACATTCAATCTCGATTTCTCACTTGTTGAAAAATCATTGGCAATTGAAAAAAAACTCTTTCAACTGCTGCATTAGTTCCAGGGCAGCACAACGTAAATTGAACAACTATTAATAAATGTTCACATGGAATATGTTCATTTTTGAAATGGCTGAAAATATCCACCCATCTTTTATCAATTTCAACATGTTGATTTTCCCATTGTATTAATTTTTCAGATTTTAAATATACATTCAGTCTTCTAATTTCTTCAAAGAGACAATTGTCATCAATTTTAATGTCTAGCATTTCTTTAGATAAAAATTCAACACAAGATTCAATATGTTCAATATACTTGCAATGAAGTAAAAAAACACCATGAAAAACTGTTTAATAAAACGTGAATTGTACTTACCTCTGTATAATTGAATATTCACTGAGAAAGAAATAATTACCGTGAGTCATTCAATTGCCGACGTACCGTGAGTCTACTTCGTGCGTATGTGCCGTGTTGTGTTTCGGTAAGAAGTAAACAAAGCCACTTGCACGCGGCTCTCTCTCTCTCAAGGTCTCCCGTGCGGAGCGCATGCGTCTCATAATCGCATCTTATACCGCACTATACCGAGTCTTGACGAATTGTCATGTCAAATACAAATACGTCACATAACGCGCAACAGATTAGTCTTCAAATATCGAAAAGGAGGACATGTAGGAGGACACTTTTCAAGGGAGGACAGAACTTACAAAAGAAGGACTGTCCTCCCTAAAGGAGGACGGTTGGTCACCTTAGCACTACACGCAATCTAAATCCAGGATAACAAATGACCAGTTTGCTGTGTTCACACAGAGTGCTATGCCCAAACAAATAAACACATTGGTGGCCTGATGCAGAGCACAGCTGGGTTAACCCAAGAAGCTGAACTAGAGATGATCTAACTCCATTTTACCCTAGTTGGCAAAGCCAATTGGGTTCTAGCACATCCAAATTTATGGAGAGAGATATTCTACCTGAACAGTGGAGATCTATTCTCCTTTCCCCCACTACCCATCTTTATTCAAAGGGAATGTCACTGACCAGCGATGAGATACAAGCAAGACTTTTCCAAAAGGGGAAAGAGAAAAAAAGAGAAAAGATTAATCTTATTAGGATCGTATATCATGAAAGTGTCAGGTGTGAAAGCAAACAAATGGCCTCTGTTTATCTAAACTAAAGTGTGATCCTCACCGAAAGGCTCTCTCCAAGGGAAAGCTTTTTTTTTTTAACCCTTAATAAATTGGCCAAGTCGGTGTGGAGCCTTGATAATGAAATGTGGGAGAGTGAGGTCCAGGTTTTTCTTCCTGGCGTTGCGATGCTTTTTCCCTCTCTCTTTTATCACAGCTGATTCTGAAGCCTCTTTAGAAAGATGAAGTAGGTAAAAATCAAAATAAATGGATTCTATTAAAACTAGCAATGCATCAACCGCTTGATAAAGTGATTAATAAGCGGCTTGGGATGGTGATTGATTAAGCTCTTTAATCAAAGTGCTAAACTGACTTAATATGGATAGTTTCCACATGCTCAAAGCATACATCCCCCCCCCCCCGACTGAGATTCTTGTTTATGGAACTTTCCCAAAGAGAGGAGCCTGAGCATTTGATCTTCAGGTATTGCATGCTGCTGAGAGGAACTTATTGGAATTAAACAAAATACATAAATGTTTGCATTATGATTTGGTTATTTGATCCCATCCAAATCAAGGGTGCTAGAGTTAGGGTTAGCGTTATAGATTGGACAGCCAAGAAATCGACATAGACAGAGATTTAAGAGAGGAATTTAGGAGGCAGGTCAAAAAAAAAGCATAGCAATTAAAATATTGAAGCGGACAAGAGATGTTGGATAGATGATTTTATTGTTTATTGTTGTTTTGATTCTCTTTTCCTTTTTCCTCTCTTTCTTTTAAAGCATAGCAATTAAAGTATGATGCAGCAGGAGGCGATGTGGATGATTCTGCTTTTTTGTTGTTGTTTTGAGTTGCTTCCCCCCCTTCTATTCTTTATTTCTCTCTTTTTTTTAGGCAGGTGACATGTTTAGAAGTTAGACAGGAAGGAAAGAAAAAGTTTCTCAATAAAGGGTGATACGATTAAAAGCTAGAATAAGTGATGGAAATGGGAATACTAACACATATGTTGTTATTTTATAAAATAAAAGTAATAATGATGAAATGTGGAATAATTGAATAATGATAGATTGCAACCTAACATGAATGTGTATTGTCATTAGAAAGATATAAGTTGTTCGAATGTAATAATCATGTTTAATCTGATTAGTTTCATTTGGATTGGAACGTATGGTGCCCAGGGGCCACACTGTTCATGCGTTGATTTGACATTTTCATGAAAAAATAAAAATAAAATAAAAGAACTTCTTTAAAAAGAGTGGTAGAGTTGAAAAGTGATGCCTGGGTGTTGGTTCACAGACTCCATAGATCAAGCAGCGGAACTTGCAACAAATTAGCTTCCCAGGTCTTTTGTCATTAAGCAAATGGAGGGTGGAAAGAGAAGAGAAGAAGATGACAGTGGATATGGATGGGATGTCAGAGAGATACGCATGATCACGGCATGCAGATCAAGATGGAGAACATTTGCTCATGGATCCGCGAGAAACTGGGCCCAACGCGATGGTGTATTTTAGTGATGAAAAAGCACAATAGAACAGTAATGAAGAGAATAATCAGGAACAGAGTTTCAACCTGATTGGGACAAACACATGCCCGTTATCCCATTTCAGAAATGGTAGGGAAGGGAAGGGAATCCCAGCTCTGTTTGCGTACCAAACAAACAACAAGTACCGGAACAAAATGTTCACATCAAAATTCACTGATTTCCAAAATCGATGACTTTCAAAGCAGTTGAGTATCAAGGTACCACTGTATATTATCATTTTGTGTCTTTGAGACAATGTTGACTTCTCGTGACTGCCTGGACAAATCTCTGCAGTTTTCTTGGCAAGAGTTTCTTTGGAAGTGTCATTGCCTTTTTCCTAGGGCCAAGAGACAGGGACTGGCTCAGGGTCACCCCAGCTGACTTTGGGACTAGAACTCACAATCTCCTTGTTTCTAGTCTGGTGTCTTAACCACTACACTAAACTGGCTCTCTTGCTTACATATCGCCAGATAATACTGTATGCATATTGTTACTTACTAAATACGTGGTCCACCAGTCAAAGCTCCATTGGGTGGATGGGCAGCGATATCAATTTTTGTTATATGTAAAATAAACAATAGGAAAATTCTTTGATATACTTATTTGCTCTCCTAAATATGTTGCCCAGTGTTCTAATAGATCAGTGGTGTCAAACTGAATTTCATTGAGGGCCGCATCAGGGCTGTGGTTGACCCTCAGGGGTCTGGGCATGTGTGACTGACAGCGTGGGTGTTCTCAATGTGATGCCACTCAATGGGTGTGGCCAGCTGGGTGGGCATAACCAGCTGAGTGGGCGTGACCAGCTGAGTGGGCGTGACCAGCTGTCAGGCCTGCAGCCATATTCCTCTTGGATCTTTCTATTATTCTACTATGCCTTTTCTATGGTGGGAAAATGGGAAGGGGGATTGTATGGAGTTAGATGATATGTAGCCATAACGAAATTCTTTCTAGAAAGCCAAGGTCATCCTTTGTCTTTGCATCTCTGCACCTGACCGGAACTGGATGGGTGGAAGCTGCCAGCATGGCAGTGGGAGATTGGACCATGTGACGGATTTGTGGGTGTGAGGGCAAGATCTTGAACTTGCAACTGGGTGAGGAAAATCGGGAAGCTTTCAGATTCGGGTTTTCCCAGATGTGCCAACATGGCTCTCTTAATAAATTGGAACTTTGAGCAATACTTCTGCCTTGGACTCTGATTTACTTTTGGATGCTATTTGGAATCCTGACACCAGCTTGCTCCCAAAACTGGTGGCATGCTTCCTCCTTGCATTGGGTAGATCGGGCCAAAGCGATGCAGGTAGACTGGGCCAACGTGATGTGGGTAAACCTGGCTGAAGCGACATGGGCTGGCACCTTACTTTTTCCAGGAAAGGCCCTCCGGGCTGCATCCAATTGCTGGCCTTGAGTTTGACACCCCTGTAATAGATGCTTGCATGTTGTAGGGTAATTTAATAAAGCCAGAGAGTGATCGTGGAGAACACAACCAAAATTTACAAGAGAGTTTCCTCCTGATCTAAAGGCCCTTGAATAGAGATAGTGGTTATTAGAGGGCAACAGAAATTTCTCATTAGTGGTATACTAATACTTTGTGTATCACGGTAAAGAAGAGGTCTATTTAAACGGATCCCACTCTAGTTCTTTGCCACCTCTGCAATCATATTTATAGCATTTCAAGATTAGATGGTTGCCATGAATGCCAAGCATGATTTAAAAAAAACAGTCTAAAAGTTGACCTAGTTGGTAGGCAGGGTTGACCTCTCCTTCACTATGAAACTTTGAAACAGGATGAGTGGGTTACTGCTTAAACAGGCAAATGTAATCACATATTTCTGGACTGGGTTAATGTTTTACCAAGTGGAAGTGATGCTAAATGGAAAATGTAAGGTGCCTTTTGGTTAACTGATGGTGGTTGAGAAACACTAGCTGTGAAATAATAGAAAATACTTGTAGCTTATGTGTTAGATTTTGGCAGTGGTATGCTCTCCAAATTTGTTTCAACTTAGTTTCTGAAAATTTTGTTATCAGGCTAGGTAACATCAGCAGCAGGATTTTCTCCCACCACACAGGTAAATCCTACCAAAGGAGCAATTAACAAGCATATTGATCTAGATTGATGTCCAGAGAGCAGCACCTTCCACTGTAGCCAAAACTGCCTACCAACTATAAGTCAATGGCTAGTGATCTTGTGGGCATCCAAAATAGAGATGGCAAGATACCATCAACAAAGATAGGCAAGTTGCGAGCCTGCACCCTGGAGGAGGAGGAGAAGAAGAGGAAGAGGAGGGGGGAGGAGGAGGAGAAGAGGAAGAGGAAGAGGAGGGGGAGGAGGAGGAGAAGAGGAAGAGGAAGAAGAAGAAGAGGAAGAGGAGGAGGAGGAGGAGGAGGAGGAAGGAGGAGGAGGAGGAGGAGGAGGAGGAGGAGGAGGAGGAGGAGAAGAAGAAGAAGAAGAAGAAGAAGAAGAAGAAGAAGAAGAAGAAGAAGAAGAAGAAGAAGAAGAAGAAAAAGAGGGGGAGGAGGAGGAGGAGGAGGAAGAAAAAAGGAGGAGGAGAAGATTGATCTAGATCCAACATATGAATATATATTAAAAAACAGACCATTTGAATAACCAATCAACAATAGATCCAATCAGCTGCTCAGAATTTAAATATAGCTCCAAATGGACAACCAATCAAATGCTGAACTGACCACACTGGCACACAAGACATTTCTAAACTAAGGAGAATAGGACAAGAAAACCCTGCTGATGATGTTACCTAGTCTGGTAATGAAACGTTCAGAAACTAAATTGAAACAAGCTTGGAGAGCAAATCGCTACCAAAAACATCAGCTGTTTCAGATTTGTATGGACTTCTGAAGGATCACGGTTGCCTGGGATAGACCAAATCAGGGAGACTCTCCTCTTCCAACTCCACAGCTGTTGCTTAGAGCAGGGGGGCAGAATTTCAGGGGACGGGTAGAAGGATGACATTTTGTGCCTCACTGACATGGAGTGATTCCATTTCAAAGTGGAGCCAGGATAGACATCATGTTTGAATTTGATTAAATTAAATCACTTTAATCAGGGGAGGATTCCAGCTTCTTCTACTGCCGGTTCGCTCAGGGATGCGCTTTGGGTGGGTAAAAAAATACTCCTGCGCATGCGCAGAAGCAAAAAACAAGATGGTGGTGCCTACCGCACTACCAATAGAACTGGTTTGGGGGCGTGGCCAGCTGAGTTGCTACCTACTGAGTCGAACTGGTCCGAACCGGTAGGAACCCACCTCTGACTTAAATACAATCAATATAATTATCTTTAATGGGTTTCATAATTACAGGAAGGCTCTAGGAACCACACCAGAGGAGGTATTCAGCCAGTTCGCACCAGTTCATTCGAACTGGTGGTGGAAATTTTGCCCAGTTTGGCAAACCGGTAGCGATGGCCAACTGGTCACACCCCTGAACTGGTCCCCCTGTCACCAGTTGCTAACCCAGTCGCTGCTCGCTCGCCCCCATGCTTTGCATACCGGCTCTCAAAGAGGAGGTGGCTAGCTGCCCTCTGCTGAAAAGTCCTCCAGTTGGTGAAAAATCTGCTGCCGTCACCGCCATGTTCTTTGCGCATGCCCTAGCAAGGCAGTGGCGATAAGCATGCACAAGGAACATGGTGGCAACTGGAGGAATTTTCAGCAGCCTGCGGCCAACCGCGTCCTCTTTGTGGGCCAATTTGCAAAATGGCTTTCAAAGAGGCAGCAGCTGGGAAGCTTCTTTGTCAGCCAGCTGCTTCCCAGCAATGGCAGCTGGCTGGGGGGCCGCCAAAAACTCCAGCTTGCTTTCCGAACTCTGGACCAGCCGCCACGGAAGGTAAGCCATCAAAGAGGCTGTGGGGGGAGGGAGGAAGCAGGGCTTAGGAGGGGAAATGGAGGTGACTGGCGAAAGGAGGGCGGGGGGTAAATAGCGAAAAGCCTAAAAAAAATCCTAGCTTTTCCTGTGGGTGTAGCTTAGTGGAGGGGGTAATGTGACTGAGTGGGCATGAGTGATGTCAAGTTGGCCACACCCATTCAGTCACATGCCCGTCCATCTAGCGAAGCCCACTGAACCGGCAGCAAAAATTGTTGAAACCCACCACTGAAACACACCCAAAGCTTTGATGGGTGCTGAGTTTGTGGAGGTCTCAGGCTATACACTATGGTTTAATTGATACCCACCACCCTGAACAGGGGGCCTGGTTGACTTAGTCTGTTTATTTGACAATCCCATAAAAGTGACACCATTATCAATCCATTTTGTGGACTCTAAATAGAGGTACCTCAAATTCAACCCATTCTCCTCTTTCTACCTTGGAATAAAATGTTAAACGTGATTTGTTCTTTGACGGATTTTTCAATAATAAACAGCTTTCTATAAGACGGCCTTGTCTAGGAGAAAAGTAGATCTTTTCTTATCTGTGCATTTTCAGGGAGAAATTGGCTTGGTATCTCTCCGGGGTAATTTAAATCTATCATTCAAGAGGGCCACATTATATAATTGCATATTTTAAAGTTGGATTTGATGATCCCATTTTGATGATCAAATAATCTTTAAATTGACTCCTTGGTGATGAGTGCTACTGAATGCAGGTAATCACAAAAATAACATTTTACTGAACCAGAGGACAAAGTAATCTCATTTAGCTTGGTGCCATTAAAGGGGGGGGGGGGGGAAGCACAGGCCCATCACAAACCTCTATGAGAGGGAAAGACAGAGACAGAAAGAGACAGGCAGAGACAGACAGAGAGACAGACAGACAGAGACAGAAACAGACAGGCAGGCAGGCAGGCAGACAGACAGACAGACACAGACAGACAGACAGACAGACAGACAGACAGACAGACACACACACACACACACACACACACAGGGGAGGATTTCTTTTCTGAAAACACAAAAACTCTCAGCTCCACCACATTCAAAGAAAAAATAAAGGCAAACTCATTCCTCTTTGATTCTCTTTCAAGAGTGGCTAATTATTCCAGTCCAATCAAACCCTGAATTCTCTTCTATTAATAGATTAGAAGGAGCATATACGAATGTGTGTGCCTCCATTAAGAGTCAAAACAATGCTTCCACGTGTATCTGTGTTCAGGACTGGCAAGCAATGCCATCTGTAAGACCTCTATATATTTTCATGCTTTTAACTCAGCCTTCTCCGCTCCCCACCCCTTTTCTACTCTCCAGAACAAGGCAGCTGGATTTCACTGGGAGCTGAATGCAAATTGGTCTTACAGGACTTTGGCCGTGTGTGAGAAGACACTTATTAGACAACTATCAGATAGGCGTTGATACTAAACACACAATAGTTAACAGAAGAAAACAGAGTTGGAAAAGATCTTGGAGGTCTTCTAGTCCAACCCCTTGCTCAAGCAGGAGACTCTATACCATTCCAGACACATTACAAAAAAAGATGTTGAGACCTTGGAAAAAGTACAGAGAAGAGCAGCTAAGATGATCCAAGGCCTGGAGACAAAAACTCTGTACTTTTTCCAAGGTCTCAAGATCCTCAAGGTTGCAGGATTTGGGTTTGGCTAGTCTAAAGAAAAGAAGGACTATACAATACAATACAATAGTAGAGTTGGAAGGGACCTTGGAGGTCTTCTAGTCCAACCCCCTGCCTAGGCAGGAAACCCTATACCGTTTCATGGTATATAAGTGACACTATGAGTGACATGATAGCAATACTCCAGTATTTGAGGGGCTGCAACAAAGAAATGGAGGTCAACTTATTTTCCAAAACACTAGAAGGCAAGAGAAGAAGAAATGGACGGAAACTAATCAAGGAGAAAGGCAACCTGGAATTAAGGAGAAACTCCCTAAAAGTGAGAACAATCAACCAGTGGAACAGAAGTTGCCTCCAGAAGCTGTGGGTGCTTATCACTAAATGTTCTTAAGAAGAGAATGGACAGCCACCTGTCTGAAATGGTAAAAGACCTTCTGCTTGAGCAGGGGGTTGGACTAGAAGATCTCCAAAGTTCCTTCCAGCTGTATTCTGACATTTAAGTGATTGTCCAGTCTCTTCTTAAAAACTTCCAGTGTTGGAGCATTCACAACTTCTGGAGGCAAACTGTTCCACTGCTTAATTATTCTGTCAGGAAATTTCTCCTTAGTGCTAGGTTGGATCTTTTCTTGGTAAGAACAGAACAGAATGACAGAATTGGAAAGGACCTTAGAGGTCTTCTAGTCCGACCCTCTACTCAAGCCGGAAAACCTATACTATTCCAGATAAATGGCTGTCTAGTCTCTATGAAAACCTCAATTGGTGGAACCCCACAAATACTAAAGGCAAATTGTTCCACTGCTTAAATATTCTGTCAGGAAATGTCTCCTTAGTTCTAGGTTGCTTCTCTCCTGATTAGTTCCGATCTGTTATTTCTTGTCCTACCTTCAGGTGCTTTGGAAAATAGATGGTTCCTCTCTTCTTTGTGAGCTGAGGTGGCAATGAGGTGAGGTGGTGCAGTGGTTAGAGTGCAGTACTGCCAGCTACTTCAGCTAACTGCTAGCGACAGTTCGACAGTTCAAATCTCACCGGCTGAAGGTTGACTTCTTCCCTCCTTCCGTGGTGGGTAAAATGAGGACCCAGATTATTGGGTGCAAGAGGCTGACTCTGTAAACTGCTTAGAGAGGGCTGTAAAGCACTGTGAAGCAGAATATAAGTCTAAGTGCTATTGCAAAGGGAGCAAGGAAGGAGTGAACCGTGATGGCACAGTGGTCAGAATGCAGTATTGTAGGCTAACTCTGCCCACTGCCAGCAGTTCAATCCTGACCGACTGGCTCAAGGTTGACTCCGCCTTCCATCCTTCCGAGCTGGGTAAAATGAGGACCCAGATTGTTGGAGGCAAGAGGCTGACTCTGTAAACCACTTAGAGAGGACTGTAAAGCACTGTGAAGTGGCCTATAAGTCTAAGTGCTATTAATATTGCGGTAGCCTGTCAAATATTTGAACACTGCTATCATATCTCGTCTAGTTCTTCTTTTCAGTAGACTAGACTTTCTAAACACACAAAAGACAAAACACCTTTTGGGGGAAAGAGCCATTCTTTGTATACTCAGGATGTGTCTGTGTGTGGATGTGTGTAATTTTGATCTGAGTGCCTCATGCTGGTAAGCTAATTTTTTCTCCCCGCCGTAGGACATTGATCTACCTTTTGCTTCCAATACTAAGCCAAGCTGTGGGTCTTAAATAAAAGATCTGAGCACAGAATATAAACGAAGCTCATTGCTCTACATGCAGGGATGGTAAAATACCAACTCCTTGGCGTGATTAAGATAGCATCACACTGTGCAGAGACATGGTAACTTACCGGTTCTTATTGCCGCTATGATATAATGTTGTGGAAACTTTGTTCGCTCACCTTGCTGATGAAATGAAGCGGCTTAACCTCCATATCTAATTCGTTGTTGGCAAATGACAGATGGAGGCTCCCTCCCCAGAGCCTGCTGGTTTGAAAGCAAGAGGCTATTTGGATTATGTTGAGCTAAATAATTTTACCTTTAGCTTCCAGCTGAGACAGATGTGCAGCTAGCCAGGTGTGTCTCATAAGGAACAACAACTATTTATAGACCTCTCAGCCTTTCTAGGCCCTTGGAACTAAGAGGCAAGCCACTATCTTCAAAAGTAACCCAGCTTTGCATCCCTCACCCAACATTCAAGGCGTTGCAACTTGAAGGAGAAAAAAATCCCAGCTGTGTTTAGATTTAGCAACACCTGCCATTAAAATTGTGAACTGGCCTAAAAAGACTACATTTTACAAACATCCATTTGGCCACAACTGGAAATCAGCAGGTAAATCTTCACGCAATGCGGCCAAATCTTTTTCTTTAAAAAGGCACAATTTCACACTGTTGCATAATAATCCATATCAGGGTTAGAAGATGTCACAAGAGGAATCATGAAGACCTCATTATGCAAATCACACATCTTACACTATGAATGTCATTTGTATGATGATGTGCTGACTTCATCGTGACCTGTATTGAATCCCTACTGTCTGTAGGAGAAGATGTCAGTGTAGTATTCATGAACTGGTATAGGGCTTAGTAACAAGGTCAGCCAATGGAAGCTGAAACAGTATTTGCTGTGTCAGCAATAAGGAGACAGCAAGGAGCCTGGCTTGGCTTAGCTCTGTAGTTCTGAGTCTGTGGTGAGCTCTAAACTAGTCTGCAGCTCTGCAACTGAATTTATTAGTTTTGTTCACTCAATCGATATGGGGAGGGAGGATTTCTTAGATCATATTAAAGTGAAATTCAAGCTTCTTTAGTCCAATAGGAATGAGGCACTACTTGCCTAAAGTTGGTTTTGGGGAATGGAGCACCAAGAACATTATAAACCAGACTCCTTCCTATTTCCTACTATACTTACTGATGCCCACTAATATTGCAATGGTTCAGGTTTCCATCATTTCAAGGTATTAAAATATGCACTAGAGAGAAGGCAAACTCATGCCATATACTGTATATGTATCTCCATATTTGGAAAGTATTATTGCTTGGATTAATTGTGATAACAAATTGCGTTATGAAAGAAATTGAGGAGGAGGAAGGAGGAAGAAGGGGAGGAGGAGGAGGAGAAAGAAGAGGAATGGATTTTCAGAGGAAAAAAATGTGGACTGCAGGAACCTTTTGCACCACTCAGGTGACCCTGAGGACAGAGATAAACCTCCAAGTGCAAAGATCCTCTAAATCAGTGTTTCTCAACCTTGGCAACTTGAAGATGTCTGGACAAGGTTGAGAAACACTGTTCTAAATGGATGCAAATGACCAGCTGTCTGCAAGGAATATAAATCCTTTCATTCCCCACCCTCCTGTCAGAACTGAAGAAGCTTCTTGGATGAGAAGCGAAGCATCTTCAAAAGAAAAAAAAACAAGAAATGTCCAGTTGCCTCCTGAAAAAGCACCTTGGGGACAACCATGACCTTGGATGATGGAGAACCTCAACAGAGCATCAGCGACAAAGCACTCACAACCCCAGGAGGCAAGTGTGCTCCGTTGATGAATTGTCCTCACCGTCAGGAAATTGCTCCATTTAGTTGTATTACTTGTTTTGTAACTATCTGGGTAACTTCTTAAATTTTAGTAATTTTTAAGTTGTCGCAATTGCAATTGTATGTCGATGCATTCTTTTGGCTTGGCCACCCTGGAGTTCTCATCTTTGTTTTGAAATAGAGCAAAAACTCACAACCCCTTTCTTGGGGGAGGAAAAAAAGAAATCAAAAGGGATCTTGAATGAAGACAGAGATCAGATGAGACAAAAAAGAAGAAGCAAGCTTTGGAAATAGGGCACAACCAAACCCTCTTGACAGAGTCAGAGGCATCAGTGCAATGACATGTCAATTTGATTCCTTTTAATGCATGAATCCAGGACTTGTCCTCCGGTCCGAATTCTTCTGTACTTCAGTTTTCCTTTTGTTCTCTTGACACTTCTCTCAACATTACTTGACAATGAGTGATGCACCCAATCCTTGATCTTTAACACTCTCTTGGTGACCTATAACTTTCCATGCGTAACCTCTGATCTGGGCCCTGACAGTTTGATTTATTGTCCGGGGTTATGATTTATGAGTATCTTCTCAGCATAATTAATGGACAACAGGTGGTGGCATAATAATTTTGATTACCCAGTGGTTCATGAAACTCACTACAAAGGTGATTCCATTTACTGAATGAGAAAGAAAGAAAGAGAGAGAGAGAGAGGGAGAGAGAGAGAGAGAGAGAGAGAAGGAAAAGGGAGAACAATAACAAAAAAAGTCACACAAAGTGCTCCTTTTATGCCAGTGAAAGCCACAGCTTTTGCTGTTTGTTTGCCTCAGGGGAAAAAAAAACACCTTTATTTATTTGTATAGTTTCCCATAGAAAACCACAAGGACAAAACCTTCTCCCAGGGAGGATTATAGCAATTCAATACAAGTTAAAAATAAATAAATAACAGGAGTAGCAAAATTATCTTGGCATTATCAAGAAGGAAACGATAGCCACGAATTTCGGCAACCTTGAAACTCTCCCTCGAAATCCATACTAAAGTCATTCCACCATTTTGCTCATATTTGGGCATACATAATGTAGGCTTCTTAATATGCTGAGCTCATTCAGGTGGAACTGATTTGGTTGTTTTTTTTTTCTGTGAATCTTGATAAGCATAATGCTACTCTCTTAACAATTTACTTTTCTTGGATTTTCAATAGGTGCTGTTTTCAGCACAGGGATAGCAGAATTCAGTTATGACTGGATCATCTCTTCTATTCGTCGCCTTATTGATCATCCACAGAATAACAGAGTTGGAAGGGACCTTGAAGGTCTTCTAGCCCAACCCCCTGCTCAAGCAGGTGACCCTATATCATTCCAGGCAAATGGCTATCCGGTCTCTTCTTTAAAACCTCCGGTGATGGGGCACCCAAAATATCTGAAGGCAACTCATTCCACCAGTTAATGGTTTTCACTGCTAGGAAATTTCCCCTTAGTTCTAGGTGAGTGACATATAAATTTAATGCATAAAATATAACAAACTGACAATTGCTTCTCTGGTATTTTCATCTAAACACAGGGGCATCAGAATTCAGTTCTGAGTGGTTCGTCTCTCCTATTCGTCCCCTTCGTATGTAGCACATAATAAATATAACACAACAAACAAATAAATACAATCCCCCCTCCCCTAAAAAAATAAACAGGATGCATTTAGTTGCTATTATGTTATTAAATAAGAATGAGTGTAATGCTATTTAAACAGGGTTTTGTGTTTGACAGATGCACAATGCAATAAAATTCCCTATCTCTTACCTTCCTTTCACTAGAAGTGAATGTGGCAGTCTTTTGTTATTGTTGCTACTGTTGCTATTGTTGCTTTGCAGCCTGGGTTAAGGGGTCCTTGGTGCTCACAGACCCCTTGTTTCCTTGCAGACAATTCATTATCCAAACTAGGGTAACATCACCAGCACTGATGATGTAATCAGTTTGGTAATGAAACGTCTGAAAGACAACAAGCAAGCTCACAGAACATCAAGGACACCAAGGACCCCTCACTTCAATCCTGAGCGACAAATATTCTCCTTTATTCTCCTTTATTGGAGCCTGGATTAAAACTGGTGTGTTATGTAAACAGATGAATGCCAACCAGTCTTAGATCTAAGATTTACCAAAAAAAACATATGCCCTATTGAACTGTATGGCACTGAATGCTGGGTGTCAACCACAGGGACCCAACAACTAGTGGTAACATTCAATTTTTTTTTACTACCTGTTCTGTGGGCATAGTTTGGTGGGTGTGGTGTGGCTTGGTGGGCATGGCAGGGGAAGGATACTGCAAAATCTCCATTCCCACGCCATTCTGGGACCAGCCAGAGGTGGCGTTTGCAGGTTCTCCAAACTACTCAAAATTTCTGCTGATGGTTCTCCAGAACCTGTCAGAACCTGCTGGATTTCACCCCTGAACCAAACGCTATCTCCATGCCATGGAAATGCAAATGCTCTATTGGACATCGGGCATCTCCCTTCTCGACCACATTACAAACTATGGCATTCGACAATATTTTAGTGTGATACCAATTACAGAGGAAATGAGAGAAGGCCATCTCCGCTGGTATGGACATGTCCAGAGAGTAGCCCTTTCCACCATTGCCAAGACTGCCTACCAACTAGAAGTCAATGGCCAGTGACCTCACGGTCAGATGGCAAGACACCATCAAGAAAGATATGCAACCTGTGGGGTTGTGCCCTGGAGACGCAGCGGACTGTCGAAAGTGGCACTCAATAATCCAAAAAGTGGACCCTGCACTTGTGGGAACACACTATGAAAAAGAAGATTGGTGCCTGGTTTAAATGTCACGCCTGGATTTCTCTCAAAATGTTCTGACGGAGGCTTCCCAAGAGCATGAAGCAAACTCCTTGTCCTAACAAAATCCCCTTTTATTAATGTAGTGTGAATTCTGCTCATTCACATCCAGAAAAGTCTTTCAAGGGAGGATTTACAGTCACAGACCTTATCCGTCTTGGAGAGCTGACAGGCCGATATCTGCAAAACTTGGCAAGGAGTCCCAGAGAGTCATGAACCAATGAAGTGAACTGATTGTCTCCTGCAAACTCCACTTCCCTTTTGCTCCTGTTTTTTTTCCTCTGAGAGGGATCATTCATTGTCCACCTGTGGTCTTACTCCCAAGTCCCTATTCTTAGCTGTTCCTTTTGTCTGGCAACTCTGTGCATGTGCACACTGGGAACAGGCTCTAGCTGTTCTTCTGCCTTACTGATGTCTGACTCTGAAGGCAGCTGATAACTGGCATACAGCTCTGGCCCCCTCTCTGCCTCCGAAACAAAGTCCTCATCAGAGCCTTCCCCAGACTCCAGGACTGGCCCACGTTCCTCCCCAACCTCCTCACTGTCCGAATCTGCTGCCAGCTCTGCTGGCCACTGGCAGGCCACAACACAAAACTAATGGATGGAATTCTTAAAAATTGAAACATTTGCATGATCTTTGGCCACGCCTTGATTGATCCAACTGTGGATGTATAATTCATTTGCTATATATTATTGAAGAGTATATTGAGGGACAGAGGAGAGACAACACAAGGTCTTGTTTGCCGCTAACATTGGATTGTGGCTACAATCGCCAACAAACAGGCTAAGGTGTGTGTGAAGATCTGATCTCCTTCTCCCCCCCCCAATTATGTGGCTTTCAATTTCACCCTTAAAGAGCAGCCTGGCAGATATGGCCCATGCATTTTACTAGCCTCCATCCATCCAAGATAGCAAAAACCATTCTGCACATGGGGAATGAGTTTTACAAGTCCACAATGCCACTATTGCGGGCTTATCGTTTTTTTTTAATTGACTTTTTGACTTCTCCAAATATGCTTACCGCGTCATTTTCCACCGCAGTTTAATAACAGCTTAACACACACCTCTGAAATATTTGTCCCTGTCACAATTCAAATGTTAAAAGTATCTGAGGAAGGATCTGGTTAATAGATAAAATGGAATCCCGAGAATATTAAAAGATCTTCTTATGACAGCGAGGTTCCTTAATGTGAGGTAGAAGGAATGAAATTTATGATGAGGTACTTTCTATTCCCCACCTCTTCCTGGGAGAATTCGTAAGCGTCTCCTGTCAATAAAACACCATGACAATGAAGTCAGTTTCACCCAGAAATAATCTTATCAACCCTCTTTTAATTTTTTTTTAAATGCTTCCCTGTCTGCTGCTTAATATGCAGTAACAAAAGTAATACATTAGTGTTCATATACATTTCTTGATAAAGATGAAGCAAAATTGGATGCGGTGCTGTTTATCAGATTTCACTTTGCCTCTTTCAGCTTTGCGGATAACTAGGCCCAGAAAGTCTGAGCTATTTCATCCATACTTTGAATAAGAGTCGAATCAACAATTTAGTTGACAGGAAGCAATTAGTCAATTCAAGCAAAGCTTGACATTTCACGTGATGCATTTCCTTAGTCTGATTGGCTTGTGTTGGTTAAAAATAAATACAAACTCACCGAAATCTGGGTTCTGCGCAAGCCAACTCAGGCTGACATCCCAATGCAGAGACATAAATGGTATATACGGGATATTTTCCCCCCTGACGGGTGATGTATTTGCACTCCTGTCTGGTTATAATATACTAGCTGATAACTCAGTTGGCATTGCCCGGGTATTTATTTATAGGGGGAAAATGTCCAGACCAAATGTAATTTTTAATGTTGGATTTTCCTCCCTTGCCAGAAGGAACCCCCTTGTGGAGTACTGTGAAGCCGTTACCATGGCAACTGCATTGTGCTGCACAGTAGAAGCCATTTTAAGGCACAACAGGCTGTATCTTAACAGCACCACCACCACCCCAAGGGGTGTTAGGGGTGTTTCACCCCCACAGTATTTTTTTTCCAGAGAGTAAGTCAACTGAGTACCAAGTTTGATTTTCACGGGTGTAGGTATGCTGGTCTTGTTGTATTAGGGTCTCAACTCCTTGCTCAAGTGAGAGATCCTTTACCAATGCCATGCTGGACAAATGGCTGCCCATTTTGTTCTCAGCCATGACTTACTTCTTTTCTTCCTTCCTTCCTTCCTTCCTTCCTTCCTTCCTTCCTTCCTTCCTTCTTTCCTTCCTTCCATCCTTCCTTCCTTCCTTCCTTCCCTCTCTCTTTCTTTTCCTCAGATGACATATTCATTTCCTATTTATCAATTATGTGTTGTGTAAATGTTGTTATAGTTTTCTCTCTCTCTCTCTCTCTCTCAATCTCAATATCATCTGCCTGCCTGCCTATCTACCTACCTACCTATCTCAATATCATATCATATTCTATCTATCTATCTATATCAAAATCATATCTATCTATTTATCTACCTACCTATCTATCTATCATCTATCTATCTATCTATCTATCTATCTATCTATCTATCTATCTATCTATCTATCTATCTATCTATCATCTATCTATTTCAATATCCTATCCTATCCTACTATCCTATCTATCTATCCATCTATCTATCTATCTATCTATCTATCTATCTATCTATCTATCATCTATCTATTATCTATCTATCTATCTATCTATCTATCTATCTATCTATCTATCTATCTATCTATCTATCTATCTATCTATCTATCTATCATCATCATCTATCTATCTATCTATCTATCTATCTATCTATCTATCTATCTATCTATCTATCTATCTATCTATCTATCATCTATCTATCTATCATCTATTTCAATATCCTATCCTATCCTACTATCCCATCCATCATCTATCTATCTATCTATCTATCTATCTATCTATCTATCTATCTATCTATCTATCTATCTATCTATCTATCTATCTATCTATCTATCATCTATCTATCTATCATCTATTTCAATATCCTATCCTATCCTATCCTACTATCCCATCATCTATCTATCTATCTATCTATCTATCTATCTATCTATCTATCTATCTATCTATCTATCTATCTATCTATCTATCTATTTCTCCGCTGTAATGATCAAAGTTACATCATCTATTTATTTAGTGGCTGAAACTTTTGTTTAAATTTCTCACTAAAATCAAGGTGTTCACCTTTGACTGGACCTTTTGTTCCACCACCTTGTTTCTTAAGTGAAAAATTATTCACATTTTGTACCATGCATGAGCCAGTGAAGCTCCCTTTATGGGGGCCCATGTGCGCGCCAGCCGAGAGATGGTCTCAAGTGCTTCGTTTCCCATCAATTTTTAAATGAATTATCTGGGAGCAAGCAATGGTTAATTTTGGGCCATGGGCTTTTTGATTAGAAGCCATGACCCCTTTTTGCCTGTTTGGCATGCTCTATACAACACCAGTGACACGCAGTGTGACCCTTGACATTGGATTCAACACAAAGTAACTCCTCAACAGATCTTGTAGACTCAGCAACCTCTTTGTTGCAACACGGGACCCATTAACACAACATTTCTGTCATTTTAAATCTGCCAGCATTCCATTCCATTCCATTTTTCTTTCTTTCTTTCTTTCTTTCTTTCTTTCTTTCTTTCTTTCTTTCTTTCTTTCTTTCTTTCTTTCATCTCTTCTACTTTCCCATCCCTCCCTTATTCCTTCCTTCCTCCCTTCTTTCTGCCCTCCCTTTCTTTCATCCTTCTTTCCCTGCCCTTCTTTCTTTCTTTCTTTCTTTTCTCCCTCTCTTCCACTTCCCCACCCTTCCCTTATTCCTTCCTTCTTTCCATGCCCTCCCTCCCTCCCTTCCTTCCCTGTCCTTCCTTCCTTTCCTGTTCTCCCTTTCTTTCTTCTTTCCTTCCTTCCCTGTCCTTCCTTCCTTCCTTCCTTCCTTCCTTCCTTCCTTCTTTCTTTCTTTCTTTCTTTCTTTCTTTCTTTCTTTCTTTCTTTCTTTCTTTCTTTCTTTCTTTCTTTCCTCTCTCCCTCTCTTCCACTTCCCCATCTCTCCCTTATTCCTTCCTTCCTTCCTTTCCTTCTTTTCCCCCTTCTTTCCTTCCTTCTTTCTCTCTCTCTCTCTCTCTCTCTCTCTCTCTCTCCCTCCCTCCCTCCCTCCCTCCCTCCCTCCCTCCCTCCCTCCTCTCTCTCTCTCTCTCTCTCTCTCTCTCTCTCTCTCTCTCTCTCTCTCCTCTATATATTTCCCTCCAGCCCCCACCCCCAAATCTTTGAAATCCACCCATTTGTGCCTTCCCTTCTGTTTTGAAAAAAACTTTCCACCATACCAGGTTTCCCATATGCCGGTGCAGTGTGGAAGGAATGTTTCTTTAGAAAGCGCTGATGCTAATTATAAATTTAATTTGCATTTTAATTAGAATGGTAGCAAATTAAAAGCATGGCAGCTGGAGAATTTTGAACGTTTTGCAGAGATTTGGTGTCAGTATCTCCCTGGTTCTGACTTTGTCTCCTTTTTATTCCCACCCCACCCCACCCCCGCCGCACTATCTTTCATTCACACAAGTGAACGAAACACAATTCCTCCTTCACATTTTTCTTTCTTCCCTTCTTTCATTTTGAGAGAAAACTGCCTTTTCGGCTCCTCCATTTCCCCTCCTGATCAAATTATAAATTATTTCTTTTTTGCAGTGATAAATAAAGCAGAATACTCTTGTTTTATGCCAGGGACATCATGTACTGCACAGATAGAAAATCTTTCAAGGTAAGCTTTTATCTGATTCCCCTTCAGTTCTACTTTGATTTGTTTTATCTGCTGTAGGTATTAAGCTCAGGAAGTGCATGGGTACACACACACACACACACACACACACACACACACACACACACACAGACACACACACACACACACACAGTCATCTTCTCTCTCTTTCTCTCTCCTCCCCCCCCCCAAAGAGACACACAGAGATTCATTTGAATTTTCAAACTTTACAATACAGTTAGTTTTCGGCTTACAGCCACAATTTCTGTGGTGAGACAGTTGTGAAGTTTATTTTATGACCTTTCTTGCCACAGTTGTTAAGTGAACCCCTCCAGTTGTTCAGTTAGTAACATGGCTGTTAAGGGAATCTGGCTTCCCCGTTAACTTTGCTAGTCAGAAGGTTACAAAATCACGTGATCCCAGGACGATGCAACCATCATAAATACATGCCAAGTTGCTAAGCATCTGCACTGAACATACAACCTCAACTTTTGCATCATAATATTTACTAGCCACGGCTATAACTACAAACCTATCTCATCAGCCAAACCCAACATTAAGAATTTCATTTCAGGGAATAAAGCGGGATCGCTGATTGCTCATTCAAATCTTACACGGAAGACACTATTCCATTACAGCTGATCCTTGAGTTATGAACAGTCACTTAGCAACCAAACGAAGTCATAACAGATCTTCCTGGAGATACTTATGGCCTGGATTTGAAGTTCCAACAGCTTCTCCCACCCCCCTTGGTTACACTATAGCCAGGTGACTTAGAATCATAGAATGAAAGGGCTAGAAGGGACCCCTGGAGGATTTCTAGTCCAACCCCCTGCTCAAGGCAGGAGCCCTCTACCATCCCAGTCTATTCCGGAAAACCTCCAGTGATGGTGCACCCACAATCCTGGGAGGAAAGCTATTCCATTGACTAATTACAGTCAGAGCAAGGTACAATCTCTCTCCCTCTCTCTCTCTCTCTCTCTCTCTCTCTCTCTCTCTCTCTCTCTCTCTCTCTCTCTCTCTCTCTCTCTCTCTCTCTCTCTCTGTCATCTATCTATCTATCTATCTATCTATCTATCTATCTATCTATCTATCTATCTATCTATCTTCTTTCTATCCATCTATCTATCTATCTATCTATCTATCTATCTATCTATCTACCTACCTACCTACCTACCTACCTACCTATCTTCTATCTATCTGTCATCCATCTATCTATCTATCTCTCCCCCCCTCCATTCTTTCTCTCATCTATCCATCTATATTTCCCTTCTTTCCAGGGCATTGCTTACTTTTAGAATGTTTTATTATATCAATTGATTAATTATTCTCACCATCAGAAAATTTCTTCTTACTTCTAGGTAAAGGTTCCCCTCGCACACCTATGCTAGTTGTTCCTGACTCTAGGGGGCGGTGCTCATCTCCATTTCTAAGCCAAATAGCAAGAGCTGTCCGAAGACGTCTCCATGGTTATGTGGCCGGCATGACTAAACACCGAAGGCGCACGGAACGCTGTTACTTTCCCACCAAAGGTGGTCCCTATTTTTCTCCTTGCATTTTTTACGTGCTTTCAAACTGCTAGGTTAGCAGAAGCCGGGACAAGTAACGGGAGCTCACTCCGTTATGCGGCCCTAGGGATTCAAACCACCAAACTGCCGGCCTTTCTGATCAACAAGCTGAGCGTCTTAGCCACTGAGCCACCACGTCCCTCTCCTTACTTCTAGGTTGGCTCTGTCTTCGAGACGCATCCAGCCATGCTTCTTGTCCTTTCCTTTGGTAGCCCTAGAGAATAAGCCCATCCCCTCTTCTTTGTGACAGCCACTCAAGCACTGGAAGACAGCCCTCCTATCCCCACTGATCCTTCCTTTGTGATCTAGAAATGTCCAGCTGGACATTTCCAGATCATTGACTTTCCTGTACTTTTATAGCAGTCTTTCAAAACACGGAGAAGGCATGCTTTTCAATCAGAGTAGAGCTGGAAGGGACCTTGGAGGTCTTCTAGTCCAACTGCCTACTCAAGCAGGAGCGTTCTGACCTAGGCTTCCCAAAAGCATGAAGCTGACTCCTCGTCCTGATAGAACCCCTTTCATTTAGTTTTAAAGTGAATTTCTCTCCAGCAAAGTCCCGGCAAACAGTCTTTCAAGAGATTTCACAACCACAGACCTTTATCAGGCTTGGAGGGCTGCCAGGCCGATATCTTCCAAACGCCACTCTGTAGCAGCAATTACTTGCAAAGAAGTCAGGAACAGATTTTCACACTAATGAATTGAACTAATTGACACCTTCAAACTCCCCTCCCCTTTCGCTCCTCTTTATTCCCTATGGAAGGGGTCATTCATCATCCACCTGTGGCTTTACTTCCGAGTCAGCCCTTGTTCCTAGCTGTTCCCTTCTCCTGGCAGCTCTGCACATGCGCACATCAGGAACAGGCTCCAGCTGTTCATCTGCCCCACTGATCTCCGACTCCGAAGGCAGCTGATAACTGTCCGATGGCCTTGGCCACATCTCTGACTCCAATGCAGAGTACTTGTCCAAGCCTTCCCCAGACTCCAGGACTGGCCCGTGTTCCTCCCCAACCTCCTCACTGTCTGAATCTGCTGCCAGATTCACTGGCCACTGGCAGCCCACAACAAGGAGAACCTATACCATTTCAGACAAGTGGCTGTACAGTCTCTTCTTAAAATCTTCCAATGATGAAGCACCTACATCTTCTGGAGGGAAGCTGTTCCATGGATTAATTGTGTGTTCTTTGTCTTTTGTAGTGGCTGGGAATGGATGGAAGAGAAATAGTAAACAGCCCTGTATGAAAAATACAGGTCTAGCGTTAATCCACGAAACAACTAATCCAATCCTGAAGCTGCCCTGATTGAAGCCATTTTGTCTGCTTCATTTCTGCCACATTGGAGCTGAGGATCAGGGAGGAAGGATTTGAGATAGAGGGATTTTTTGTAACCAAAATAAAAAAAAAACTTTCTCCTGGGAACCAAGGACATTCTCACTGGTTGGTAGAAGGTGGAGTGATGAGACACCCAGTTGTCGCACTTACATGATGATTGGACCACATGACTGATTGTTTTGAGAAAGTAGAAAAAAAAACAACCCTCAGTTTTAATGTGGTGAAAACCGCAGGAATTTTAGAATCGGTTTTCACCAGACATGTGCCAATATGATATTCCCAATAAAAGTATGGTATTTTTCAGAGTATAAGACACATCTTCCCCCCCCCCAAAAAAAGAGGGTGAAAATCTGGATGCATCTTGTACACTGAATACAGCATTTTTGACCTACTGAACCCCCCCCCCCTTTGAAAAAATGGACATGCAGAGAGTTTGGGAGGCCTGCAAAGTGCTCCTGGGGATGGTGAGGGAAAAAACGAACAAAAATGCGGCCATATTTGCTTGTTTTTGCCACCCTCCAGGTTCCAGAAGCACTCTACAAGCCTCCCAAAGCCTCTGCATGCCCCCTCATTTTTTGCAAAAAACGAGGCATGCAGAGGGTTTGGGAGGCCTGCAGAATTCAAAAACTTTTTAAAAAAATTTACCTCTTCAAAATCTTCGGGCATCTTATACTCCAGTGCGTCTTATAGTCCGCAAAATACAGTAATCTTTGAGTGCCTCCGAGTCTTGCTTGCAGTGGATTTATTACTTGGAAACCTGACAGCCACATCACATCCAAACAGCCACTTTTCCTAGTGTGTCGTATCCTGGTCCTTTCTATCCCTTCTATCTGCTTTTGCTTCCCCCGCCGCCTCTGTACCCTTGTTCAATAATTTTCCTTAATTGATTGACAGATCTGATAGACCCCCGCCAACCTCTCTCTCACTTGCATGTAAGTTTTCAAATAAGGACTTGTACACCCGATGACCTTGTCGCCTCATCAGGTATCATCAAAATGAGCATGCAGATCGGGGTAGGAGCCGATTAGCTGAAGGAAGAAGCTTTCTCGTCCCATGTAAGGGGTAACAAGCTCTGACAGCTATTTCGCCAATGCCAGTTCAATTGGAAGCCATGGGGGGTGGGGGAGATTCCCCTAATGGTGAAAACACACAGCAAGCCGGATGGTTTATGGCTTAAAAAGTGGCTGGGATGAAGGTGATGCTACAAAGTAATAGAGGTAGTCCTCATCCTAGGACCACAACTGAGTCCAACATTTCAGTTGCTAAGCAATAGCGATAGCACTAGTACTTAAGACTTATATACTGCTTCACCGTGCTTTACAGCCCTCTCTAAGTGGTTTACAGAGTAAGCCTCTTGCCCCCAACAATCTGGGTCCTCGTTTTACCCACCTCGGAAGGATGGAAGTCTCTCAATCTAAGCAAGACGTTTTTTTACGTGAATTTTGGCCCATTTTATGATCTTTTTTTTGGTCACAGTTGCTAAGTGAATCACTTGAGTTTTGACATGAATAACATGGTTGTTAAGTGAATCTGGCTTCCCCATTGACTTTACTTGGGAGAAGGTTGCAAAGGGACAGGGAGGGAAGAAGGAAGGAAGAAGAAAGAAAGAAAGAAAGAAAGAAAGAAAGAAAGAAAGAAAGAAAGAAAGAAAGAAAGAAAGAAAGAAAGAAAGAAAGAAAGAGGGTGGAGTGAAGGAAGAAGCAAGGAAGGAAGGCAGGAAAGCAGGAAGGAAGGAAGGAAGCAAGGAAGGAAGGAAGGAAGGAAGGAAGGAAGGAAGGAAGGAAGGAAGGCAGGCAGGCAGGCAGGCAGGCAGGCAGGCAGGCAGGCAGGCAGGAAGGAAGGAAGGAAGGAAGGAAGGAAGGAAGGAAGGAAGGAAGGAAGGAAGGAAGGAAGGAAGGAAGGAAATCATGGCTGAAAACAAGATGGACAGCCATTTGTCCAGCATGCCATTGGTAAAGGATCTCTTACTTGAGCAGGGAGTTGAACTAGAAGACCCCTGACATCTCTTCTGTTTTTTAGAATAAAGATCATCTGGTCTTTCAATTTCTTTGAGATAAATTAGGAATGTCATAGGACAACAGAGTACCAGGAAGGAAGGAAGGAAGGAAGGAAGGAAGGAAGGAAGGAAGGAAGGAAGGAAGGGCATTTATCTCAGTCATTAGGACTGATATCCCAAAAGTGCTTTTTCAACAGGTAAATGGACTTTTTTTTTTTGATGTTT
Source organism: Natrix helvetica (assembly GCF_964273705.1). Lineage (NCBI taxonomy): Eukaryota > Metazoa > Chordata > Lepidosauria > Squamata > Natricidae > Natrix > Natrix helvetica. Next base: position 5,401,530 of record NC_138556.1, read on the forward strand.
CGCCTCTCATCCAAAAAGTTTCTTCAGCACTAAAACGTCTTGCGAGAGGTCTTCAAGGAAAAACCCCGTCCAGTTGCCTTTTGAAAAAGCACTTTTGGGACAACCATGGCCTGGATGACTGAGAATCTCCACAGACTGAGATTTCCCACAAAGCAAAGGTGTAGCCCTTTCCTTTTTTCTGTTAGTCTCTCGGTCTACTCAAGGCATGGTTCCTTTAAGGGGAAAAATGTACAGATTGCACGATGAGCATCCTTTAGTTGCACTATCCTCCGTGAATAACCTAATTCCCCTTTAAAACCTTCTAAATTGGGGGCCATCCGATGCCCCCCAAATTCCAGAGTTTACTTATGCGTTTTGAAAGTAAATGCTTCTGCTAGTTCATCTTGGGTCTCCCTGTGTTGAGTTTTGTCTTTAAAAAAATATTGAGGAAGTGTTCTTTTGGCAGTACATTTGTACCAAGAAATTATATTACCTACATATGTTATTTGCCCCAAGGGAAGGAAAGTATTACATTGAGACATTCTTACTAAAAAAAAAAAAGGATTACACATATACAAACTCACTGATGGCAGACTTTGTGCAGTTTTGACCTGATTTCCAGAGGCAAGCTTTGGAGGAAGTTGTAATAATCCTTCATAACCAGGGTTTTGCTCATTCAACTACTATGACAATACCCATCTAGTACCCACTCATCAAGGTCACCTGTCCCCAACAACACTTACTATAACAGGGAGTAAAGCAGGAGTGCACTTTAACCTCACTGCATGTCAATTGATTGATCAAGAGCCTCTTCGATCCAACTTATCGTTCTCCTAAGTTTGCTGATGCTCTCTTACTCATCTAATTCTATACAAATGGCACAGGTTCATAAGCATAAAAAGTTCTTTTCAGGCAATTGCCATCTCTTACAAAATTGAAATCTACCGGCTTAGTATATAAAAAAAACAACTAAGCAATGGGTTGTAAAAATAAATAAAGCAATTATTGAGCATGGAAGTTCATTCACCGAGCTTCTGGGTTGGTTACCAAACATTTCATTATCAGCATAGGTGGGTTTCACATTTTGTTACCACTGGTTCACAGGAACACATGCCCCTTCGGTGCATGCACCAGGCCTTCTGCACATGTGCTTTGCTCATGCGTGTGCCTGCTGCGCATGCGCCCGGCCTCAAAAATGTGCCTAAATAGGATGGCATAGAGCCAGGGCGGATGGCTCACCCGTGATTTTCCACTAAATATGATTGGCTGAATATGATCTGATTACCATGCTAGGTAACCTCTTCAGTGGAATTTAGGGGAAGATGCAGTGGTGGGATTCAGCCGGTTCGCACCTATTTGGGAGAACCGGTTGTTAACTTTCTAAGCAGTTCAGAGAACTGGTTGTTGGAGGAAATCTCCTTTTGTTTTTTCCCACTTTACAGGGCTAATCCTGTAAGGAAGGCAGGAAGGAAACATTCTGGCGTTGTTTCTAGCCTAATCTTTATTGCCCTGCTTACAGAAACTGCCTCTCCGGTTAACCCTTATTACATTGTAGCAGCTAAGGCCAAGCACCCATTGTCGTGAGTGACAATGAGTTGGCCATGCCCAACCAGGCACATGCCCACCGAGCCACGCCTACCCAATTGGTCATTAGGGCACAGAACTGGTTGTTAAATTATTTGAATCCCACCACTGGGAAGATGATACCTAGCTTGGTAATAAAACAACCTACTAGCTTGGAGAACAAACCTCTACCGTCATCCTACACCCGAGCTACAGATAGCTGTCATTATTGCAGAGCAATTATTGCTCCCCCCCACACACACAAAAAAAAACCCCTCCAACCATTGTGCATGATAATGTGTTGGAGATGCATAAATAAGTGAGGAATTTTACATTTTTGAGGATGGAATTCCATTTTTAGCATTTAGAAATATCAGAGATACTCTGCCATGAGTAGCATAACTCATGGGCCATATACAGCTCCACCAACACACCATTTGCAATATCCCAGAATTCCAAGACTGAACTCATAGACACTCCAGAAGGATTCCAATGATGCGAATCAGAATTTGTGACATTTGCATGGGGGCATTATTGCCAGGCGCAAAGAATCGGGGCCGTACATGTAATTGCAGTTAAGGAGATTCATTGCTGAAGCCCATACACAAGAATCTACTCAACTAATGGTCAACGCTAAATTGGTTCTAGATTTTGTCATGCGCCCCAGGAGTCAGGAGATTCAGGGAGCCCAGATGAGTATGCAAGATTAAGCTCTCTACAAGAATTACCCAACTACCAATCAAGGGAAATGAGCGGGAGATAAGAGCGTCATTTAAGGTGGGCTGCGCTTAGATCTCTAACAGGTGCGCAGGGACTTGGGACTTATGACACGTTTGACCCCTCCCTCAGGCTCAGCCTGGTCATCTCCAATGGAATTCAAGGGTGAGAGGAACTGATGTTGGAGCATTTGTGGACACATAAGGATTTTAGGTTGAGTCCTGTCTTGACTCCGCCTCCACCTCTTCTTCTCCTACAATTATGACTTGCGTGGCTTCTCCCGTGGAGGCCGACAATCAAGCCGCTAAAACTTCACAGAAAAATCCAGTAGACCTGGTCAAATTGTGAATTTGCACAGCTTATGAGGGTGTTCAGCTCTTCACCAAACCTTGATCGTCTCTAAGTTTCCTCAGCTGTAGTTTCATTAACCCCTGAATGGATTATTTGGAGAACTAATTAATTGATTCTTCAAATGCCAATTGACGGACGCCTGGGGAAATCCTGATCTAAGCAGCTGTGTTAATCAGGCCACCCCCCCTACCTCCCCCACCCCATGCTTCTAGTTTTTTTGCCAGGGCATCTGAGATGGGGAGAACTCGGCTGTTGCTTTTCCCCAGATCTCTTGTGGGTAGCTAATTAACAGGAGTGGGATATGACAGTTGTACTGGTACAGTCGCCGCGCTGCCTGACAATAACTCTATAAAATTACATTTCGGCTGAAGAATGAAAACAGTGTTAAATACCATTATTTGCCTTCCTTTGATGTCCAGGAGTCATTAGGAAGGCAATTACAGTGGTTGGTCTGTCTGTGTGTGTCTACAGAGTTTTATTAAGGCGTTGTTAGCATCCTTTGCCAGGTGGAGACTATATGGCATTTTAAAGAAAAGGGGAAGTTTGTCTGAATTACTAGACCAGTAGGAAAAGAAATAGGCAAACACACACACACAAACACACACAGTATATAGATCAGAGGTGGGTTGCTTCCGATTCGGCCCGGATCGAGCGAAATGGTAGTGGTGGTGGTGGGAGTCTCAGCCCACCCACCTCTGATACAAACAGCCCTCGATAGACAACAGTTCTTTCACTAACTGTTCAAAGTTACGACAGCACTGAAAAAAGTGACCTATGACCATTTTTCACACTTACGACCATTGGAGCATTCCCATGGTTCACGCGATTTACATTTGGATGCCCTTTGTCAACTGACTCACATTTATGACGGTTGAAATGTCCCAAGGCTATGTGACCCCGTTTGGCAACCTTCTGATGAGCAAAGTTAATGGGGGAGAGCTGGATTCACTTAGCAACCGTGTGACTAATTTAACAACAGCAGAGATTCACTTAACAACCGTGGCAGGAAAGGTCGTAAAATGGGCCAAAATAAAATTCTCCCTTAAGGACATACATTTTGGGCTCAAGTAGGTTAAAGACATCGGCAAATATGGACCCAAACACATAAGTATGTGTGCAAAAAAAAAACAACTCCTTCCAGAAAGCCTCAATTTAGTCTTTACATCTGATAAGGTCCTCCTGAAGCAACCTTTTATGATAATTCTTCCTTGTACCCTGAATTTTGTTTGCAGGTTTCCAACTAGCTCCAGATATGTTGAAGGTAAAGGTTCCCCTCGCACGGATGTGCTAGTCGTTCCTGACTCTAGGGGACGGTGCTCATCTCTGTTTCAAAGCCAAAGAGCCAGCACTGTCCGAAGACATCTCCATGGTCATATGGCCGGCATCAGTGGTGGGGTTCAAATTTTTTTACTACCAGCTTTGTGGGCATGGCTTGTTTTGTGGGTGTGGCTTGGCAGTAATGTGACAGGGTGGTAGTGGCTTGGCGGCTTGGCGGTCATGTGACTGGGTGGAAGTGGCTTGGCGGCCATGTGACCAGGTGGCCATGGCTAATTTAGCTGTCCATTTTGCCAATGTAACAGTCCATTAAACAATACACAGCAGCCCCCTTTTCTATTCTTTTTAATACTGCATGAAGTTTTTGCTCTAGGTTTTTTGTTTTACTAGAGGGGAGAGGTTGGCAATGCCTGGGGATTTCTAGGAATTTCTCCTCTGTGTTAGAGGCACCCAAATAATCAAGATGATATAAAGTCTCATGCTGCAGCAGGGGGTTGGGCTAGATGACCCCGAGGTCCCTTCCAGCCCTGGATTGCTGTGCTGTTTCAAAGCATTCTCTGAAACTGCATCTAGACCCAGGTTTGTGATCTTTCCTTCCTCTCCTTGTTATCTCTCTCTCTCCCTCCCTCTCTCCCTCCCTCCCTCTCCTTCCTTCCTACCTCCTTCCTTCTTTTTTTCCTTCCTTCCTTCCTGTGAAGAATCCTAGGTGATCTTTGGTAGGAGGAAGAAAACAGACATTTTGAAACTGAGAACATGCCCATTGATCACCTGGCATTCTTGGAGCTCCACTATGGATTAGCTTAGCCTGAGCCTAAGGATAGCTAGCAGCACTTTTAATAAGCTCTCAATTCTATAGAACTTACTCTCTTGTCATCCCTTCCTCTGCAATCTCTCCACTTAGGTCAGAGGTCTCCAAACTTGGCAACTTTAAGACTTGTGGACTTCAACTCCCAGAATTCTCCAGCCAGCATAATTTACTCTCTTGTCATCCCTTCCTCTGCAATCTCTCCACTTAGATCAGAGCTCTTCAAACTTGGCAACTTTTGTGGACTTCAACTCCCAGAATTCTCCAGCTAGCATAAATTACTCTCTTGTAATCCCTTCCTCTGCAATCTCTCCACTTAGATCAGAGCTCTTCAAACAGGGCAATTTTTGTGGACTTCAACTCCCAGAATTCTCCAGCTAGCATAAATTACTCTCTTGTAATCCCTTCCTCTGCAATCTCTCCACTTAGATCAGAGCTCTTCAAACTTGGCAACTTTTGTGGACTTCAACTCCCAGAATTCTCCAGCTAGCATAAATTACTCTCTTGTAATCCCTTCTTCTGCAATCTCTCCACTTAGATCAGAGCTCTTCAAACAGGGCAATTTTTGTGGTGGGGATCCTGGAAGGGGCAGGGGAAGGGAAGGTTGCGGGGATGGTGGGGACAGTAGGGGGGGATGCAACAAGCTCCATGGGGGGGGGCTAGCAAGAGTTACCTGTAGGCAGGAGGAGGAGGAGGCAGCTCAGTTGGGGTGCAGGGCAGGCACCATGTGCCAGCTTAGGCAGGGAAGCCACCCAGGAGGTGAGGAGTGACTGGGGGGGCTGGGGGGGAGCATTTGCACTTAAAATGGTCTGTGCATGCTCACAACATTAAAAAGGGGGAGAAATTGCATTTTTCAATGAAGATTGTTCTGCCCATGTGCAGAACAGAAAACCAAGATGACTCCGCCGAGGATAGAACCAGTATAGTCACGTCTCCGCCAAAGTTACTACCTATTCAGCCAAACCAGACCGGACCGGTAGGAACCCACCTCTGGCTGGCATGACTCAATGCCGAAGGCGCACGGAACACTGTTACCCTCCCACCAAAGTGGTCCCTATTTTTCTACTTGCATTTTTTACATGCTTTCGAACTGCTCGGTTGGCAGAAGCTGGGACAAGTCACGGGAGCTCACTCCGTTACGCGGCGCTAGGGATTCGAACCACTGAACTGCCGACCTTTCTGATCGACAAGCGCAGCGTCTTAGCCACTGAGCCACCCTTTGCGCGCATTATTCAGAACCACAACACTGGTTATGTCAACCAGCAAAGGTTATGACACAGCATAGTCAACGGGGAATCAAATCCCCTTCACAGCCGTCTTACTAACTTAACAACTGAAGGATTCGCTTAACAGCGGTGGCAAGAACGGTCGCAAAATGGGGCAAAACTCCCTTAACAAATGTTTCACTTAGCCACAGGAATTTGGGGCTCAATTTTGGTCATAAATCAAGGACTACCTTCACTGCTGAATCTTCTGGATTCTGTAAAGCAGTTAGCCTGGGGAAACTAGTCTCAGATACTTACGGCAATGCTAGGAAACATATCACCCCCTCCCTAACCCCTGACAATCCTGGCCAATATGAATGATGATGAGGGATGGAAAGAACTGGGATCCAAGTGCATCTGAAAGTCCACTCCTCTTAATTAGCTGTTCCCGTTGCATAGATTAAAGATTTTCTGTTAAGGCTGGGCAGAGTGGTTCACTTCAATTCAAGCGCTCCGATACATCTTTTTCAGTTTCGATGTCCAGATCAATTCAGGCTGAGTCCCCGACTTTATCTAGATAGATGTGGACCGCTCAAGCATGCACACATGTGCAGAAAAGGGTTCCGTCCCAGCGACTTCAACGATCCACTTAATCCAATTTGATATGTACGGGTCTGCTTTCTCTTCTTTCAACATCTGTGCATCTTAATACCATGTCAATTCTTCCAAATGTGGAGGGTCTTATGTGAGGGCCACAGGAGAAATGGCAGCTCACATTGTGGGGCACCCAAGAGGACTAAGTGAGATTTGGGCCTTTTTTTAAAAAAAAGGAGGACCAAGGGTGAAATGGGTGCCCTAAGCCATTTTAGGACTGCTCAATGATCTCCAGGGATGTGGGGACTCAGTGGCTAAGATGCTGAGCTTGTCAATCAGAAAGATCAGCCGTTCGGCGGTTCGAATCCCTAGCGCCGCGTAACGGAGTGAGCTCCCGTTACTTGTCCCCATTTCTGCCAACCTAGCAGTTCGAAAGCATGTAAAAAATGCAAGTAGAAAAATAGGAACCACCTTTAGTGGGAAGGGAACAGCGTTCTTTGCGCCTTCGGTGTTCAGTCATGCCGGCCACATGACCACGGAGACATCTTCGGACAGCGCTGGCTCTTTGGCTTTGAAATGGAGATGAGCACCACCCCCTAGAGTCGGGAATGACTAGCACATATGTGCGAGGGGAACCTTTACCTTTAATGCTCTATATCAGATGATTGTAGAATGTGCAAGGGATTTGGAAAATCTCACAAAAATTACTACATGTATGTATGAATGCATTTATTTATTTAATTAATAGATTTGTATCCTGCCTTTAGGGGATGTGATGGCTCAGCGGTTAAAATGCTGGAAAGCTGACAGCCCAGGTTCAAGACCCGAGTGCTGTCTGACAGGGTGAGCTCCCATTCCTTGCTCCAGCTCCTGCCCACCTAGCAATTCAAAAGCATGCAAATGCGAGCAGATCAATAGGCAGCACAGAGCCAGGGTGGCACAATGGCTAGAATGCAGTATTGCAGGTTGACTCTGCCCACAGTCAAGAGTTCGATCTTCACCGGCTCAAAGTTGACTCAGTTTTCCATCCTTCCGAGGTGAGTAAAATGAGGATCCAGATTGCTGGGGACAAGAGGCTGATTCTGTAAATCATGTAGAGAGGGCTGTAAAGCACTGTGAAGCGGTGTATAAGTCTAAGAGCTATTTCTACCACCTTGGTTGGTAGATAACAACATTCTGTGTGCCTCTACAGTCATGTCAGCTACATGATCATGGAGATGTCTTCAGACACCATTGCCTCCCTCAGCTAGGAAACAAAGATGAGCACTGTCTTCTAGCATTGGACATGACTGGACTGGGAAAACCTTTAGAATAGAATGGAGTGGAGTGGAGTGTTGTGGAGTGGAAGTGGAGTAGAGTAGAGTAGAGTAAAATAGAATAGAATAGAATAGAATAGAATAGAATAGAATAGAATAGAATATTACATTGGCCAAGTGTGATTGGACACACAAGGAATTTGTCGTTGGTGCATATGCTCACAGTGAAAAGATACATTCGCCAAGAATCATAAGGTACAACACTTAATGATAGTCATGGGATACAAATAAGCAATCAGGAAACAATATCAATATAAATCGTAAGGATACAAGCAACAAAGTTACAGTCCTGCAGTCATAAGTGAGAGGAGATTGGTGATAGGAATGATGAGAAGATTAATAGTAATAGTAATGCAGACGTAGTGAGTAGTTTGACAGTGGTGAGGGAATTATTTGTTTAGCAGAGTGATGGCGTTTGGGAAAAACAGTTCTTGTGCCTAGTTGTCTTGGTGTGCAGTGCTCTATAGCATCATTTTGAGGGTAGGAGTTGAAACAATGTATGTCTAGGATGTGAGGGGTCTGTAGATATTTTCACTGCCCTCTTTTTGACTTGTGCAGTGTACAGATCCTCAATGGAAGGCAGGTTGGCACTAATTGCTTTTTCTGCAGTTGTAATTATCCTCTGAAGTCTGTCTCTATCTTGTTGGGTTGCAGAACCAAACCAGACAGTTATAGAGGTGGAGATTTACCTTTACCTTTATCCTGCCTTTATTAGTTTTTATAAGTAACTTCTGGTGGTGAACACATACCATGTTCCTTCCTCCTTCTCTTTTTATGTCTAGTAACAACAACAAATCTGAACTGATGTTACACTGAATTGTATTTCTACAGTTCTAGACATGCAAACTGATAATCTATTCTCTCCTTAAATCCAATTTATTCCTTACTTTAGGATGAAACAATGAGCCTCAACCATTAACATGGGTTAAAAAAAACACCCTCTAGTTTTACAAAATTAATACCATGTTTAATTATGCAAGATTAAAATTTCATTGCACATTAGACTTAATTGGTGCAGATGGAGGAACAAAGGTTAAGACCTCTGCAAGAGTTACTCTGTGTGCCAGTCCAATATCTAATAACAGAGCAGGTTTAAATAATAAGACCTGGCAATATTGAACAAGTGTCTTGCATGTTTCTTATTTAGTAATATTTCTTAATGTCAGAGCTCAGCAGAATCTCGGAGTCTTAATCTTAAAGAAATAAGACGAAACAGAAATTACAGGTAGTTCTTGATTTTCAACCATTCATTTAGTGACCGTTATAACAGTGCTTTAAAAAGTGACTTATGGCCAGTTTTCACATTTACGACAATTGCGGCATCTTCATGGTCACATGATCAAATCAAAATTTGGGCACTTGGCAACAGGCATAAAACATATGATGAACAGTTGCAGGAACTGCGCATGGCTAGTTTAATGAAGAGAAGAACCAGTGGAGACATGATAGCAGGGGCTACCAAAGAGGGGCTGCCCCAGAGAGGAGGGGGTCAAAGTATTCTTCAAAGCACCTGAAGGCCAGAGAAAGAATAATGGATGGAAACTGAGCAAGGGGAGATTCAACCTAGAAATAAGGAGGATTTTACTGACAGTGAGAACAATCAACCCATGGAACAGAAGTTGCCTTCGGAAGTTGTGGGAGCTTCATCCCTGGAGGCCTTCAAGAAGAGACTGGACTGCCATCTGTCAGAAATGTGTAGGGTCTCCTGCTTGGGTGGGTGGGGGTGGTGGACTAGATGACCTCCAAAGTCCCTTCCAACTCTATCAATCTGTTAAAGTGAACTTTATAATGGCTTGATAAGATCCTAGCTAGAATACTGCATCCAGTTTTGGTCACCACACTATAAAAAAAGATGTCGAGACTGGAAAAAGTGCAGAGAAGAGCAACCAGGATGGTTAGGAGACTGGACTCTAAAACATACGAAGAATGGTTGCAGGAACTGGGCATGACTAGTCTAGTGAAGAGAAGGACCAGGGGAGACAGGTTAGCTGTGTTCCAATATTTGAGGGTTGGACTAGATGACCTCTAAGGTTCCTCCCAACTCTGTTAATCTGTAAAGGTATGTATTTATGCATTGTCTCATGGTCACCATTTGTAATCTTCCCAGCTGGTTTCAATGGGACCATGATAGACTCCATAGTAATATTATAATTTGTTTACGTTCTGTGCATTCTGAAATCATAGTTTTCACTCTCCTTGCCCTTGAATCCAGTGGGGAAGGGAACTGTTCCTCATCAGAGGAGATCAGCTGCCTATCAGCATCACTACCTGTCAGCACCTGATCCTCCCCTGTGTCTGTGCAAGCAGGCAACTCTCCTTCTGTCAACCATTTCCCTCAATGCCTGAAGGGCCCAGGACAGCATCGTCCTCAGTCCTTGGTGTGCCTTCCCTGTTGGATGGTCCCAGTTCCAACTCTTCCTCCTCCTCCTCTGAACCAGGCTGTGGTGGGCCTATGACTGCCAGGGTTCCAAGTAATACATCCATAGCAAACAGAACTCCGATGCAGGTGAATTCCTCAAAAGAATAGTTTTATTGCAGATATCCTATGGGCACAAGCTGGCGAAAACCGACTTGGAATCTTCCCGCGGTTTTCACCTAAGTCAGATGTTCCAATCAGGGTGTCATCCAGTTGCCTGGTAACTTTACTCCTCCTTTCTCCAACCATCTGTGGGAATGTCCTTGGTTCCCAGGAGAACGTGTTTTGTTTTGACTATAATCCCCAGCTATCTCTATTCCCCTCTCCCTATACCTCAGCTCCACTGTGGTAACACTGAAGCCTCAAAATGGCCTCAGTCAAGCCAGCTTCAGGGTTGACAGTGACACTTTCTTGCTTAGCAATGAAAATTTTGAGCTCCATTTGGTAATAAATCAAGGACTACATGTGTTGTGGAAGTCCCTGGCACCAGACAAAGTGATACAAAGTGGAGGGAAATTAGCGAAACAGAAGCTATGTGCCAAATGTTTGGATCCCCCTTATTATAGAGGTCCCTTTTTGTACATTAAAATACAGTTCTTGGTGGGTTGGATGTCATCCCTCTTCTGACCCAAGCTTCACAAAATCACAAAGCAGACTCCTCGTCCCGACAAAACCCCTTTTTATTAAGCTAATGTGAATTCCTCTCATTCACATCCAGCAAAGTCCCTGCAAACAGTCTTTCAAGTGTGAATGTACAACCACAGGCCTTATCAGGCTTGGAGAGCTGCCAGGCCGATATCTTCCAAATGCAAGGCTGTACAAGAAAATACTTGGCAAGGAGTCTCTGAGAGTCACCATCAAATTTTCATGCTAATTAAGTGAACTAATTGTCTCCTGCAAACTCCACTCCCCTTTTGCTCCTTTTATTTCCTATAGGAGGGGCCATTCACTGTACACCTGTGCCTTTACTCCTGAATCGGCCCTTGTTCCTTAACATTCCCTTCTGACAGCTCTGCATATGTGAGCATTGGAAACAGGCTCCAGCTGTTCTTCTGACCCACTGATCTCGGACTCCGAAAGCAGCTGATAACTGTCAGATGGCTCTGGCCTCATCTCTGCCTCTAATGCAGAGTCGTCATCTGAGCCTTCCCCAGACTCCAAGACTGGCCCATGTTCCTCCCCAATCTCCTCACTGTCCGAATCTGCTGCCAGCTCCACTGGCTGTTGGCCGGTCACAACAATCCCTTAATCACCTTAAACTTCATCCTTCTCTTATTTCTCTTCTTTTTCTAGTCAAAGGTAATGGCTGTCTAAAGATAAAATCATTGCTTAATTTGTAAGGTGCTGCAGTGACCATCTGTGAGTGTACTCTTGACTGAAAGAATTCCTGGGAATTTATGATACTGTAGATCAGGCTGCAGACAATGAAAACAAACACACAATACTCTCATTTATTTAGTTACTTTGCCTCATATGGGGGCGAGATTATTTTGCAATGAGCAAATTCTATCCACAATCGGAGGGTTTTTTCCTCCTTCCTATACTGAGTCATTTCTAAAAATGAGTCTAAATGACAAGAAGCTCTAACTAGATTACAGAACTGTTCAGCTTCCTTTTGCATGTGTGTTCCTTTCATTGCAACATTTTTTTTTCCAAATTGTGGAGTTGAACACTTTCTTAGGGGGAAGGAGATGATCTTAAGAAGCAAATTCCGGAGGAGCTGTGAATCAGAACAGACAATTGACATATGGTAAAACCATTGCAAAAAAAAAAAATTGGAACTTCCTTCAGGAAAAATAAATGTGTTAACGGTTTTCACAAGAACTTGCTTAAGTGCAAAATAGTATTTCTAAATCGAGCAAGTTGCCTTGGAAAGATTCAAACCTGAGCTTTGCTCAATACAATTTTATCTTTGGAAGGTTGTCCCTCTCTCTCAATGGCAAAGGATAGGATTTGGTGAGCAAAATAAAACCTACCACTGTGTTTTCCCGAAAATAAGACTAGGTCCTTCACTCGGTAACATTGGCTGCCCTTGGCATGGATGGAAAAATGGGAGCAACCAACATTTAATTAGATTTACACATGTGTAGAGGTAGGGAAGAAGAGATAATCATCAGACGTTGTAGATGTTCCATCATTGGAGATTTTAAAGAAGAGATTGGGGAGCCATTTGTCCAGAATAGCATAGGGTCTCCTGCTTGAGCAAGGGGTTGGACTAGAATAACTCCGCAGTCCCTTTCAGTCTTAGAATTCTATGAATCTATGATCCATAAAGAGGAATTTCCAGATAGAACAATGGAACAGTTTACATCCAGAAGTCATACGTGCTTCATCATTGGAAGTTTTTAAGAAGAGATTGGACTGTCATTTGTCCAGAATGGTATAGGGCAGTAATGGCGAACCTTTTCGGCATGCACTCATTGGGGACGCAACCCGGAAGAGGAGCTGCTCAGGGGGCATGCGCGTGCCTTCCCATTTCCAGAGCGCACACTTCCAGTTTACAGTGCGCATGCAAGTGTGATGATCAACTGACCAGTTAACATGCACATGCCAGAAAACAGAAGACCAGCTCTTAGGCTTCCGGCACTGCTGATCACATGAAAGCCAGTTGATCGTTGCGCATGCATGCACGCCAGAAAACCAGAAGAGGAATGGGCGACGCTGGACGTGCCAGGAGGCATGGCTTTGTGTGTCACTTTGGGCACGCGTGTCATAGGTTCACCATCATGGGTATAGGGATTCCTGCTGGATCAAGGGATTGGACTAGAAGAACTCCACAGTCCTTTCCAACTCTGTTATGCTATTACTAAGTGTAGTTAGTGTATTTCAGATACTAACAGGGTTAGTATCTGAAATGACAGCCCTATTTTGAAGGTGTGGTGTTTGTGTCTAGTGCCTAATCCATCTTTCTTCAGCACTTCTGGATGGTCGTTTCAAGAGGCTCCCGATTAATGAGCGGCTGTGCCCTTGTGAAAGAGCCGAGGTCGAGACAGCGGAGCATGTCCTTCTATTTTGCCCTATGTATAGCGCGGACACATCTAGGTTACTGTCTCTTCCTGAAATCCTCCCTTCTGGTCCTGATGGCTGTGATTTGTTTGTGCATTGCCTTGGGGATGTCTCCTCGTACATCACCTCTCAGGTTTCCAGGTTTTTCTTGAGAGCTGTGACCATTAGAGGAGAGAGCTGTAACCTCCCTTAGTTGGGCTTTTGGTGACTGGCTGCTGTGTCTAACCCTCTGGAATGACCTCCCCCCCGACATTAGAACCACCACCGACTTCCGCTCCTTCCGGCAGAAACTAAAGACTCACCTGTTTCGACTGGCTGGCCTGGCATAATTTCAACACCTATCTCCTGGCATTTATATTTTACTGGTTTTTAAGGGTATTATTCTATAGTCTTAATTTTATTGGGTATTGGGATCTTAATGTCTGTTTATTTTAATTATTTATTAGCAATACAGTCCTGCACATCTTTTACCCTCCTCTTATCCATCCATGCATTTTATATTTGTATATATATATTCCCCATGTAGTAATTTTAACTGTTTTAATTGTGTTCTTTGACATGGACTGTACACCGCCCCGAGTCCCTTTTGGGAGAGGGGGCGGTCTATAAGCGCTAATAAATTGAAATTGAAATTGAAATTGAAATTGTAGTGGTCGTGTTTTGGCCTGTGACTGTAAATAAAGTATTATTATTATTAATCCATCTTTCTGAGCAGAATGTAGGCAACCATGTCTCCCTGGAGCTCTAAGACGGGATGTTTAGGAAGCATTATGAAAAAAAATAATACCTGTGACCTATTTTAACATATATATGATTAAAGAACACCTTTCCAAAGCTTAAAAAAAATATAGTACTTGGTTTGTTTCAAACCGCTATTGTTGGAGTCCTACAAAATAAGGTAACTTTTTTTCCCGACATTACGGTTTGATTAAAAACAGTATTTAATGTTCTAGTGCATTCAAAAGGTTCCTTTGTGGCATTTCTGCCTGCAATTGTAGTTTGCAATCAGTTTAAATTCACAATGAGCACTGTCTTAGTAGGAGGTGATTGTAAAGTCCTTGGAAGTAAAGTGGTATTTACAGTTCTTTGGGGAGGTTTTTTTTTTTGGGTGGGGTTTTGTTGTCAAAAAGTAATTTTCATTCTGCCCATGTTGAGCAATCCTTTTTGCATATAAAATGCTTTTGAAAAATAACTTCCCATGGCTTCATGAGCTAAATATGTTCTCAGAGTAAGCATACATTATGTGTGTAATTTTTGTCTCCCTGACCTTAGGATAAAGGGAGAGACGGAGAGGCAGTTTGGCATAGTGGCTAAGGCATCAGGTTAGAAACTGGGACTCTGTGAATTCTAGTCCTGCCTAAGCTGAAATAAACTTGGGCCGGTCTCTCTCTCTTGCCCTAAGAAGGAAACAATGGCAAACCACTTCTGACAGCTTGCCAAGAAAACTGTAGGTTATTGTCTGGGAACCCAAACACACAAGTACAGAGACAGAGAAAGAGAGAAAGGGAGAGAAAGAGAAGGAGTGAGAGTGGGGAGGAAGGGAAGGAAGTTGAGAGAGGGAGAGAGAGAAAGAGAAGGAGGGAGAGGGAGGGGGAGGGAGGGAAGTTGCGAGAGAGAAAGAGAAGGAGGGAGAGAAAGAGAGAAAAAGAGAAGGAGGGAAGCAGAGAGGGAGGGAGGGAGGGAGGAGAGAGAGGGTGAGAGAGAGAAAAAAGAGAAAGAGAAGGAGGGAGAGGGAGAAAGGGAGGCAGGGAGGCAGGGAGAAAGGGAGGGAGAGAAGGAGAGGGAGGGAGAGAAAGAGAGAGAAAGAAAAGGAAAGAGAGGGAGAGAAGGAGGGAGGGAGAGAAATGAAGACAACCTCAAGTTGAATTTGCCTCCTGGTGATTTCACAGATAGATCAATAGAAGTAAAACCTATTTCAGTCTCATGCTTTTCAAACAGTTCTTCCCCCCCCCTTATTCTGTTTTATCATTTGTGAGAAGTTAAGGGAAATTATAGGATTCTTTGGAACGTTTGGCAATGAACGATTGGCCCTGGTCCTCCATGAATTAAATTGGACTGTCAGTAAGATCCATTTCTTCAAATCGGAATCCTTTTTGGGTCAGAATGGCTTATAAACCCCAATAATAACTATAGAAACCAGGTGCCTTGGCTTGGGCTTAACTCCATATTTGCTGTGAAGTTTAGCTTGAGGTTGTTGACTCAGTTACATTTTCTGAATTACTTCAGAGGCCTCTGACTCAATTTAACAATTTGGTTTGACTTTTCAATTTGGAAAGATGAATTTTTTAGGAAAATAAAACATCTAAGATGGATTTCATTGCTCTATTTTGGAACACGGACGGGTGGGTAACCTCCTCTGGCTACAGATTTATATAATACAGATTTAATAAATAAATCTGAAAACAATTTGATCTGACTGTTGATTTAGTCTGGGAAGCTGATCTGACTCGAGCAGTCGATCAAATTGGCTTAGAATAACATTGACTTTGAATAGAGAATTGAATTGAAGCTTCACACCGTCCTGATGGCTCATCAGCTAATGGAGATTAGCTTGGCCGCTTGGTTTGCCCTCCATTTTCAGAGGCAATCTACCTGATTATTAGAAACTCAAGATGAGTAATAGACTATATTTGCCATGCACCGCTTTGTAGGTAGGCTGAAATTGGAAATAGAGTAGTGGGCTGTATGAGATGGACCCTGCCCTAATGCAGCCCAGCTAGATATTATGCTCTTAAAATGAGATATTCCAGCACATACCTTGGCCACCTTGTCATTAAATAAGTGCAATGACACCGCATTCCACCTGGGAGAAATTCTCTTCTTTGAAAGGAGCTGTGGAAGCAAATTCTCTTTGAGAGAGAAAAGAAAAGGAAGCCACGAAAGGAAGATATGAAAACTGATAGGAGAGAAAGCAGAATAATTTTTCTATCTAGACGTATTGAACCACAGCAAAACTTTTAAAAAAATGTGTCCCTTACCCATACACGAGGTGGCTCAGTGGCTAAGACGCTGAGCTTGTCTAGAAGGTCGACAGTTCGGCGGTTCAAATCCCTAGCGCCGCATAACGGAGTGAGCTCCCGTTGCTTGTCCCAGCTTTTGCCAACCTAGCAGTTCGAAAGCGTGTAAAAAATGCAAGTAGAAAAATAGGGACCACCTTTGGTGGGAAGGTAGCAGCGTTCCATGTTCCTTCGGCATTTAGTCATGCCGGCCACATGACCACGGAGGCATCTTCAGACAGCACTGGCTCTTCGGCTTTGAAACGGAGATGAACACCGCCCCCTAGAGTCAGGAACGACTAGCACATATGTTCAAGGGGAACCTTTACCTTTACCCATACATGAGATATAGCCTTACCCGCTCTATTCAACTTTATTCCATTCAGAAATAATAACTTCTACATTCCCATTTCTAAGAAGATCTTGCTGAGCTCAGAAGCAAAATGAACCACAGACTTGTAATATGGAATTTAGAAATTGTGCTGACTTCCTGGAATGACAACTTACCTTCCTTCTCGGCTCTGTTTGCATCTCTTTTGGGGTGCTTAGTGGCTGTCAGTGTTGCCTAAAATAACCTACTAGTATTCTAGTGCATAGTTAATTTGTATTTTTAAATTTTACGGTTTGGTTTTAAGGTTAAGTTTTTAATTTTTATAAACTTGTACAGGGGTCTATTTAATCCGATTTTAATTATATTTATTATCGATTGTATGGTTTTAATTTTGTACCTGTACACCGCCCCGAGTCCCTTCAGGGAGAGGGGGCGGTCTAGAAGTCTAATAAACTAAACTAAACTAAACTAAACTTAACAACTCATCCAGGTAAACCCAGACAGGAAACATGAGTAAATGAGCTAATTTTACTTTATTGCAAAATGGCTTAAAAGATGCTGGAGAAGGTCTTTGCTCTGGCGGTTCAAGTCCTTCCACCACATGACAGAGCGAGTTCCTGTCACTTGCCTCAGCTCCTGCCAACATGGCAGGTCAAAAGCATGATATATGCAAATAGATAAATAGGTACTACTTCAGTGGGAAGGTAACAGCATTCCATGTTTCACCATACGCTTTGTGCAGTGGCATTATGGGATGATGGCCACACGACCAAGGAAATGTCTCTAGACTACAATGGTCCAAAGGCCTGGAAATGGCGATGAAAACTGCCCCCTAATAGCAATAGCACTTAGATTTATATACTGCTTCACAGCTTTCTCTAAGCGGTTTACAGAGTCAGCATCTTTCCCCAAAATACCTAGGTCATCATTTCACCGACCTCGGAAGGATGGAAGGCTGAGTCAACCTTGAGCCATTGAGAAATGAACTGCTGGCAGCCAGCAATCAACAGAAGTAACCTGCAGTAAAGTAAAGGTAAAGGTTCCCCTCTCACATGTGTACTAGTCATTCCTGACTCCAGGGGGCGATGCTCATCTCCATTTCTAAGCTGAAGAGCCAGTGCTGTCCGAAGATGTCTCTTCTGGTCATTTAGCCGGCATGACTAACCGCCAAAGGCGCACGGAACGTTGCTACCTTCCCACCAAAGGTGGTTCCTATTTTTCTACTTGCATTTTTTACGGGCTTTCGAACTGCTAGGTTGGCAGAAGCTGGGACAAGTCACGGGAGCTCACCCCATTGCACGGCATTAGGGATTTGATCTGCTGACCTGTTGACCTTCTTATGGACCAGCTCAGCGTCTTAGCCACTGATCCACAGCATCCCTTGTAGCCTGCAGTACTTCACTCTAACTACTGTGCTACCACAGCCCTTATCTAATGTTGGTTACAACTAGCAGAGTAAAATCTACAGGGATTCCTTTACCTTTAAAAAAAAATCCTTTATTGTAAGGCTACATTAACAAAATCTTGCAAGTCTGAAGGCACAACTTCTCACCTCCATTTTTAACCATTTGATCCAATCCTAAGTTTCTTTCTCTGGTGGTTTAAGCCGTTGGGGGTTTCCTGTCGCTCTTGTCTTATGCCAGCAACCCTTCCCCTCATTCCCCAAGGTCATCCATACATTCTGAACTCATAAGGAGGTTGCAGTCTTGAATCGGTACCCTAAATGGCACCATTGAATAGGAGGAAGTAACAGATTCAAAGAAGATTGAGAGTGCTTCGACACTGGAGGTTTTTAAGAAGAGATTGGATCGCAGTTTGTCTGGAATGGTATTGTAGGAGATGACCAGGCTGAACCTAATGGAAGAGTCAAATGCATCATCAGTCATAAATTCATTCACGCAGGAGAAATACCATATTTTTTGCACTATAAGATGCACCTTTTTCTCTCCTAAAAGTGGGTGAAAATTTAGGTGCATCCTATAGATCGAATATGGTCATTTCTGGCCTCCTGAACCCTCTGCACGTCATGCTTTTGCCTTCCCCAGCCCCCAGAAACACAATGCTGTGCTCCATATGTCCTTTTTTTGCAAAGAAATGGGCCCATTTTCACCAAAAATGGGCTCATTTTTGGGCTCCCAAGCCCTCCATACATCGCATTTTTGCCTTCCCCGGTCCCTAGAAGCACTCTGTGGTGCTCCGCACGGCCCATTTTTGCCAAAAACAGGCTCTTTTTGGCCTCCTGAACCCTCTGCACGTCATGCTTTTGCCTTCCCCAGCCCCCAGAAACACAATGCTGTGCTCCATATGTCCTTTTTTTGCAAAGAAATGGGCCCATTTTCACCAAAAATGGGCTCATTTTTGGGCTCCCAAGCCCTCCATACATCGCATTTTTGCCTTCCCCGGTCCCTAGAAGCACTCTGTGGTGCTCCGCACGGCCCATTTTTGCCAAAAACAGGCTCTTTTTGGCAAAAATGGGCCATGCGGAGCACTGCAGAGTGCTTATGGGGACTGGGAAGGACAAAAACGCGATGCATGGAGGCCAAAAACTATTTTTTTCTTGTTTTCCTCCTGTAAATTTAAGTGTGTCTTTTATAGTCTGGTGCGTCTTATAGTGCAAAAAATATGGTAAGTTCAGCCTACCACAAATTCTTTATTTACCGCCAAATTGACCCTTAGTAATACAGTTCTTGTAGAGAGCTTAAACTTACAATAAATTTTATACCCATTTGAACTGCCTGGGTCTCCTGATTTCCCTGGCATTTGACCGGTACAGGGTCTCCTGCTCAAGCAGGGTGTTGGATTAGAAGACCTCAAGGATCCCTTCCAAATTTATTATTATGCATTCTGTACGATTAAATAGAAATGGAAGGAGTAGAATGAATTCTGTACTGTAGGGATGAAAAAGTCCAAGGGATGTCAGAAGAAGATATTCCCTCTTTACAAGAATTTGTACAACTAGAACATGAAGTTAGAACAACTCTATGGTCATTAACCAAAGATCATTACCAAGTCAGAAGATGACAGAAGACTGACGGAATATCTACTATAATGTAGCAAGCAACCGAAGACTAATCGACAAAGTTTATACCCAAACTATGTCAGCAAATCTGGGAAATGGCAATCTGGAGAACAGATTGGAAGAGGTCAGTTCTACATACCAGTATCCAAAAAGGAGACTCAACACAGTGTGCAAACTATCACAAAATATTATTAATTTCACATACTTAAAAATAACTATTCGGTTCAGATTAGAGCCTTCAAGGAAATGGAAGTGCCAGATGTTCAATCCATTTTTTTAAAATATTGAGGAACAAGAGGTCCTGTTGCTAATGCATGCTAGATATATGAAAAAAAAAAGCCAAGAATACCAAAACAAAGACAATATGTGCTTCATTGATTATAGGAAGAGCCTTGATTATGTCCGACATGCCAAATTGTGGTGTAGTCTTAAGAAAATGGGAATCTCTGAACATCTAGTTGTTCCCATGAGAAATGTATATACATGTCAAGAAGCCACAATTCAGATAGAACATGTCGAAACAGATTGTTTCCAAGTTTGCAAAGCAGTGAGATAAATGTATGTACTCTTTCCTTATTCACTGAACCAGAATGAATGTTGTGGCCCGCCAGCAGCCAGTGGAGCTGGTGGAAGACTCTGACAGTGAGGAGGTTGGGGAGGAAGATGGGCCAGTCCTGGAGTCTGGGGAAGGCTCTGATGAAGGCTCTGTGTTGGAGTACAGAGAGGGGGCCAGGGCTGTCTGACAGTTATCAGCTGCCTTCGGAGTCAGAAATCATTGGGCAGAAGAACAGCTGGAGCCTGTTCCCAGGGTGGACATACACAGAGTTGCCAGGAGAAGGGAACAGCTAAGGAACAAGGGTCCACTTGAGAGTAAAGCCACAGGTGGACGGTGAATGATCCCTCCCATAGGGAATAAAGAGGAGCGAAAGGGGAGGGGAGTTTGCAGGAGACCATTAGTTCAATTCATTAGGGTGAAGGTCTGTTCCTGACTTCTTGCCAAGTAATTGCTGCTATTTGGAAGATCTCAGCCTGGCAACTCTCCAAGCCTGATAAAGGTCTGCAGTTGTGAAATCTCTTGAAAGACTGTTTGCCGGGACTTTGCTGGAGAGGAATTCACTTTAACATAAATAAAAGAGGTTTTATTGGGATGAGTAGTCGGCTTCATGCTTTTGGGAAGCGTAGGTCAGAACAATTACGAATTCATACTGAGAGGCTCCATCGGAAGAAGATGAACGTGGTTTTAAAATTGGAGGAAGAATTATCCATGGCCTGTGCTATGTTGATAGCAATAGCAATTGCCCTTAGACTTATAAACCACTTTACAGTGCTTTACAGCCCTCTTACAGAGTCAGCACATTGCCCACAACAATTTGGGTCCTCATTTTACCAATTTTGCAATTGACTGATGGTGATGTTGTCAATGCCAATGGTGTACAAGCGGTTTTCGGGTTTTGGAACTGCACCCAAGGCACCTATCATTGCTGGTATTATCTTTGCTTTCTATTGCCACAGTAATTTTACTTCTCTTTGAAGGCGTTTGAATTTTGTGATATTTTATGTTCTCTTCTTATTCTTCTTATTCTATTTCTCTTCTTATTCTTCTTATTCCAAGATCCAGGGTTGAAAAACTCCCGTGGTTATTGTCATTCTTATTATTATTCCTAGTTGCACTATTTTAACTTCTGCCATCCACTTTCAGCACATCGATCGATAGTATACCAATATTTTACCCTCCTCAAGAAACAAGGCTGCACAATATGCCCATATTAGTTGAAACTTTCTGAAGAAGAAATATCCCACAGATTCCCCCCCCCCCAAAAAAAACCTAGTACAATTCTGTCAGGACTGATGTCCATTTGTACCTGTTCTGTTATCCTTACTCCACAATGTTCTGTACGTTGGGCTCTTGCGGTAGACAAAACTCTGTCTACCTCTTTCAAGGTTAATTGAGTATTGTTCTTTGAAATATACATGGGAAAACTTTATCGACTAGTCTGCAGTGTGACCTCACCTGTCAAATAAGAGGAGGAGGATAATAACAGTGAGAAGGACTCCCGCAAAAAAGGACTTGACAAGAAGTGAAATACATCGTATTCTGCAGAATACAATATACGGTATATATTTTTTGCCAAGATCATTTGCTTTCTCATTCACTGATGTACCACATATCTCATTTCAAAGTGCTTTTTCAAAAGACAACCAGATTGGTGTTTTTTTTTCTCCTTGAGGAAGAAGAAGACATTTTGCTTCTCATCCAAGAGGCTTCATCGGTTCTGGCAGAATGGTGGAGGCTATGGAGAGATTTCTTCTGACAGGATGGAGGGAAGGATTGGAAGGACCTATTTCTTGGCAGTCATCTGGTTGTTAGGACTCACCCTGAGAGCTCTTGAGCCACTTGGGGGCTTATCTGGGCCCTCGTGGCCCCCTGATTCCGGGTGCAAATGAGGATGGTGAAAAGATGGTGTGGTAGACAGGAGGTAGGCAGTATCTTATCCCTCCCCCTCTGTTGAGAGAAGGCTACTCAGTGTTAACGTAACATTTTACCCCTCTTTCAAACCTATGGTCCTCCCAACCTCCTCCCTCCACATCCTGTCAGAACAAATCTCTCTATAGCCCCCACCATTCTGACAGAACCAATGAAGCTTCCTGGATGAGAAGTGAAACTACTTCTTCTCCCTCAAGAAAAAAACTAGTCCAGTTTCCTTTTGAAAAAGCACCTTTGAGACAACTATGACCAGGATGACTGAGAATCTCCATAGGCATTTATCTCCCTAGTTTTTTCTTCTAGGATCAAGGCCTAGGAGTAGAATATATAAACTACTTTAGGGTGCTTCAAAGCCCTTGACATCCATCAATGCATAGTGCCACGGTGGTCCATTTAATGGTAACATCCATATTGCAGATTTGCTACCAAGTCACCCGAAATATACGTTGGTCCTCCAGGAAATCTATAAACCCCCAGTTTCTATGCTGTAAAGATGGGACCGAGCATGGAAATACTGCCAAATGCCAGAATATTAAAGTTAAATAGACATTGATGAAAGACTTCATTACAAGAAGAAAAAAACCCAACATTGAACATAAGGTAGAGGGGGGGAAATAAAGAAAATACTGACATGGTAAATATATCAGAATCATGTGTAACAGACTAATTTTATGAGTGTATTACAAAGTGCCTGCTGCTTTCTCACATTAGGCTTAACATGCAGCTGCAGAAAATGTGGCTACATTGTGCATAAGGCTTAATTGGAGGGTGCAGTTCTTTTTTTTTTCTCATTTGCATGTAACTATGGCATAAGCACACCACCGCAAAACCCCTTTTTCCATCTTCATCCTGTAATCCTACTTTGAGGTGACCTTAAACAATGGTTGGAAACTAATCAAAGAGAGAAGCAACCTGGAATTAAGGAGAAACTTCCTAACAGTGAAGGTTGTGAGCTCCCAGCCGAAAGGCTGCAAATTAAGTTCTGGCAAGCAGTCTGTGTGGCACGAAACACCATGAGCAAAATCTCCAGAAATACGAACTGTTGTCTCCTACGACAACCACTCCCCTTTCCTTCTATTTATTCCCCAGCCAGGGAGGGGCCATTCAGTGTCCATACATGCTTTGCTTCCTGAGTCAACTCCTTGTCCTCTGTTGTTCACCTCTTCTAACTGCCCTGCAAATATGTGCATCCGGAACAGGCCCCAGCTGTTCTTCCTCCTCACTCGTATCAGCCTCCAAAGGCAGCTGCCTCTTCGGTGACTGGGAAATGTCCGATGGCCCTGGCTATGCATCCAGTGCAGAGCCCACATCAGAGCCTTCCCCAGACTCCAGAACTGGCCCAAGTTCCTCCCCAATCTCCTCATCGTCCGAGTTGGCCACCAGCTCCGCTAGCACCTGGCAGACCACAATACAACTCTTTCTGGACATGTCAGCTATTGCCCAGACTGCTTTTGGACATCCATAGTTTAACAGACTAAAAGTCAGGTGGGCTTGGAACTGACTTCAACTGATACGATAACTCAATTTAGTGAGCCTTGCGGGTTAAAATAGTTCCCAACAAAAAACATAGGAGCGCAAATCAAAAGAGTGGAATTACATAATTTATGGAATTTGATGAGCTCAAGGAGGAGACTTTATTCTCAGTTGCGAAGTCGTGTTTGACCCATCGCGACCCCATAGACAACATTCCTCCAGGCCTTCCTGTCCTGTACCATCCTCTGGAGTCCATTAAAGCTCACACCTACTGCTTCAGTGACTCCATCCAGCCATCTCATTCTCTGCCGTCCCCTTCTTCTTTTGCCCTCCATCGTTCCCAGCATTCCCGGCTCTTCTCCAGGGAGTCCTTCCTTCTCATTAGGTGGCCAAAGTACCTGAGTTTCCTCTTCAGGATCTGGCCTTCTAAAGAGAAGTCAGGGTTGATCTCCTCTAGGACTGACCGGTTGGATGGCCTTGCAGTCCAAGGGACTCGCAGGAGTCTCCTCCAGCACCAGAGTTCAAAGGCCTCCATTCTTTGGTGCTCAGCCTTTCTTATGTCCAACCTTCACAGCCATCCATTGCAACAGGGAAAACCATAGCCTTGACTATATGCACTTTTGTTTGCAGGGTGATGTCTCTGCTTTTTAGGATGCTGTCTGGAGTTGCCATAGCTTTCCTCCCCAGGAGCAAGTTTTTTTTTTTTTAATTTCTTGGCTGCAGTCCCCATCTGGGGTGATCTTGGAGCCCAGGAAAATAAACTGAGGAAAATAAAGCTGTCACTATGACCAAATCTAGTGGGACAGAAAAGTTGGAAAGAAATGGAGCAGGAAGGCTAGAAAAGGAGTGGAGAGAAAGAGCAGAGGACTGAGAAGGAAAATGAAGGATCCAATCTGGGTCAGATGCCGGGACCAGAGGGTTTGGTCTTCAAAGCTTTCGAACCCATGCTGGAGCCCATCCTCAGGGAGCTTCTCTCTTGCATTCTGTGTGCTGTTCTCAGTGTGGTATTGTTATAGTGTCTGTTGCATGTGGCTTTTTTTTTTTTGCCTTCGTTGGTAAGGGACACAAAAATCCAAGAGAATTGTCAGCTTCGGGGACACATTTTTCTTTCAAACATCTGACAGGTCTCTTCTCCTTCCAACGAATTTTATGAATTGCACCAGCACACCTGCAATCTCAGCATTCTTATCCCCCCCCTTCTCTCTCTCTCTCTCTCTCTCTCCCTCTCTCTCTCTCTCTCTCTCTCTCTCTCTCTCTCTCTCTCTTTCCT
The DNA here is from genome assembly GCF_964273705.1 of Natrix helvetica. NCBI lineage: Eukaryota > Metazoa > Chordata > Lepidosauria > Squamata > Natricidae > Natrix > Natrix helvetica. Next base: position 5,426,331 of record NC_138556.1, read on the forward strand.
TTACAAAAAAAAAGTTCCCATCAAATTCAACCCTGGACGTTCTACGGTGATTGGAATGCCAATAATTTCCCCAGTCGGTTTTGATCTTCAGCTATTTCACTCCCTAATTTTGACAAGCCTCATCCTTGACTGAGCAAACCTCAGCTTTGCTTGACCCCGAACACAGGCAGGCTTCTATGTGGGTTTTTATTTCCTCTCCTTGTTTAAAGTGTGCTTCGGGTTCCCCCCTCCCCTCCTTTTTTTCCCCCCCCTCTCTCCTGCAGCTTTTAAAGTAGATAATAAGTTTCCCAAATTCACCAGCCGGGCTCTGAAAGAAGCTTGTCACGGTGGTTGGTAGCTAATGAAGATCCCTTTAGTTTATCTTCATCAATTGTCAAATATTTGAGTCCATGAAGTGGTGTGATGAGGTACAAAGACAGATATTTGAAGGGATTTTAACTCATTTGAGCAATTACATGCTTAACTGCCCTGTAATAATCTGTCAGCCTGAGCTATTTTTTTTCCCCTTCCCCTTTTCCACAACTGCAGAAGTGGGGCGGATTAGAATGGCTGGATTTGGAGCATAAAAGCTGCGTCTGAATGGAAGAAAGACTCCAGAGAAATTAATTGCCAGTAACAAACAGCAGGACTGCTTACAAGTTACATATCACACTTACCTACCGGCAGCAAGAGAAAGGCGCTGCTAAATAAAGTGCCTCGTTGCTGGACAAGAGGCACAGCTAGGGACACCATGAAAAATGCAACTGGTGTCAGCTAATTAAACGTAGGAGAAGCCCACTGAGCTATGTATGTATTTCAGGTTGCAGCGTTGTTCACTAACTTGGCTCCATTTTGTCATTTGTGGATCATGTATGTGTGTATATTGGGTTTGTCCTGCCCGGTGTAAGTTTGCTGTGTTGTTGTGGTCGCTGCTGATTAATCCCTTGGTAGCAATTAATTGGAACAATAAATTTATATACAGTTGTTTCTTCCTGAAACTTTAAAGAGCCACAGTGGTGCAGTGGTTAGAGTGCAGGACTGCAGGCTACTTTCACTGATTGCCGGCTGCCTGCAATTTGGCAGTTCAAATCCCACCAGGCTCAAGGTTGACTCAGCCTTCCCTCCTTCCGAGGTGGGTAAAATGAGGACCCAGATTGTTGGGGGCAAGAGGCTGACTCTGTAAACTGCTTAGAGAGGGCTGTAAAAGCACTGTGAAGCAGTATATAAGTCTTAAGTGCTCTTGCTATTAATCTGCGAGCCTTTTAAAGACGTTGTAGTAGGTAGATCAGCAACGTTAATCAATGGGAGTATTTACGTAAGGATCCGTGGGTATTTTAAAAAAAGAATTTGGACGAGGAACATACAACTCATTTCCTTGTCCAATTGCTGAGAATCAAGGTCTATTGTACTTGTCCCTAGATCAAGTCATGCCAACCTGTTGTCTTTAGATTGTGATGGATTGCCCAACTCAACAAGCCAACCTAGAAAGAACCAGTCTAGAACGAAGGAGAAATTTCCTGACAGTGAGAACAATTGATCCATGGAATTACTTGGGAATCATAGGATAACAGATTTGGAAGGGACCTTAGAGGTCATCTAGTCCAACCATCTGCTAGAGCAGAAGAGACTATACCCATGATGGTGAACCTATGGCATGCATGACCTCTCTGTGGGCATGCACGCCATCGCCAGCTGCTTTTCGGGTTTCTGGCGCACACATGTACACCAGCCAGCTGATCTTCAGATCTTTATCTTTGGGTCTTCAGCATGCCAGCTGATCTTCTCATGTGCTGGAGCACTGGAAAGCTGAAGAGCAACCGGTGTACACAAAAACCAGCTGGCTGGTGTGCATGCATGTGCCGGAAACCCAAACACCAAGTGGCATGCACCCACTGGCCCGTTGGTCTTTGAGTTTCCAGTGCTCCGGAGTGGCAGAAACCCAAAGGCCAGCTGGCCAGCACAGTGGCGTAGTGTGGGTTGTCAGCACCCGGGGCAAGTAATTTGCGCCCCCTAACCCGAGGGCGGCCCGACTGCAGCTGCCCCTGGGTCGGCATCAGTCAAGTGAGGCTCTCCATGCTGGCCTCCTGCCTTCCTCCCGAGGAGGAGCTCGACAGGGCAGCGGGAAAAGGCTTGACTGAAGGGAAGCAGGTGCTGCGGGGGTGGGAGGCGCACCAGGGGCTTCGGGAAGGCGCCGGCTCCCCGGGGCGCTCCAGGCGGAGCGGGAGGACGCGGTGGCGTTGCAGTGGCAGGCAGACGGAGCGCAGCGCCGCTCTCTGGCTCCCGCGGGGGTGGCGCGGGCGGTCTTGGTGGCTCCGCTGGGAGGTAGGCGGTGCGCAGGAGGGGCCTGGGCGGGCCGGGGCCAGGGAGCTTAGTTCGCGGGCCGAGCTGGGCGCGGAAATAGGCGGCCACAGTCCGGCAAAGGGCGGCGCGGGGCGAGTCAGGGCGCCCCCCCCAGATGTTGCGCCCGGTGCGGCCGGCCCCCCCTGCACCCCCACGCTACGCCACTGGGCCAGCATGCATTCGCACACCGGAAACCCCAAGACCAGGTGGCTGGTGATTTGGCGCATGTGCGCGCTCTTGTTCTGGTTTGGGCACTCGGTGCCGAAAAGGTTCACCATCACTGGACTATACCATTTCAGACAAATGGTCACCCAGTCTCTTCTTCAAAGCGTCCAGTGATGGGGCACCCACAACTTCTGAGGGTAAGATATTCTACTGGTTGATTGTTTTCACCATTAGAAAATGTTCTCCTTAGTTCATCTAAGTTGCTTCTCTCCTTGTAGGCGCTCCATCAATGGAGATTTTCAATAAAAGATTGGACACCCATTTGTCCGGGGTGGTATTAGGACTCCTGCTTTGGGCAAGGAGTTGGAGTAGAAGACCTCCAAGATCCCTTCCAGCCCATAAACCCTTCTATGGTTTATGTTGGAAAGGCTACTGAATGCCAAACTCCATGTTTTAGGAAGATTCAAACTATTGTCAAGCAAAATATCGATCAAGGAGAATATTTGTAGCTTGGGGTTGAAATGAGGGATCCTGGATGCTCTCTGAACTTGGTTGCTCTCTTGCAAATGTTTCATTACCCAAACTAGCGACTGATACTGATGACGTTACCTAGTTTTGATAATGAAACGTCTGCTAGAAAACAACCAAGCTCAGAGAGCAACAAGAACCCCTCAGTTCCTGTTTCTCCTCTCCTCACTCACAAACCCAACTCTCTTTTAGCACTGATGGTGTTATCTAGTTGGGTGATGAAATTTCTGCAAGAAAACAAGCAAGCTCAGAGGGCGCCAAGGACCCCTCAAGCAAAATTGTTTCTCCAGCACTTTTACCTTGCCTGTTCCCATGCAATCTCTCTTTTGTGGAGGAGGATTTTGTGAAATTCTTTTGGTGTGGTGCAGTGGTGGGATTCAATTTTTTACTAGCGGTTCTGCAGGGCGTGGCTTGGTGGGCGTGGCTTGGTGGATGTGGCAGGGGAAGGATACTGTAAAATTTCCATTCCTTCCCCACTCCAGGATAAGGATACTGTAAAAATCTCCCTTCCATTCCTTCCATTAGTGGAAAATCCCATTTCCTCCCGATCAGCTGGGACTCGGGAGGCAGAGAATAGATTGGGGGGGGGGGCAGTCAGAGGTGGTATTTACCGGTTCTCCAAACTACTCGAAATTTCCACTACCAATTCTCCAGAACTGGTCAGAACCTGCTGAACAGCATCTCTAATGTAGGGTGAAATTCTTGAAATGTATTGACAAAATAGCCAAAAATGTATGGGGACATCCAGCTTTCATGTTTCTATTTAATCTAAGGAGGAAAAAAAAAATCTAGATTGATCCATTTTGGGTTTCAGAAACCCTCCAAGACCACAGAATGGCTACAGAAATATACTGTATATTGTGTGTATGTGTGTGTGTGTGGGGGGAATCTCTGTGGGGCAGGTCTGCTGTTAGGGGACTTTGAGGCAAAATGGGTTTCTTTAATGTCGTTCATTGATCTGGAAATTTGATCTACCTCATTCATCAGGTGGGACTTATAAGTAGGGAGACACCAATAACAAACGAAGTACTTCTCTGTAAAAGGTTTAATTCAAGGTTGATGGGTGGGGTTTTTTTTTTAGCTACCTTAAACGTTAATTAAAAGTCAGCTGATATAAAGGGGGGGGGGAGTTTTTACCTGGCATTTAAATGAGAGTAATGGAGTTTGACATTTAAAAAGGAGGCGCTTCACAAAGCAGAATCTTTTAATGTTTTTTTTAAAAAAAACACACAGAAATTTGCTCCAGGACCTCCCCTCAATTAAATCTGAAACTGAAACCATTCCTAGTGTAGTAGAAAATCAGCACAGGGATTAAAGCTTTGAATGGGGAAGAATGGATGACTGATCCCTTAATCTTAGCCTCTCCCCGAGTGGATTTGCTGCTGTCCTTCATGTGCCTCTGATGGGGCAGGCCTCTCTCCTTTCTGAAATAGACCAAGAGAAGGAAACATTGCAGCTGACATCATCTATGGATGTTGTCTTCACTAAGCATCAGGTGTGACAGACGTGAACTCTGGGCCCTATCTGACAAAATGGAATTCAACGTAGAGAAAAGTAAAGTCTTACACTTAGGCAAGAAAAACCAAAAGTACACATATAAACTGGGTGAAACCAGGCTTAATAGCAGTGACTGTGAGGGGGATCTTGGAGTCTTAGTGGACAACCAGCTAAATATCAGCCAGCAGTGTGCAGCGGCAGCCAAAAAAGCCAACACAATTCTAAGTTGCATTAACAGAGGGATACAATCAAGATCAAGGGAGATGCTAATACCATTCTATAAAGCCTTAGTAAGACCACACCCAGTTTTGGTCACCACACTATAAAAAGGATGTTGAGACTCTAGAAAAAGTGCAAAGAAGAACAACCAGGATGATTAGAGAACTGGAGGCTAAAACATACGATGAATGGTTGCAGGAACTGGGCATGGCTAGTTTAATGAAAGAAGGACTAGGGGAGACAAGATAGCAGTTTGCAATATTTGAGGGGCTGCCACAGAGAGGAGGGGGTTAACCTGTTCTCCAAAGGCCAGACAAGGAACAATGGATGGAAACTGAACAAGGAGAGATTCAACCTAGAAATAAGGAGGAATGTTCTGACAGTGAGGTGTTTGAGAGATGGGTGGATGTAGGTGGATATACAAGGTCAGACGATGACTTGGGTGAAGCTGAGAATTGGTTAGGATTTCAGTACAGACAACAGAACTGTCACGATGTTAAAAAGTTTGCTAGATATGAACTGACTGAAACTGACACTGAAGAGTTAAACTGAGAAAGTTTTATTGCGCAGGTCATAAAACAAAGTTATCTGAAAGTGATTTATTGCGCATGCTTCACACATTCCAGAGCTTTCCTTTCTTTTGTCTGGCTGCCAAGTTGGCAGACGGAGCTTTTATTATCAAAATGTAACAATTTAGTTAACTTTCTGTTTTATTTACTTTTATTATTTTCGTATTAAAGTTTGTTTATTAATTAGAATATACTTCTCAAAGACTTTTATTTTATTTTCTTAACATCTCAATGATATGCTGAAGGGAATCAGCCCGGTCCATAGACCTCATTTTTCATCAGGGTGTTTTTCCCCTGACAAGAACCACCCTAGTGTCTGTGGAGATCCTCAGTCATCCTGGTCATGGTTGCCCCAAAGGTGTTTTTCCAAGAGGCAACTGGAGTTTTCTGCTTTTTCTTTGAAGACGTTTCGCTTCTCACGGAAGAAGCTGCTTCATCTGTCAACTCTCTTCCTCTCACTGAAGAATCTTCTTGGATGAGGAGTGAAACCTTTTCAAAGAATAACAAGTAACTCCAGTTGCCTCTTGAAAAAGTACCTTTGGGATAACTACCTAAGCAGAATGATCAGAAGTCTGCTACCGCTTCGCTTCGCACATGCATGCATTCTTCCCACACACAATGCATGCTTCCTGCACATTCACCCCGCAGGTGCTAAGAAGCCTTTGCTGAGGGTTTTCATGTACAAAGGTAAGTCTGTGCACATGCGCAAAGACCAGCTGCCCGGTAGGAGGCACGGCATCCCGACACCAACAGCGTGGCAAGAGGTAAGCTCTTTTTCTTTCGTGAGCTTCCGTTTCATGGTCTGCAGAGAAACAGAAGCTCACAAAAGAAACTCCACAGAGATCTGACCAAGGGCGACGGCGCATGTGCCAGCAGAGAAAGCTCTTCGTGCCACCTCTGGCACACCTGCCATAGGTTCGCCATCATGGCTCTAAGGTATCTTCCTTGGTCTATAGGGGTGGTGGGGCAGTGAGTAGTAACTATGCAGCCCCAGAAACATCACAAGGAAGTCCCCAATGAAACCACTGAGACAGTTGCCAGTTTACAACTTTCAACACTGAACAACTCTCTAAGAACACCCAATCTTGGATGTAGAGCCCTCTGCTTGCAAACCGCAGCCTGTGCAGCAGGTGTTAATATTAGAACTGCTTACCGAAAGCTGGACCCCTTCAGAAAATTAGGTCTTCAAACATGACACTACAATCTCAAAATCATTTTGCCATGCCTCCAGGGTTAGCATGCTCTGTTGTTTGGAGGTCACCTCTGTGATGTTATTTTTCTTCTTCTTCTTTTCTTCCCCCTCTGCAAACCCATAATGTGACTAGGGAACATTTTTGCTAGCAGAGCTGGTGTCAAATACACAAAGACCAGGCAATGAAGCAGAACAACAGAGTAACAGAGTTGGAAGGCACCTTGGAGGTCCTCTAGTCCAACCCCCTGCTCAAGAAGGAGTCCCTATGTCATTCTGAACCAATGGTTGTCCAAACTCTTCGTAAAAATTTCCTTCGGGAGGTAGGCTGTTCCACTGATTAATTGTTTTAATTGTCAGGAAATTTCTCCTAAATTCCAGTCTGGACCTCTCCTTGATTAGTTTCCATCCATTGCTTCTTGTCCTACCTTCAGGTGCTTTGGAGAATAGCTTGACTCCCTCTTCTTTGAGGCAACCCCTGAGATATTGGAAAACTGCTGTCATGTCTCCCCTAGTCCTTCTTTTCTCTAAACCAACCATATGCAATTCCTGCAACCGTTCTTCATGTGTTTTAGCCTCTGGTCCCCTAATCTGGGAAAGGGACACAGTGGCTCATTGGCTAAGACACTGAGCTTGTTGATAAGAAGGTCAGTAGCTTGGCAGTTCGAATCCCTAGTGCCACGTAACTGAGTGAGGTCCCGTTACCTGTCCCAGATTCTGCCAACCTAGCAGTTTGAAAGCATGTAAAAAAGGCAAGAAGAAAAATAGGGACCACTTTTGGTGGGAAGGTAACAGCGTTCCGTGCGACTTCGGCATTTAGTCATGCCGGCCACATGACCATGGAGACGTCTTCGCATAGCGCTGGCTGTTCGGCTTTGAAACGGAGATGAGCACTGCCCCCTAGAGTCGGGAACAACTAGCACATATGTGCGAGGGAAACCTTTACATTTACATTTACCCCTAATCTGTTGTGCTTCTGTGCACTCTTTCTATAGTCTTAACATCTTTTTTATATTGTGGCGACCACAATATAGTCAAAGGATGGATTTTTAAAGTGATCCATCTAAATCTGCAGCTGACTTTTTTCTCTCTTATGAATAAGCAAAGGGTCTTCGTTGAACACCAACTTCGTAAATCATATTAACAAGACAGGGGGGAAACCTGTACTCTGGTGTTTGAGCCATCTGACACTCTGCCTTGGGTGGCATTTTTCTACCTTCAGACAACACAATGGGCTTTTTTCACAGCTTCATCTTGACAAAGGAGATGAAGCTTAAACAAAAATAAGAAAGGGAAGCAGGGAAATCTGTTATGGTGTGCAGATGAGGTGGAATTCAATTCCCAACTGTACAGTGGTAGGAAGACAGTTAAAACTATTCTTAATCTGGATCTCTGCACAAGTGATTGTTTTGTTGCTTTTCCTTCTAACTTTTGTTGGCTGTTTTAAATGGTATATCACTGCTATTGTGTCCACTCTTAAAAGAGCTATTAAAATGATGGTATAGGAATTTGATAGATAAATCCTAGACTTTGGCCACCCATCCTACCAAGGCACTTATCTGCTAGCTCTTTGGCCTTTTTCAATAGAGGTCCTATTGTCGCCCCTCAAGGGAAGTCCTGACCTTAAGACAGGGTTGGATATGTTGCCTTTCATACTGTCCCATCAATTTCTCAGTTGCAACTTGGGTGGAGGATTTTGAAGGCCCTGCATATGGTTTTAGAAGGGGCGCTGAAAGCTTCAAAGCTTGCCTTCACTTGGAACAAAAGTGCCTTTCAAAAAATGCTTTGCAAAACAACATGGTTCTCCTTGCATGGGTGATGTAACGCTGTTATGTTGTGGTTGGGCATTCCTCTCCCCGATTTGTCTGTCAAACTGTTGTGGCTCGAGAAACTTCTTTGAAGCTTCTAAATAATCCCAAAAGAAACAGGGAGTAAAGCACCTTGACAAGACAAGTAAGCATCCTCCAATATCTTCATGAACGACTTAGATGAGGGAATAGAAGGGGAACTTACCAAATTTACAGGTGATACTAAGCTGGCAGGAATAGCTAACACCCTAGATGATCGGCTCAAGATCCAGATGGATCTTGACAGACTTGAACACTGGGCCCTATCTAACAAAATGAAATTCAATGTAGAGAAAAGTAAAGTCTTACACTTAGGCAAGAAAAACCAAAAGTACACATATAGACTGGACAAAACCAGGCTTAATAGCAGTAAGTATGAGAGGAATCTTGGAGTTGTAGTGGATAAGCAATTAAATATGAGCTAGCTGCAGCCAAATAAGCCAATTCAGTCCTAAATTGCATTAACAGAGGGATTCAATCAAGATCAAGGGAGGTACTAATACCACTTTATAAAGCCCAAGTAAGGCCACACCTAGAGTACTGCATCCAGTTTTGGTCACCACACTAGAAAAAAGATGTTGAGACTCTAGAAAGAGTGCAGAGAAGAGCAACCAGGGTGATTAGGGGACTGGAGACTAAAACATACAATGAACAGTTGCAGGAACTGGGCATGGCTAGTCTAGGGAAGAGAAGGACCAGGGGAGACAGGATAGCAGTCTTTCAAAATTTGAGGGGCCATCATGGAGAGGAGGGGGTCAAGCTATTTTCCAAAGCACTTGACAAGGAATAATGGATGGAAACTGATCAAGGAGAGATTCTATCTGGAAATAAGAAGAAATTTTCTGACAGTGAGAACAATCAACCCGTCAGCTTGCCTTTGGAAGTTGTGGGGGCTTCCTCACTTGAGACTTTCAAGAAGAGACTGGACTGCCAATTGTCAGAAATGGTGTAGGGTCTCCTGCTTGAGTGGGGGTGGGTGGGTGGGTTGGACTAGATGACCTATAAGGTACCTTCCAACTCTGTTAATCTGTTAGATGTTTAAAACACCTCACTGAGATAAATTAGAGCTAACAGTGTATACGTGTGTCAGGGGAAACATGTATGCCCAAACCGATGCACCCATGTCGTGGCATTTGAAGTATTTTATAATAGCAGATTTCTTTCTTGTTTGTCTTGCATAGCTTTGCTCTCCAATGACAACAGCGGGATATTTGAATGTGTTGGCTTCAAACATGCCCATCTCTGTGCATCTCTCTCACCTTGGTGGGGAGAAGATCTTTCTTCAGAACAGTTGTGCCCACCGGCTAAATCATTCAGTGCTCCTTGAAGTCTCCCAAACTAGACTGCCAGGACAGCTCTCACGGGTCAAGGTGCCAATGCTGCGTTTTTTTGCTTTCAAGTTGGCTCCAGACGAACCTGCTTTGGTCAGGCCCAACAAAGAACTGGGTTTTGTTTTGGGGTTGGGTTGGGTTTTTTTCCGCCTGGAGCCTGAGAAAGTTTTGGCGTCACCCTTCATTTAGTTCTTCTCCACTCAAAATCCTGCCGACTCATTCCCCCGAATCTCTTCAAGGAAGTTGCTTTAAATGAAGCACAAAGAAGACGCAGCCCCATTCAACTCCGGGACCCCACCAACGCTCTGACCCGGAGGTCGTTGAAGAAAGATGGGAAGTAATCTCGGTCCCATCCTTAGCTAGCTGGATTTGCCACTCCAGCGCTCCACATGGGGCTGTTAGTCTTTGCTTAGGAAAGACCCAACAACACACCACCAGCAAGGAGAAGTAATTATCTTCACTCCTTAGCACTACAGCAGTGCAGCCACTGAGCTCTGGCAGCTTATTTTAAGCAGGCTAATAAAGAAAAGAATCGTTTCAGGCCTTGTGAGCCACACAGCGGGCCTGGATTTTATTAATGAGGGTTTTATTTTGGGTTCACTGTACCGCATTCACATAAAAGGCGGAAAGCGGATGGGGCAAGGGAGAGAAAGGTGCCTTTGACAAGGCTATTAGCTGCTGAGGTTTTACCCATGAGCTTCGGGAAGGAAGAAATGCCAAGGCATTGCGCTCGCTCGTAAGCAGGGAGGACTAGCTGGGAAAAACCCGCTTATCTTATTTATTTACGTGGTGGATATCTCCTCTTTCTATTCCAGCAGCTACTTCGGTCCTCTGCTCCCTTGTTAATTTATCCACATCTAATTGGCTACCAGACAGATCTCCCAAATCAGATTAAACATCTGCTGGGGACAGTTGGTTATACACCAACAAGGCTTGAGGGCAACAGTTTCCTCCAGCTGGGCTGGGAAATCATCCCTAATATCTAAGATTAAGGGACAGATTATCTTCTTGCATAAAATGTTCATAGGTTTCGCGTGAAATTATCAGTGAATGTGGTATCATTTATGTCAATGATTCCATGTTATCTCAGCCCTCTAGTTCTCCTTTTGGCCACAAGCTAGGAATTCCACATTTTGTGCAAGAAATCTCTTTCTCAGGTTAGCCATATCGTATGTGAATAAAGTATCAGTGGTCTGTGGTGTTTGCACTGTTATATTTTTGCTACTGTATTAGTAAATGTATTAGTGTGTGTATAGATAGATAGATAGATAGATAGATAGATAGATAGATAGATAGATAGATAGATAGATACATAGATAGAGATATGATATTGAGATAGATAGATATGATATTAGATAGATAGATAGATAGATAGATGATATTGAGATAGATAGATAGATAGATAGATAGATAGATAGATAGATAGATAGATAGATAGATGATAGATAGATATAGATATGATATTCAGACAGATAGATAATATTGAGATAGATAGATAGATAGATAGATAGATAGATAGATAGATAGATGATAGATAGATAGATAGATAGATAGACAGATAGACAGATAGACAGATAGACAGATAGACAGACAGACAGACAGACAGACAGATAGATAGATATTAGACTCACCTAAACATCCTAAATCCCTTTTCCAATTGAAGTTGGTATTTATTTATTTTTATTTATGTATTTGATTTGTCAATCGTTTACAAGATAATAGGTATAAGAATAAATATGAATATGAATGAAAAGGGTACAAATAAAAAGGAATATTAGGACAGGGACAGTAGCCACTTTGGTGCTTATACGCGCCCCTTACAGACCTCTTAGGAATGGGGTGAGGTCAATAGTAGACAGTTTAAGGTTAAAGTTATGGGGATTTGAAGATATAACAATAGAGTCAGGTCGAGCATTCCAGGCGTTGACCATTCTGTTGCTGAAGTCGTATTTTCTGCAATCAAGTTTGCAGTGGTTTACATTGACTTTTTTGTGTGCTCTTGTATTTTTGTAGTTGAAGCTGAAGTAGTCATTGACCTATGTCAATGTATGTCGAAACCATCATATTTAACTCATAGTGGTCATGCTTTCAAGGACAGAATGGTTGCGTGTTTGGCCAAACTGCTCTTTTAATGATAGACAGGAATTCTAGGGCTTGGGAACTGGGTTCCATTCACACCTTGACATCCATCCAATTAATAGGAAGGTGTGGGGACCTACACTGGCTCATGTTTAAGAGTGGGTTTAGGATCTATGCACGAGTGGGACGTCCATGCATAGATGAAGCCAAGACTCAAATGGGTCCAGTTTAAAACCTTGGTTTTTGATATAGCACAACAGTGCCACCTAAAGCATCTGATAAATTAACCCATGAGAAGAGGTTTGAATCAGTTTTTAAAAAATAAATAAATAAATGTAATAACTGGAATTATTGATATAAGCAAGAACTTGTTTGGTGCATTGGTTGAAGCATCAGGATAGAAACTGAGAGCCTGTGGCCTTTAGGCACAAAGCAGGGTGACCTTGGGCCAGTCACTCTCCGAGCTCTAGGAAGAAGGCAAGGGCAAATCATTTTCAAGCAACTGTGCCAAGAAAACTTCAGGAACATGTCCAGCCAGTTGCCAGAAGTTAAAAACTGATTCAAAGTCACACTCCCACACACGAAAAGCCTGCACCCTTATAATTCCATCAAGGATGGTTAGCAAACTGGGTTAGTGTCAACCATCCCACTCAGTCGTCTAACAAAGAAGGACTCCATGATAGTTTAGTCAAGAGATAATTTTTGATGTGCTGGCCAGCGCTGCAGAGTAGATGGGATTCTTTAATTGAGCTGAACAACAGTCAGACTCTCAAGAACGCTGAGTCTCATTATCCTCTGTGTTTATGCAACTAAGATGATGACTTTAGGAGAAAAGGAAAAAAGAGAAGGAAGAGGAGGAGGAAGGAGAAGAGTAAAGATGGCCTATCTACCAACACCCAAACAGAAGATCCAGATAATTATTTACAACCTCTCCCTGACCATTCTCTCATAATATCTTGAACATGTGCTTCAATTCAGGAGCTTATGCAAAGAGATATAAGAGAAAGTTATATCTAGCTAGGGTGACAGTAAAGGTGTTATTTCCTTTGATTGTTGTCTTTGTGTGATTGGCCTTGCTTGATTTCCTATATAGATCATAGAATAATAGAGTTTGAGGGGATCTTGGAGATCTTCTAGTTCAACCTTCTGCTCAATAAGAAGACCCTATTGACAATTCTGGACAAATGGCTGTCCAGTCTCTTCTTAAAAGCCTCCAATGTTGGAGCACCCATAACTTCTGAAGGCAAACCATTCCATTGATTAATTGTCCTAACTATCAAGAAATTTCTCCTTGGTTTAGGTTGCTTCTCCCCCTGGTTAGTTTTCAACCATGATTTATTGTCCTGTTTTTTGGTGGTTTGGAAAATAGTTCCAAATAAATTCTTTTCTATATCTAGAAAATTCATTCTTTTCATTAGTTTAAAAGGGGATTTTGAATTTGAAACAAAATTTCTTCACCTTGGACGCTAGGCAGAAAAATACAGAGGATTGTCATTTCTGTTTTTTCTAGGCTAGATTGAAGGGTAAACCTTCAATTCACGCTTTAATTCACAACCTTCCTTTTAGAAGGTCAAACTAACCCTACCCCTCAAAATATCTGATCAGCTTAGAGGTATTATTCCAAGGTTCAGCCTTACTGGTGACATTCTATTTTCAGTACTGATTATTAGAGAATCTTGGGAAGAGAGAAAATTTAGGAAGTTTTTAAATAATTCTTTTTCTTGCTTGTTTATAGAAAAACACCAAGGCCTTTCCATACATTTATTTTGTTACATTTACAGCGCAAGAACAAGGAGCTGTCTACAAATTCAAGAAGTGTACATTCTACAAATAGTTAGACAACATTTAACATTTCATTGAAACTTGGTGACTTCTACGAGGTGTTGCCAAATATGGACCAGATCAAAGGGATCGGTCCAAAATCAGTGGAAAATATTAAGTAGGAATTTCTCCCTAATCCCAGTTATTTTAATGTGCATTTCAGCGCAATAATATTTATGTCATAGGATTAAAAATCAGGAACATTCTATTATTTTAAAAAGTACTGAAGATAAAGGAGAAAAAGTAAAGCTTCGATCAATCTTAATTGCTGTTTAAGATATCAATATTATAAGCAGAAGATTATTTGACTTTTCATCCAAAATTAAGTATAACATAAAAAAACCTCTTCAGCTATTCAAATCAAAGTATTTGTTATATGATAATAGTTTCAATCTTATTAAATTTCAATAATTATTTAATATTAAGATCTCCATTATATTTTACGTAGTGAATGTATTTTTAATTTTAATTATTCTACCATTGCTTTAACTACCTCCTTTTACAACGATGTAATATTTTTATATGGCTTTTAGATGTTTTTAACTGTACACTGACTAGAGTTGCTTTGTGAATGAGATGGGCACCCTTGATATTTGATAAAATAAATCAACAACTATAGAAAATGCATATATGTGTATGTTTATATACCAGTCCAATATTCTAATTAATAGGCTGGCTAGGCATACCATGTGCCTAGACTTAGTAATGTGCAGATCATTGTAGATCAGGTATTTTGATTGACTTAGTAGTAAAGAATAAAATAGTAAGAAAATATGAATGTAGTATCAAAATCTGGTCTGCTAGTTTAACATGTAAGGAAATGGAAAAAACTATATTCATATCCATTCATATTTTTTTTAACCTATAAAGCTGTTTGTGTCTCCTTCTAACTATGTATCTGTTAACATAAATTTCCTAGGCATCTATTTCTAATGCAAATTTCTTTGATGCCAGTCTTTATCATGTAAATTTCCCTGGCATTTTTATCAATGTAAAGTTTCCAATATAAACTATTTCTTCAATGTAACTAATCCTTTTTGTAGACATGTCTCAGAAGAAGAAAAAATGCATTCTTTTCCAGACAGTTCTCGCAAAACAAATAGCACTTATGCAACACTGTGGAAGTTGGGGTTTTGTTGTTGTTGTTGTTGTTGTTGTATTAGTAGGAATGGATAGGATTTGCAATCCAAAATATATGAAAAATACTAGATTTGCTAAAAAAAAAATCTAGATAAGAATCAAGTGGGGCTAAACCACACTTAGAATACTGCATCCAGTTTTCATCATCCTATTATTAAAAAGATGTGGAGACTCTGGAAAGAGTGCAGAGAAGAGCAACAAAGATGATTAGGGAACTGGAGGCTAAAACATATGAAGAATGTTGGCAGGAATTGGGTACGTCTATTTTAATGAAAAGAAGGAGTAAGCTTGCCACAAGAGCCGTGTTCCAATATTTGAGGGGCTGCCACAAAGAAGAAGGAGTCAAGCTATTCTCCGAAGCCCCAAAAGGCATGAAAAGAAACAATGGGTGGAAACTAATTTGTTTGGAATGTTGTAGGGTTTCCTGCTTGAACAGGGGGCTGGATTAGAAGACCTCCAAGCCCCCTTCTAACTCTCTTATTCTGCTTACATCTAGGGCAAGGCATATAAAATCTGCTTTGAATTCTGTGGCGATGCTTTCTATAAATATTTTATTTTATAACGATATACCAAAAATATCAGTGACAGCTTGAAAGTATTCTAAAAATCGAAAGGATGCAAAATTAATATTGTATGTGGTAACAAAGGAAAGATTATTGTCTGCCAAAAAAAAATAGCTGGAAAAGCAATGAAATACAATGGAAACCAGATCATAAAATTATCTGAAGTGGCAGAAATAACAAAGCTGACCAATTTAGTTAAAGAAAAAGCTATATGTTTTTTTTTTAAAGACTAGAAACCTTCTAGGGAAATTTTGCCGAAAGAAGGGAGAAAGAAATGAATGGGTGATTTAGGGATTTGGGGACCAAAAATGAGACAGGGAGATTTGGGGAGAAATTAAGATGGCAATTACTTGTTTGAAAGAAGTGTGGAAGGCACAATTGCAGTTTTCTCTCTTTTTAGTTTCTTTCCCTCCTTTTTTAATTCCTTATTTCCTATCTTTGTTCTTGCTTGCTTTGCATACTTTATTACATGGAAAACGTCTAGTATATAACTCTATCTGAAAGCATTCTAAAAAAGAGAAAAAAATTAAAGGGAAAAGAATGACCCCGGAGAGCACTCGCCTTCAAAAGTTACTTCTAATCAGTTTGCAGAAACGTACGGAGGCTTCCTTTAAAAGCCACCCCTGCTAACGAACAAACCCCCCGACAATGTGGTATCTATCAAAGTCTCCTGGCACCTTCAATTCTGACAAAAGGCACTCTGAAGATCTGGCACATTTCACCTCATTTGCATTTGTGCATCTCATTATGCCCATAATTGCATGCCAATGGAGACGTCCTTCTCCTCGCTATCTCGGAAAGCCTTATCAGGACACGTCAGAACTAAATGCTGAAATGTCAACATTTGATGAACAAGGTAGCTTGACCTTTGCAGATCTCATCCTTTCGAACGTTGCCCCGAGATGTCTCACTCCTTAACTTACTGTTCCTGTTTGATAATGCCCGAGAAAGACTGGTTATTTTGAAAATGGGTTACGGGCCTTTATTAGGAACAAAGAAAAAAACAGCCAGGCACCCCTATATTTGTGCTGGCATTCAGTTGGGATTGAGGGGAGGGGGAAAAAAAGTAACAGCATTTCTTAATGTCACCAGAACATTAAAATCAGTGGACATTAACGCTAAGCCTCCATGGGATTTCCATGGAATTATATATATATTACATTCATATTGGAAAGCCAATGAGTTTATCCATGATTAATGTTATGACACCGAACAAAACAACCTTTCTTCCATAGATGGGGCAACCATTTTACACATTGTAACGAGCACATTCTCAGCATTTGACAAGTACAAATAGCTAATCTTTTTAAAAAAAGAAAAGAAAACGAAAAAAAGAAAACCATTTACACTCATCATGTGTATGCTGGGATATTGACTGTTTGGTTGCAGGACTAATCTCATATTTTGCTGTATTCCTCCCCCCCCCCCTCATCCACTGCCCATCATAATTTTATATAGTCTTGTTTTACCTTGACACAGGAAGAAAGGAGGAAGGAAAGGAAAGGAGAGGGGAAGGAGAGGGGAGGAGAGGAAGCGAAGGAAAATGAAGAGAATGAAAGGGAGGAGAGGAGAGAGGAAAGGAAAAAGGAGAGAAAGGGGAGGGGAGGAGAAGGGAGGAGAGGGGAGGGGAGAGGAGAGGAGAGGGAAGGGAAGTGGAGAAGAGAGTAGAGTAGAGTAGACTAGACTAGAGTAGAGTAGGGTAGAGAAGAGAAGAGAAGAGAAGAGAAGAGAAGAGAAGAGAAGAAATGGAGAGGAAAAAGATGGAGCCTATTAGCAAATCACAATTAAACTGATGGACGATTGTATGCTCACTTTCCATATTTACCGATAAGACCCTTCTTTTTCCTGAACTGTATTTGCCATTCAATCATCCAGAGAGGCTGAACAGAGAATGCTACATTTAACATCATCAACAGAGGACATTATATCTTGTGCTAGAGGAAGGGACCATTAAGGGGCGTCCACAAGGGAGAATCCAAAAAATCAGATGGCAATTGCAACGGCATGATTGAAACCTGTTCCCTTTTAATGGATCTCCTATTGTAAAAAAGGAGAGACTTCAATATCATGGGTGCAGCGGTCTTCTTGATTTTTTTGACCCCTCCTCAAGCATCCTTGTGCTCAATTTCAGCTCATACCCTCTGGAAATGAAAAAAAAAAATGGATTGCATTTGTATCCTAATCAAAGTTCACAGAAATGCAATCAAGAAGTAGCAAGTTGGAAGGGATCACAAAGAAGAGAAGTTCAACTTATTCTCCAATGTCCAACCCTCCTTGAATTCCACTGACTCTTATCCACCACCAATTTGCCTTGAACATTAGTAGTTCAGATTCTTGTAGAGAGCTAACATGGAATAAATTTATACTCATTTGAACAATCCTGATTCCTGATTTCCTGCGCCTGACATTAGGGAACATCTCTTCTGAGGCTCTTGCCCAACCCATTATCCAGCTGAGGGCTATGCTGTCTCTTATCTAACCATTCCTGTAAGAGATGAGCAGGCTGAGCCTGAGCGAGGGGTTAAAGGCATCATTAGTCTGGAGTCCCTTTGTGCACACAAGAGATCTTAGTCCAGCCCTCCTTGAATTCTACCGACTCTTATCCACCCCCAATTTGCCTTGAACATTAATAGTTCATCTTCTTGTAGGGAGCTAACATGTAGGATTCTCACCTGTAACATGGTGCTTGGGTCTCAAACCTGGGCTGCCAGCTGTCTGGTACACTTACACACACATACAGGTTTGTGTTCAATTTCTTTGAGTGGCTGCGTAACTCGTATTTTGTAGATTTGTTTAACTTATGTGCATACGGCAATGGAAAATAACTCTTCTCCTCTTCCTGTGCCTATACTCAAAGCACATTTGTCACAACCGTTTGTCAAAAGATAAACATCATTGGAAGCTGTAGAGGGCTCTTATTGGGCAATTAAGACCCCCCGAGATCCATCTTGGTGGTCGTCCTACCTACGGAAAAGGACAGGAGTAGATACCGAAGTTCTTGAAAATCCAGATGATATTTCCTCGCTCCCGGGCGAGATACTCCGCATTGCACATCCAGGTTGAAATGAGACATCTTTTTCGGTGCCTTAATCTTTCCCGAAGATGACGTTAACAATTTGGGCTGCCCACTTCTACCTTGGCTGGGGATTTAAAGGGA
Source organism: Natrix helvetica (assembly GCF_964273705.1). NCBI lineage: Eukaryota > Metazoa > Chordata > Lepidosauria > Squamata > Natricidae > Natrix > Natrix helvetica. The sequence goes on from NC_138556.1 coordinate 5,444,755, forward strand.
AAAAAAACAAATTATAGGTTTTAACAGTGATAGATGGAGTCTCCTTCTATTGATATAGAATATGGTGTGGGGGGGTTGTGGTTGGTCTTTTTTTTTTTTTTTTTGGCTTTTAGATTAAAGGCTTACGCATTTATCTGCATAAACTAACCCCTGGAGTCGAGTCAGGCTGACATTTTTGCAAGAAAAATGAATATCCTAACTTGTTCCAAAGAGAAGAGTTGGTGTTGGTGTGACCGGCGTGACCTTTGCCTGCGCCCTTTCAGATTAGATGCACTACATGGAAAATTGTGCTCTTACAGTAGTCCATAAATCATACCTACCAATTTTCTTTAAAGGGGTATGTAAATATCAGTGGACCAGGTGGGTAAACAACACTAACCTCGTACAAATGGCTGGAAAATTGAAGAAAAACACGTTATTTTGCTGCCGAAATTGCTTTTGAAGCCCAGCGTTGGGGGCTCAGGTTATGGAATGCATGAAATGTTTCGTAGAAAGGGGAATAGGAGGGGGGGGAAATAGGTTGACGATAAGTGCACTAGACACAGTTCCTGGGCTTTTCCGTCCTTTCAGTGATCAAAGATATCATTCCTGTATATTATGTTTTCTTGGCACGGCCGAAATGCCTGTGAATTTCAAGTGACAGGTGTATTATCTGTTGTCTTCCCAAAGAGACAGCCAGGTGGTTTTTTTTCTTCCTTCTTTGAGTTGCTTAGCATTTCAGAATCGGAATCAGAATAGAGCTGGAAGGGACCTTGGAGGTCTTCTAGTCCAGCCCCCTGCTCAAGCAGGAGACCCTATACATTTTCAGACAAGGGACTATCCAGTCTCTTCTTTAAAACCTCCAGAGCTCCCACAACGTCTGAAGGCAAGCTCTTCCACTGGTTCATTGTCCTCATGTAAGGAGGTTTCTCCTTGATTCCAGGTTGCTTCTCTCCTCAATTAATTTCCATCCTGCCCTTTTTCTTGTCCTGCCCTGGTACTTTGGAAAATAGGTTGACTTCCCTCCTCTTTGTGCAATACTGCTTTCATGTCACCCGTAGTCCTTCTTTTCTCTAGACCAGGGGTGTCAAACTCAAGGGTTGCAGGCTGGATCCAGCCTGCGATGTGGTCAGATCCAGCCCGTGGGGCTGTCCTGGTCTACTCAATGCAAAGAAGAAAGATCAACGTAGCTTTCACCAGCTGTGCCAATATGACATGCCTAATAAATTTGTACTTTGAGGAACCCTGCGCTGGAGTCGTGATTTCCTGTGGGTTGTCACTTGTAACCCTGGCAGTTTGGTCTAATAGTTAAGGCATTCCAGTCAACTGGCGGTCCAGTATCTCCTCTCCACCCCCTCCCTTTCCCCTTTTACACTAAAATATCTCCAACAACAGGTCTTTAGTCTGCTAGGAATCATCTCCCCTCTCCCAAGTATGAAAAACAAAATTACTGCAGTTAGGGCAAGAGCTAAGTTGAATATTTCATATATTTTCCCCCTGAGCAAATGCTTTTTCTTTGCAATTCCTATTTTCCCTCAACAGCCCCTCCTTACCTAGAGATACCAACTTAATCAAAATTGCTCCCCAAATTCCCCACCATCTGTTTGCAGTGGCTTCTATTTTCTACCTGCAATCACCCAGAACATTGCTACCTCCATGATAATTTGCAACCTTTGAAACATAAGCATAGGAATGTGGAACAAACCAGAAATAGCTCTCTCTCTCTCTCTCTCTCTCTCTCTCTCTCTCTCACTCTCACTCTCACTCTCTCTCTCTCTCTCTCTTTGTCTCTGTCTCTGTGTAACAATTAAAAAACACTACACACACAAAACAAATTCTTACCACTGTGTGATGACATAATGACATCATTAATCAGATACATGCCTAGTCATTGGCTTCAAAAGGGTGAGCAAACCAACCCATCCCTTTTTTTAACGTACACCTTGCGTATTGCATAGATGTGACAATGGGAAGCTTGGCAGAGCTGACCCTTCCGAAGCCATTCCGACACACAGAAGCCCCTGTGTGTGGTGTCACCCAGGACCCCCTGCGAAGACCCATGAATGGGAGCTAGATGGCCGAGGCAGCCCTGGCAACCCCTGCCATCTGAAATGATGGCAAAATCAAAATTAACAAGAAACATGGACAAGGGCTGGGGTGGGTGGGGGGGTTGATAGGCATTTCGCTCTGCTGTCCTGGGTGACAATTATCCTTTCCTTGGAGAAAGTGGGTGCTGGGGACCCCCCACGTTTCTCAGCCCGTGAATGGAAGGGAGAATTTGAGCAGCTATTTCTCTCCCACTGTTGATGATCTGATTAAGCTTGTTCTCTTTTTCTTGTTCCCAAGAGAGTTTCTCTGTGTGGGTCACTTTCTCTCTCTCTTTTCTTTCAAACATGAGCATGACGTCGGTGTGGCGACAACGATGCTATTAGCCCATCGAGGGAATCCTCCTGCAGATGGAGACGTTAATTGAGAAGCCAAGTTTGAGAGGCAAAGTTCATGACTGCGCAGATGGTGAGAAAAAGCTGGGTGGCAAAGTAAGGTCAGTGTCAGATTCAGGCTGGACCTTAATGGCTCACTTTCCTACTCATTCAACATCAAGCGGTCCCTCTGGGCAGGAGACCCAGGATAACAAAGTCTGCCTGCTGTTACGTTGCTGCTGCTTCTTCTTCTTCTTCTTCTTCTTCTTCTTCTTCTTCTTCTTCTTCTTCTTCTTCTTCTTCTTCTTCTTCTTCTTCTTCTTCTTCTTCTTCTTCTTCTTCTTCTTCTCCTCCTCCTCCTCCTCCTCCTCCTCCTCCTCCTCCTTCTCCTTTTCTCCTCCTCTTCCTCTCCTCCTCCTCCTCTTCTCCTCCTCCTCCTCCTCCTTCTCCTCCTCCTCCTCCTCTCCTCCTCCTCCTCTTCCTCCTCCTCCTTTTCTCCTCCTTCTCTCCTCCTCCTCTTCTCCTCCTCCTTTTCTCCTCCTCCTCCTCCTCTCCTCCTCCTCTCCTCCTCCTCCTCCTCCTTCTGCTCCTCCTCCTCCTCCTCTTTCTCACATCTAGTTAATATGCATTGATCTGACAAAGTATGTTCTGTCGAAGCACCCATTATGAATGTTTCGTGAATAACTCTGTGTTCCTATGTGTCCTATGCCTCTATAGTACAGTGAGCTGAAACGTTGGCTTTAAAAAACCTTTCGACTACCATAGATGCGTATTTGTATATTTAGAAACAACAATGAAAAACAGTGAAAACGTATCGATGCATAGGACAAGTTATGTCCAGAACACAAGAAGACATCCATGGTTAATGAGAATCACTGGTCATCAAAATGGTAAGTGTGACTGGACAATTAGTCTATCTCACATGTATCACACGGATTGCACTGATGTAAAGAGAGAATGGTATTTCTATTAAAATTACGAGTACTTTATTCTATACATTTAAATATAGTTTCTATATATTTTTTAAAAATAGTTCACTGAGTTAAATTGGGTGGTAAATAAATTCCGGAAAAAAGATAAGGGAAGGGAGAGAAGGAGAGAAAGAGGCAGGAAAAGAGAGGAAGGGAAGGGAAGGAGAAGGGATAGAGGAAGGAAGAAAAGAAGGAATATTTTATTGATTTATTTATCTATCTATCCGTTGACGATCCTATTTTTATCAACAGCCGCATGAAAAAGTGATGCTGAGTTTTGTCCAAACCAGTCCCTTAGATTTTGAAGCCACAATGTTCTTCTTCTGCCTGGACCTCGTCTGCCTTCAATCTTTCCCTGGAGGATTAAGTGAAGAATAATTTATTTTTCTGGGTGCCACATCACATGTCCAAAATATTCTAACTTTCGCTTTTTAATGACTTTGATGATTTCCCTTGGCTTTTCCAGGCGGCTCATCACCTCCTCATGTCTGATTTTGTCCACCTAATTGATATGTAACAGTCATCTGTAAATCTACATTTCAAATTGCTTTCTGTCCAAAGACCAACTCTCTACTCCAGGGGTGTCCAAACTTGAGAACTTTAAGACTTGTGGACTTCAATTCCCAGAATTCCCCAGCCAGCATGGCTGGCTGGGGAATTCTGGGAGTTGAAGTCCACAAGTCTTAAAGTTCTCAAGTTTGGACACCCCTGCTCTACTCCATAGAGCAGGATGTAGAAAAGATGTAGCATCTGACAAGACTTATTTTCAGTCTTAGGCTTATGTCATGACTGCAGAAGACCTATTTGTATCCTATCTTTTTTTATTTTTACAAGTAACTCAAGGCTGCAAATATATCCCACAAACCATCCTCCTCCTCCTATGTCCCCCACAACAACTCTGTGAGTTGAGTTGGACTCAGGAAGAAGGATTGGCCCAAAGTCACAGTTGTACATTTTCCTGCTCATTTCTCATGCAAGCTTACTCTATTTATACCCTGTTAAAGTGACATATCTGACCCTTAAGATATTTAATGACTTTAGCTGCTAACATTTATTAAGAAATTGTATCACTGTTATTTGGTGCTTTATCCAATTTTTTCCTCCAACATTGTCAATTGGCATTTTGGAAGCATTGAGAGAGGCATAGTTTTGACCACCCCATCCTAGAGGAAAAATGCAATTCAAACATAACAAATAAAGAAAACAACATAAAATCACTTATCACATTGATAGAATCTGTTTACATAGGTACAGGTTTCTGAAATAAATTGTCGACAATCCAATCCAATCCAACATCTCTATTGCGTCTTTGATCAGCCTTTCCAATTTAACCGTAATAAAAATATGATTTGACACCTCTCCCCCCCAAAAAAAACATAATAGTTTCAGTTTCGTAAGTCAAATATATAATGGCGCTCTAATTAAAATGCAAGATTTGGCTTTTCTGTGCATGCATCAGTGAGAAGCTGTTTTAATGAAAAGAGCAAGCAGGAGCTCTAAATTTCCTTATGGTGGAGATAACTTATGTAATCATAACCTTTTTTGAGAATATTATCTCTCTATTTATAAAACAATGCCTCTTTCTTGTTCAAACCGCCTATTTGCATATGAAAAAAGAGCTTTATTTACTGATGCTTTTGATGAATTTTTCTTTCCCTCCATATCCTGTGCCAACTCAGAAAGCTCAAACTGTCCAAAGAGCTGCTGATTCTGTTCTACAGAGGAATTATGGAGTCTGTCATCTGCACCTCCATAACTGTCTGGTTTGGTTCTGCAACCCAACAAAACAGACACGGACTTTAGAGAATAGTCAGAACTGCAGAAAATACAATTGCTACCAACCTGCCTTCCATTGAGGACCCGTATACTGCAAGAGTCAAAAAGAGGGCCGTGAAAATATCTACAGACCTCTCACATCCTGGACATAATTTTTTTCAACTTCTACCCTCAAAATGACGCTATGGGGCTCTTGGATACATTCTACACAGGGAAAATAATTTCCCTCTCTCGTTTTACATTTAGATTTTTAAATTTTCTTCTAAATCCCTTCTAGATGACCCTTTGGAAGTGAAGGAAGAAAATTACTTTTGTTTTTCCATTCTTTGTTGCTTTCAGAATATATATATATATATATATATATATATATATATATATATATATATATGTGTGTGTGTGTGTGTGTGTGTGTGTGTGTGTGTGTGTGTGCGCGCGCGTGTGTGTGTGTGTGTGTGTGTTGTATTTGTGCTGATAAATAAATAAAGGGAGACTAGTATGGATCCATTTCAAGCTATTTAGCTCTCATCAGCTAGCCATACCCTTACTGGGATTTGAACCTGGGATATGTTACATATTAGGCAGATTTGTTAGCCACTACACCACCCTCCTTTGGGCATACCAGGGGTTGTAACACAAATACATACATACATACATACATACATACATACATACATACATACATACATACATAGCCATATGGATGGATTAAAAGATACTCTCCTGGATCAACAAGGAGCTACATTCCTGCTTTTGATGATCTTGAGAGAGAATTAAAAGTAGTGAGATGAAAGTATCTGTCTTGTCTCAACTGTAATGGTGTAGGGACTACTGCTTGAGTAGGGATTTGGACTAGAAGACCCTCAAGGTCCCTTCCAAGTGTGTTATTCTGTTAGGCTTGGAAGGGACCTTGGAGATCTTCTAATCCAACCTCCTATTTGAGCAAGACACTTTCCAGACAAATGGATGTCCAATCTCTCTTTAACAACCTGCAGTGATGAAACAACCACAAGTTCTGGAGATAAGCCATTCCATCTAAATAAAACTAGAGTACTAGAATCATTGACTTCTTTCAAAATTGACAGTGGTACAACGGCAATGATTGGTTGTTGACACCCTGATGTAATTTTAATCTCTATCCATACCCTAATTGTCTAGGACCATTGTGAGGCAGGAGAAAGAAGGTGACAACAAGCCTAGCTTGAAACAGTAACAACAAACAGAGCAGAAGTGTTATTAAACTACCTCCCATAGTAAAACCCTTCTTTGAGACAAATATGTTCATTCAAATATGGTTTTCAGATTGGTTTTAACTGTAACATTTCTGCTATATAGGAAAATGCACTTCATCAGACTGGACTACTATTGGCAATTTGAAAATTGCATTCCCCTAAGGCAGGGCTTCCCAATCTTCGGAACTTTAAGACATGTGGACTTCAACTCCCAGAGTTTTGGCTGGCTGGGGAATTCTGGGAGTTGAAGTGTACATGTTTTAAAGTTGCCAAAGTTGCTTAGGGTGTATCACTGGATTAGAATAGAATAATAGAGTGCAGTGCAGTGCAGTGGAATGGAGTAGAGTAGAGTAGAGTAGAGTAGAGTAGAGTAGAGTAGAGTAGAGTAGAATAGAATAGAATAGAATAGAACAGAACAGAACAGAACAGAACAGAACTGGAAGGTATTTTGGAGGTCTTCTAGTCCAGCCCTCTGCTCAAGCACGAAGATTGGATTCTAGTGATATGTTTTTCCCCACCTTACATTACTCTTTGGTATTCTCTCTCCCCTTTCAAAATTTGTGTTTCATAGTCCCCTCCTGATGTCGGTGGGTGTACGATCAATAAGGGTTAAATTAGGACTAAAATGAGTTGAGTTGAGTCGCTTGCCTCCAGTTAAGTCCAAACTTCATACCCTCCATTTTCTAGACCATTATTAGCTTCTCTGAGCAGTTTTGAAGAATAACAGGAGGTCAATTGTGGCAATTCAGTTATGACCATTGAAAATTACTTTTGTTTTTAAGGCACACAATGCACTTCAGCTTTTGTTAGAAAAGATGTTTTGGGGCTACAGCTTCCAAATTTCTCAGCCATTGTGGAGACAAGAATTCTGAACAGGGAACAGAACATAAAAAGATGTTGAGACTCTAGAAAGAGTGCAGAGACGAACAGCAAAGATGATTAGGGGACTGAATACTAGAACATACGATGAACGTCTGCAGGATATGAATATGGCTAGTCTAGAAAAAAGAAGGACTAGGGGAGACATGATAGCAGTGTTCCAATATCTCAGGGGTTGCCACAAAGAAGAGGGGGTCAACCTATTTCCCAAAGCACCAGAAGTCAAGATAAGAAACAATGGATGGAAACTAATCAAGGAGAGAAACAACCTGGAATTAAGGAGAAACTTCCTAACGGTGAGAACAATTAACCAGTGGAACAGTTTTGCCTTCAGAAGTTGTGGGTGCTCCAATATTGGAGGCTTTCGAGAAGAGACTTGACAGCCACTTGTCTGAAATGGCTAAAATTGAGCAAGGGGTTAGACTAGATGACCTCCAAGTTCCCTTCCAAATCTGTTATTCTATGTTCTGTGAAGAGGAATGTAGTCTCAAGAATTACTCTCTAGTCAGGCTAGTTCCAAAGCAGTGACATGCAGTCAGGGGAGGCAGGGGAGGCACAGCCTCACCACTGTCATCATGAAAAGAAAAAGGAAATGTAAAAGGAAAAAGGCGAGAGCTGAGGTCAGGCTGAGCTAGTTGCTGCCTCACTGTGAATGACTCTGCTTAACTGTTTAAAAAAGCCTCTAAAAAGCGCCCTCTACTATGAGGCAGGAGAACTGCATGCCTCATCTAGTCTGACTTTAGGCGTTTTATGATCACTCGAGCAGAGTTAAGCAAGGGTTAAAAGCCTAAAAATTCCTGACGTAGGTGAGGCACGCAGTTCTCCTGCCTCATAGTAGAGGGTGCTCGTTGGGCGGGGCTTCTTCAGAGGACCCGAGGCAAGAGCAGAGTTGAAATCCTCTCTGAAACAGCTGGAAAAGGTACGTGTGGGTCGGAGGGAGGGGGAGGAATTCAAACTTCAAAGTGTAGTTTGATTGCAGGCAGAGCCACGTTGCCTTTTCAAACCTGTAATGAGTGAAGCTGGGCTGGATCCTTCCAGCGCTGGGGGAAAGTGTGTGTAGTCCAATCCAACTTGTGTGTGCGTGCGTGTGTGTGTGTGTGTGTGTGTGTGTTTGAGAGAGGAGGGAGGGAGGAAGGAGGGGAAGGGAGAAGAAAAAGAAAGAAGGAATCTTCTTTCGCAAAGGAGAAAAACAAATGCTGTCGCTTTAAATTGGAACTGAGCATGCCTGGCTGTGGAATTCTGGGAGTTGAAGTCCACAAATCTAAATTTTTTTTGAAACCCACCACTGAGTCAGTGCCTCACCAGCCATAAACCTCATCGCACGTCACTGTTCCAAAGTAAACTGGAGGATTGTGCAATCTGATCAACATTGCATTGCATTTTTTTTAAAAGGAAAGAGCAAGAAAATGTGGTGGGTTTTTTTATTGTGATTTTTTCATTTGAGGTAATGTCTTTCTTTGTCCGTGTTTGACTCTGTTAGATCCATAAAAACACAATTAGGTTTGGATAGAAAGCCCGAATTACATTATAGGCCAGAAAACTGGAAATATTGACCAAACAGACATTTAATAATTAAATCTAATGGCTGGTGAAAGGAAGCCAACTTCCCTGTATACTAAAAGCATGGAGATTTCATTCTCACGTGGCTGTAGCTTGAGTAATAAAGAGACAAATTAATTGACTCCGGTTTTGATGGGGCAATCTTCCATTCTTTATTGACCTGACCTACACGGGTAAGAGAATGGGTGTGTGTGCGTGTGTGTGTGCGTGTGTGAAGGAGTCTTGCAAGGTCAGAATGGATTGTACCAATTCAGGTTTGACTGGGGCTTGATCATTGTTAGAAGGGCTGAGACACGCATTAAATCATTATCTTGAAAATGAAGCAGCCAGTGGAACTTTTCTGCTTGCAAGGAATGTTTGAAACAAAAATGTGCCATAAATGAATTGGGTACAACTGGAAGGACTAAGGGTGACTTGACAGTGTTGTTAGTTGGGAAGTCATGTCCGACCCCATGGACATTTTTGGACCCCATTTTTTTTTATCATGTCTTCTGGCTGCTTGTTGGTCTTCATGAATTTCCTCTGCAAGTTGCTTGATCTTGGCAGAAGCAAAATAATCATAGATGGTAATAATTCTTAGGTTGTGGGTTAGGGCTTGAATTATTAAGTTTCCACCTGTCTTAGCAAATCTCCTTATAAATTTGCCACACATGATGTATTCAACCATCTCTCTCTCTCTCCCTCTCCCTCCCACTCCCCCTCTCCCTCTCCTCCATCTTCCTCGCTCCCTCTCTTTCCCTCTCCCACTCCCCCTCTCCTCCTTCCCTCTTCCTCTCTCTCCCTCTCTCTTTCCCTCTCTCCCACTCTCCCTCTCCTGCTCCCTCTCTTCCCCCTCTCTCTCCCTCTCCCCCTCTCCTCCCTCCCTCTTCCTCTCTCTCCCTCTCTCTTTCCCTCTCTCCCACTCTCCCTCTCTTCCTCCCTCTTTCTTGCCCTCTCCCCCTCTCCTCCCTCCCTCTGCCTCTCTCTCCCACTCTCCCTCTCCTCTCTCTCTCTCCCTCCCACTCTCCTCCCTCCCTCTCCCACTCTCCTCTCTCCCTCTTCCTCTCTCTTTCCCTCTCTTCCCTCTCTCCCTCTCCCTTTCCCTCTCTCCCACTCTCCCTCTCCTCCCTCTCTTCCCTCTCTCTCCCTCTCTCCCCCTCCCCTCTCTCTCCCCCTCCCCTCTCTCTCCCACCCTCCCCCTCTCTATCATCTTTATCATACATGCTGAATTGTTTATAAACAGAATAGAAATAACATTCGTTTTAATTTTATTATTAAATGCATGTGCAGGAAACCAGCACTGGCACTTTTCTCCCCATCCCTATTTTCTGTTATGATGCTTTATTCCCATCAGCTGGATTGCCACAATTTAGCTAAAGGTTAGGAGAAATCAAGCTTCTGAAATACTCGTTGTACGTAGGACGTTGCAGCCAGCCTGCTTATTTATTGTAAACTTACCCTCTTATATTTCCCCCTTCAGCCCCTTACAATGATTACGGCTAATTCACATGAAATTATGGCAGCTCCTCATGTCTAGCACTGCTTGGTCAGGGCCCTAAGCAGGTGTTTGCTTAATAATTTGGTCAAAGATCAGTGAGTGAAAGGTTAGGCCATGGGGAAGGAGAATGGAAGGGTCACCAACACACAGCACTTTCAGGAGGGGTTTGAGACTTGATCTTTCTGAGGCTGGGATGGTCGAACCTCAAGGTCACCCATTAGTGATCCTGCTGTAACCGCCTGAGATATGTCGGTCATAAATTCACCGTGGCAGAACCTTTAACCCTATTAATACTTGGAACATTGGAGGTAAAAGCAGGGACCTAGAAAAGATCCCTTTGGCCCAGAGAGAATTACTCACACATTGTTGGCAGTATTAAATGCGTAGCAGGATGCTTGCAGCTGGGTAGTGTGTGTTGGCTGTGCAAGGGGGGGGGAGGGTTGCACCCGAAATGCCTTGCAAAGAAGGTCCCTTCCTTCATCATTTGTTTATCTTTGGATAAGACCTTCTAGCTATTGCATGTCTGGACCAAGAATGTTTCTGACAGTTGTAGACTTTGAGTATAAAATGAAGGACAGACTAGTCGCATCGTTCCTAGGGTTCAGTTGTTGTTGTTGTTCATTTATTTATATATTACTCAATGCAGGCAAGCATTTTCTTCAATAAAATCAGTACCAGGAAGATTTTCTTCAAATGTCTCACCTTTCAAGGTGAAAAAATCAGAGCCCTTTTTTTCCTGTTACATGAGCTACAAAGGTGATGATCTTTTATATAATTCTTCTTTTTCATCCTTCTGTACTCGGCTGCACTGGAGGACCTCTTCTGGGCAGAAGGGGACAATTTGTTGTGGCCAACTTGCTGTGGCCATCTCACCACAGCTAACTTGACATAACCATCTCATTGCAGCCATGCAATTCACCATGGCCAGATCACAGCGGGGCAACTTGCCATATAAAATTTCACACGGGAATAACTCATGGCAATAAATGTTATCCACCACGGTTTCTTCAACATGATTTTCCATTTTTGTCAATGGAAAGAATATCAAAGAAACAGGGGTGGATAACATTTATCGCATTGAGTTATCCCACATGGAATTGGTCGTGGCGAGTTGGTTGCAGCAAATTCTAGACACTCTTCTGCATGTCTTTCTTTGGGAGGTCATCATGGGATTCAGAGATGCCAAGGAGGCTGCAGAGAAGATTGAGCAATCAAATACAAGAGAGGTACACACCCTCTAATATACTGGAGGTATATTAGGCTAGGAGGGCAGAGTTGGGGGGGGGAAAGGAATATTTATTTATTACACTTATATGCTGCTCATCCCACTTGGAGGTGGCTCTCCAGGTTAGATGGGCATCATAAAACACAAATATATAAAACTTTAAACATTAAAACAAGAGTCCCATTGAAATTGACAAGGATGAGGAGGAAGGGAGCAAGATGCATATAAATATCATTTATATTTGGATAGCCATCTGTCTGAAACGGTATAGGGTTTCCTGCCTAGGCAGGGGGTTGGACTAGAAGACCTCCAAGGTCCCTTCCAACTCTACTATTGTATTGTATTGTATGGTATATGCCTTAGGCTCAAGCTGTATGTTAAAATTCACATAGTCTGACTCAACGAAGAACATAGAATAACAAGGTTGGAAGGGACCTTGGTGCTTTTCTTGTCCAACTCCCTATCCAAGGCAGGAGACCTTATATCATCAAAGACAAATGGTTGTTGAATCTCTTCATGAAAACCTCCTGTGTTAGAGCACCCACAACTTTTGAAAGCAAGCCATTTCACTGATCATTTCTTTTCACTGTCAGGAAATTCCTCCTTAGTTCTAGGCTGGATCTCTCCTTGATTAGCTTCCATCCATTGCTTCTTGTCCTGCCTTCTGGTGCTTCGGGGAATCAGTTGATACCCTCTTCTCTGTAAGAGCCCCTCAAGTATTGAAAGACAGTTACCATATCACCTAGTTCTTCCCTTTGTTTGACTACTTCCCTCAACTGTTCATTGCATCCTACTTAGCCGCTAGATCCCTTATCTTTGTTGCTCTCCTCTCCACCGTTTCTAGTCTCAACATCTTTTTGAATTATAGTGACTACAACTGGATGCAGTAGAAAGTGGTACTAATACTTCACATCATCTTGATGTAATCCCTCTGATGAAGCAGCCTAGGATTGCATTGGCAGAATATAAGATTGTCGTGTTTCCTGATTTTCATCCAAGATGCCTATTCTACAAGTAGGAGATGGGGACAGAGAAAAGAAGTAGCCTCCTGCTGAGGAAGCGGCAAGACAAGATATTTCCTCCTCCATGTCTTCTTTTCTCCAGGTATCTGCCTGGATAATTCCTATCTGCTTCCTCCACCTTATGCCATTTTATGGAATTTGCGTGTTTTGAAAATGTTTATTAGTTCTCTCTTTATTCGTGTGCTAGACAGATGGCTTTCTTTCTTTCTTTAAAAGTTCCTCATTTATGAAGTGGCCAACTTCAGAAGGAGTTTGTGAGCCCTTTCTTATTTTCTAGCTGTTTTCTTCATTAACAGCTATCAATCACAACTTGGGAGAAATAAACACGTGAGACAGTGAAATACTAAACTAATCCATTCAGGCACGCCAAGTTTGGATCTGAAAATATTAGTGGTTCAAATGCTGATTAATATTAGGAGCTGGCAGAATGCACAGATTCATGTTAGTAAAACCAGCAGAGGATGTTACAAGTAGGATAGGCAGCATGTACATTTCCTCACAGACACAGTACAGAATTTCCTTGCCAATGGAGACCTTGACATTATCAGAATTTTCCATGAGATGCAAGAGATAAACACAACGTTCTTTTCAGGGAAGTACTTGTAAATTCCCTTGTTTCACCAGAAGTTTGATTCTACCTGTTTTCCCAGAATAGCTCAAATATATAGCATGCAAGTTCTGCTATCACAACTAAAATGTCACCCTTTTCCTTCCTAGATAAGGTTCTCGGATTGGTTCCTCGAATGGATAAAAAATGTGTCGGGGTCTCCAAGTAACATCCCCAACAAAAGAAGACTCCGAGACTAGCCATTCCTCAAAGTTCCATTTGATTAGAGATGTCATATTGGCACATCTGGGAAAACCCAAATCAGAAAGCTTCCATCCAAGTGAAAGTTCAAGTCCCTGCCCAGCACCCACATTTCCATCCCATGGCCCAATCAATCCACTGTCCCAACTGGAGATGCCTCCCAGTCACAGCACTCCAGGTGCAAAGCAAAATGTCCTTGACTCTCTGAGAAAGGAATGTTATTTTGACTATATATCTCCCATACTCCATAAAATCCCCCCTCCCGTTTTCCCACAGCCTTGATTGTGGCAGGCCTGAAGGCCCAAATGTAAAAGATGGCTTCCAGGTCTGACAAAAAGGATTGCCAACATGATCACCAGCATCTGATGACGGATATGGCTGGAGGAGGAGGAGGAGGAGGAGGAGGAGGAGGAGGAGGAGGAGGAGGAGGAGGAGGAGGAGGAGGAGGAGGAGGAGGAGAGGAAGAGGAGCAGAAGAAGAAGGAGGGGAGGAGGAGGAAGAGGAGGAGGAGGAGGAAGAGGAGGAGGAGAAGGAGAAGAAGGAGAAGAAGGAGGAGGAGGAGAGGAAGAGAAGCAGAAGAAGGAGGGGAGGAGGAGGAAGAGGAGGAGGAGGAGGAGGAGGAGGAGGAAGAGGAGGAGGAGGAGGAGGAGAGGAAGAGGAGCAGAAGAAGAAGGAGGGGAGGAGGAGGAAGAGGAGGAGGAGGAGGAAGAGGAAGAAGAGGAGGAGGAGGAGGAGACCCATAAGTCTCCACTTCTATGTGAGATTTGGGACAAGAATACCAAGATTCTTCAAGATTTCCAGGGAGTTTTCTTTTTTAAACAAAGTCTGGAGTATAGTTGCTTGCACATGAAAACAGAAGGACATTTTGATTCCTACAATGAATGAACAACTGCAAAAGTTGGTGGAGCAGGCACAGTTGGCCAATACAGAGATTAAAGAGAAGAACAAACTAGTGTTCTTTCTGCTTGGAAATCTCTTTTAGACTTTGTGCTTGAGGTGGAAAAAAACCTTTGATTTTGGGTTTTGCAGATTAGATCATTTTGTTATAGAGGTGACTAGTTTATATTATTATATAGACGTAAAAAAAAGTTGAGGTTTGATCTTATTCTACTGTCAGAGGCCAATGCTTTTTCTTTGTGTTTTTTTTCCTTTTGCCCATCACTTTTCTCTTCCCCCTTTCCTCCCTCATTTTTCCATTATTTTCTTTGGTATTTTGAGACTTTATATGGTATTTGAATATATATATAGAGAGAGAATTGAAGTATAGTGACCCGCCACCAGTAGACCTAGACTACAAACTGGAAAATAATTCTCTAAAAATCTGTTGTTTCGGCTTAAGCAAAACAACAAAAAGCTGGTTTAAGAAAGTTCCATTTTCTTTTTATTCCCGTGCATCATTATAATTGTCTGTAAACAAGTGGTCTGTGTGCCCCCCCCCCCTCCAGCTTCCATTACCACCCATTTAAAGCAATAGATTAATCAACTAATGCTTTGGTTGATTTATCTACAGCTTAGACTCTTAACTGAACTGATCAACTGCAATTGCAAAAAGCAGGCACTTACCTCCCCCCCATACACACAGACCCCTCCCCTGCTTCCCCGCTTGCAACAATGAGAGGCACTGTGTCAAAGGAATTAAGATGAAAAGATGCTGACAGGTGCAAGATTACTCCACTTTGCACGCCTGTAGACAACAGAAGTGACATCGCATCTCTTTGAGTTGACACATTAATGAATTTAGCAACACCTGAACTTTTCTGGAGGAGAACACCTTTGACACCGGCAAGTTAGTTGGTGTCAGTAATAATAGGATTATGTATCAGGCTCCTCTACTCTATATTGAATGATAGAATTACCTTTGAGGGGGGAGGGGTGGCAGCCTTAACAAGTTGACAGGGGTTCATTTAGCTTCCTCTTTTAATGACATCTTTGAAGGTGAACTGTAGATGTAATAATTGCTTCTTTTTTTCTTTCTTTCTTTCTTTCTTTCTTTCTTTCTTTCTTTCTTTCTTTCTTTCTTTCTTTCTTTCTCTGCCCCCACTTTCTCTTTCATTTTCCCTTCCCTTCCTGTCCCAATTTCCTTTCTTTCCCTGTTTCCTTCCCTTTCCTCTTTCCCTTCCCTATTTCCTTCCCTTCCCTTCCTGTCCCAATTTCCTTTCTTTCCCTGTTTCCTTCCCTTTCCTCTTTCCCTTCCCTATTTCCTTCCCTTCCCTTCCTGTCCCAATTTCCTTTCTTTCCCTGTTTCCTTCCCTTTCCTCTTTCCCTTCCCTATTTCCTTCCCTTCCCTTCCTGTCCCAATTTCCTTTCCTTCCCTGTTTCCTTCCCTTTCCTCCTTCCCTTCCCTATTTCCTTCCCTTCCCTTCCTGTCCCAATTTCCTTTCCTTCCCTATTTCCTTTCCTTTCTTCCTTCCCTTCCGTATTTCCTTCCCTTCCCTCTTTCCCTTTCCCCTTCCCTTCCTTTCTCTTCCTTATGTACTTCCCTTTTATTCTTCCCTTCATTTCTTTTCCCTTCCCTTCCCTTCCCAGGAACCCTCCTGAAATGTCATTGCATCCCTCAGATGTCTCAATTGAGCTTCATGCAAAGGAGAAGCATGGAGGGGAGGGGAGAGGAGGGGAGGCTGGAGCAGGAACAGTTTAAAGGTGAAACGGATCTTGATAATGAAGAAATAGCAATTCTTTTCCTGGACAAGTCTTGTTTGTTGGAGACAGGTGAATGTCAGAGGTGAGGGATTAGGCATAACACAGCAATGTGACAAGAGCTTCTCTTTTTAAAATTGCTTGTTGATATAAATATTCCAGTCAAAACAAATGAATGTTGAGTCTTTCAAGTGGATGACTAGAAAAACCCAGGGGTAAAAATATAGTTTTGAAGGTTCAAACAATGAGGGCTGTTGTAGAATCATTCATTAAAATGAAAACTAAATCATTCTGAAAAACACACACACAAAGAGAGCGCATATCTAACAACAGTGAATCTTACGATTCTGTGCAAATTCCAGATAGTAATAAACATGTACTAAGGTAAAGGTAAAGGTTCCCCTTGCATATACGTGCTAATCGTTCCTGACTCTAGGGGGTGGTTCTCATCTCCGTTTCGAAGCCAAAGAGCCAGCGCTGTTGAAAGACGTCTCCGTGGTCATGTGGCCGGCATGACGAGGGTGAATGGAGTACTATTTCCTTCCCACCAAAGGTGGTTCCTATTTTTTCTACTTGCATTTTTACGTGCTTTCGAACTGCTAGGTTGGCAGAATCTGGGACAAGTAACGGGAGCTCACTCCGTTACATGGCGCTAGGGATTCGAACTGCTGAACTGCCAACCTTTCTGATCAACAAGCTCAGCATCGTAGCCACTGAGCCACCGCGTCCCATTTAAACATGTACTACTCAGAGGATAAAATTCATTTCTAGCAGCCTATTATTCAGTTTTTTTTCTTTGATCAACTTTAATAAGTTTCAAAGAGAGATAGAAGACAAAATAACAGAAAAGGAAAAAAATCGGGGTTGGAAGGAGATCAAAAAGGGAGAAAGTGAATAAGTGGCAAGAAAAAAATAAAGAAAAGACAAATTCCTATTTTCTTCACTAGAGATCCAAATATATAATAAAGGAACCTCCAACTCAAAGTAAAAACAGAGAAATAAGATGAAAATATACAAACCAAAGAATCAAAATAGCATTAGAATTATATTTAAAAATAACCTCTTATTCCAAGTTGAGACATAAATGCAAAAGAATATATATCATATCCATCTAATAATAACAACAGTAAACATACACAATCTTGATATGTATTCAAAATTGTCAGGTACAAGAAGTCAGAAATAGGAGTAGAGTTCAAAACATGAAAAATTTATTTCATGCTATTTATAGACCTTGGAGGTCTTCTAGTCCAACCCCTTGCCTAGGCAGGAAACCCTACCCCACTTCAGACAAATGGTTATCCAACATCATCTCAAAAATGTCCAGTGTTGGAGCATTCACAACTTCTGGAAGCAAGTTGTTCCACTTGTTAATTGTTCTCACTGTCAGGAAATTCCTCCTTAGTTCTAGGTCCCTTCTCTCCTTGATTAGTTTCCTCTCATTGCTTCTTGTCCTGCCCTCAGGTGCATTGGAGAATAGTTTGACTCCCTCTTCTTTGGGGCAGCCCCTGAGATATTGGAAGACTGCTATCATGTCACCCCTGGTCCTTCTTTCCATTAAACTAGACATACCCAATTTCCAGCAATCATTCTTTACCTGCTTTAGCCTCCAGTCCCCTAAGCATCTGTGTTGCTCTTCTCTGCACTTTTTCTAGAGTCTCAATATCTTTTTGACATCATGGCAACCAAAACTGGATGCAGTATTCCAAGTGTGGCTATACCAAGGCATTATAAAGCAGTATTAACACTTCACCTGATCTTGATTCTATTCATCTGTTTATGCAGCCTAGGACTGTGTTCAGTCTTGCATTCAGTCTTGGAAAGTATTTTCAGAAATGCAGGCTGAAATAAAACAAGGTGGAACCCTTTTGCAGATGTTTCCTACACGCTGGAAATCATTCAGAAACATCATTTTGTTTGTTTGTTTATAGCCTCGTTCTTGGCAGGACTCTTTCATTTAAAATAGCTCATTATTTTTCAGAAGCGCTGAATGTACTGTGTAAACAAAAGCATGAATGGGTCCAGCTTTAAGTAGACTTTCTTAAACACATGCACACACAGGCAAGTTTGGGAGTGACTCACCGAAAAAGAAAGCGTAACGCTTTCATAAATGCAAGTCTTTAACTAAATTAGGGACGACATTTAAAAGAGGCCAAGAAAAAGGAATACAGCGATGGGTGGTGCTCTCCTCCAGGAGTGCTAACTATCCTGAAATTTGAAGGGATTGAAAATTGCAGGTGACTGGGATGAAAATGTGAACTTTGAACTCCTGTACCTGTTGGCATAATAAGCTTTATGCAATTGCAAACAGCACAATAAGAGAAAAAAAATTATCCCAAGGTGAAATGAAGAAAAGGACTAGAAGGGTGACATGATAGCAGTATTTCAATGTTGGAGGGGCTGTCATGGAGAAGAGGGGATCAACTATTCCCTAAAACACCCGAGGGCAGGACAGGAAGTAACCGATGGAAGCTCAGCAAGAAGAGAAGCAACTTAGAACTTAGGAGAAATTTCCTGACAGTGAGAACAATTGATTAGTAGAACAGCTTGCCTCCAGAAGTTGTGGGTGCTCCATTGCTAGAGGCTTTTAAGAAGAGACTGGACAGCCATTTGTCCAAAATGAATAGGGTTTCCCACTTGAGCAGGGGTCTGGACTAGAAGATCTCCATGGTCCCTTCCAACTCAGTTCTTGTGTAATTCTAAATGACCATGTGCTGAAAAACTAAACATTACCACTCCAGTCAAGTGCAAGATGAGTCAAGGAGCATCACAGAAACTACTTGGGATTCCACTTCTGGTTTCTGAGGACGACGGACATGCTGTCTGCCGCTCGCCGTCCTGGTGGGCTCCCCCTGATTCGGGGAGGCACAGGGTGCCTTGTAGGGGCGTCCTGCCGAAGGGGCGGCTTGCTGGAGCCCCCTGGAGCGGCTGCGGCTGCAGGGGGACTGCCAGCTTTGCCCTAGGTGCCGGGAGGCATTAGGGGGTGCGCAATGCCACGTGCGCCTTTGTCCTGAGGAGATCGGAAGAAACGTTCTACATGAAGGCAACAGCTGAGATGCGGTGAGGGAGGAGTTCCCCCGGGGTCTTTTTCTTGCTTTTCCGATATTAAGCCATCTTGTGCTTCTCATCTCAGTCTCTGATAAAATAAACATTCATTCCTTTATCATGTTTTGAGATTTGTTGCAAACAATGTTGTTTCTTCCAAATGTTCCACTGTTTTTCTTCCCCTGTGAAACAAGCACCTGTTTTTCTTCCTTATTCACAGAGCTATCAACACATGTTCTGAAGAGCTCTTGGTGGTCATTTTGAATTGACTTTCCTGATGGAAAAGTCAACTCAGAGTTGCTGCTTTCTTGAAAATCACTTTTCCCATCTTCCAGGAGGTTCCCACGTGGGTCATATTTGTCCCTTGGGAAAAGATCCCTTCCCTCCGGACTGAATGGAAATGTGGAGAATGGGGGGGAGGGGGAAGGTAAGACTGAAGAGTGTGAATATTCCTTCAAACAGTTCTTGGTGGCCTGTAGCTAAAAACAAAAATGCATTCCGTTCAAGAGACCGTCACTAAAATTCTTCTTTGAATAAAATGAAATAACCCTAGAGGATTGGCTCAAGATCCAGATTGATCTTGACAGACTTGAACACTGGGCCCTATCTAACAAAATGAAATTTAATGTAGGGAAAAGTAAAGTCTTACACTTCGGCAAGAAAAACCAAAAGTACGCACAGACAAAAAAGAGAACGCAATCCTAAATTGTGTTAACAGAGGGATACAATCAAGATCACATGAGGTACTAATACCACTGTGAAGCCTTAGTAAAGCCACACCTAGAGTACTACATCCAGTTTTGGTCACCGCACTATAAAAAAGATGTTGAGACTCTGAAAAGAGTACAGAGAAGAGCAAAGAAAAAATGAATAGGGGGCTGTAGAACGGTTGTTGGAATTGGGTATGTCTAGCCCAGTGAAGAGAAGAACCAGGGGTGATATATGTGTACTTAAGGTGTTTTTACAGAGAAGAAGGGATTAACCTAGTCTCCAAAGCACCTGAGGGCAGGACAAGATAGTGGATGGAGGTTCATTAAAGAGAAATCCAACCTAGAACTAAGGAATTTCCTGACAGCGAGAACAATCAACCAGTGGAAGAACTTCCTTCCTGAAGTTGTGGGTGCTCCATTATTGGAGGTTTTCAAGAAGAGGCTGGACAGTCATGTCCACCAGGATGGTATAAAGTCACCTGTCTTGAGCTGAGTGTTGGACTATAAGACCCCTATAAGACTCATCCAGCCTTATGATTCAATGTGTCAGGGTTCCAAATAGCATCCAAAATTAAATCAGAGTCCGAGGCAAAGGATTCCTCAAAGTTCCAATTTATTAAGAGAGCCATGTTGGCACATCTGGGAAAACCCAAATCTAAAAGCTTCCCAGTTTTCCCCACCCAGTTGAAAGTTCCAGATCTTGCCCTCACACCCACAAGTCCATCACATGGTCCAATCTTCCACTGCTATGCTGGCAGCTTCCACCCATCCAGTTCCGGCCAGGTGCAGAGAGAAAGGATGACCTTGGTTTTCTACAAAGAATTTTGTTATGGCTTCATATCATCTAACTCCGTACAATCCCCCCTCCCATTTTCCCACAATAAAAAAGGCATAGTGGAATAATAGAAAGTGTGGCAGGCCAAAGATCCAAAAGAAAAGATGGCTGCAGGCCTGACATAATGTTCTTGTAAATGTTCAAATTTTAAACCTAGAGAGGAAAGGTAAGTGCTTGTAACCAGATAAAATCAGATCACTTTACATAACTGATTCCTTCCTGGGAAGCCCAGATTGGTTGCATACAACCTTTTGCAAGCCATCGACAACTGCTCGGTGAGGGCTTTTTCAAGCAGAGATGCTGTGAGCAAGAGAGAAACATTACATATTAATACAAAACTGACCGATCTGCTTAGACAAAAACACTAGAAGGCTCCAGTCATCTGAAAGTTCCAGGGCACTGCTCCAATACTGTCTGAAACGGTATAGGGTTTCCTGCCTAGGCAGGGGGTTGGACTAGAAGGCCTCCAAGGTCCCTTCCAACTCTACTATTGTATTGTATTGTATTGTAATTTAAGAATGTATGGAAAAAATGCATGTATTCAGGAAAAGTGTGGCCAAGAGTGCATCCATGAATGGGGAGGGACACAAATGCTGTAATAGGATGATGACATTTTAGCAAAATGCGTGCTCAAAATGCATTAGAAAGGTTCTGGTTTGAAGAGTGGTGTGGAGAAACAGAGAGAGAGATATGTGTGCGAGAGAGAGAAAAAAGAGAGAAAGAAAAGAGAGAGAGAGAAAGGAGACAGAAAAGAGAGAAAGAGAGAGGATGAGAGAAATGAGAGAGAGAGAAACACAGAGAAACAGAGAGAGAGAGAGAGAGAGAGAAAGAGAGAAAGAGAGAGAGAGAGAGAGAAAAGAGAGAGAGAAAAGAGAGAAATAGAGATAGAAAGAGGAAGAGGAAAGTGGAAGAGAAAGAGAGAGAGAGAGAAATATAGGTAGATATAGAGAGAGATAGAAAGAGAAAGGCGCCAGAGAAAGAGAGAAAAGGAGAAAGAGATCAAGGTCGAGAGAACAAGAGAGAGAAAGAGAAAGAAAGAGAAAGAGAGATAATAGATGTGTGTATTTGTGTTGGTGTCTGGTTGTCTGTGCACACGTACCGTTGGTGGAAAAAATAACCTCAGAGTGATGGAGGAATGAGAGGAAATGAATAAGAAGTAAGAAAGAGAATGCTAAATTGAGCAAAACTAAAATGGGTAAATTTGTTCACTGGCCAATCTCAATCTTATTGCATTGCTTTGTTCACTGATAAAAGTCTGACGAATCCATTTTTTCCCCCTTTCGGTAATTGTTGTTGTTTTCAAGACTTGGGAGGGGGATGGTGAGCAGTAAGGGAAGAAGGTTAGCTCCGAAACAAGGCAAGCCCCTTTTGACGGACTCATATTTGAGACCCTTCTGCAATTAAAACCCTCTTTAAGCCACTGTCTCCATGTCGCTTCAGCCAAGCAAACAATTGCACTTCAGCCTAGCAGGTAAAATAATGACTTCTTCCTGCGTCAGCTGCGATCTTAAAAATTCCCACACTTGTGCGCCGTCCCCATTTTCTCCTTTCCCTTTGAATTTCAGCTTCGTTTGGTTTTCAATGTGGACGCTTGGCTGGTGCCGCCTTTGTGTGGGAAAACCCCCCACACCGAGTCCTGTGGCTTTGGTGGCCAGCTCCCTTTCATTCTGCTATTTCAACATAAACAGTCAATATTCATAGCCTCAAAGGGGGCCGCCTTCGTATTGCTGGCCAATTAAATACCAGCTGAGTCAGGCAGACAATGGCAGAAAGAAAGGAAGGAAGGAAGGAAGGAAGGAAAGAAGGAAAAGAAAGAAAAGAAAAAAAAGAAAAAGAAAGAAAAAAGAAAGAAAGGAAGGAAAAGAAGGAAAGAAAAAAGGAAGGAAGGAAGGAAGGAAGGAAGGAAGGAAGGAAGGAAGGAAGGAAGGAAGGAAGAAGGAAAGAAGGAAAGCTGTAACACGCAGCTGTTTGGGGTGGAGTCTTTTTCAGCCACCAAGAAACATTTTAATGGAGAAAAAATTAATTCAAAATGATATTGCCATATATAAGAGGAAAATCTCCTTCTTCGTGGAGGTTCCCCCCCCCCGCCACCATTCCTTTTATTTGTCAGTTTGGGATAAATACATGGTCAGTGTGTTGAAAAGAGATTGCAGAGATTTGTTCCAAAGTTGGACTGGGAGTTTTCACTGTTCTTTCAGTTTTTTTTTTAAAAAAGGCAGAAGAAGCAATGAGGGATTCTTTTGTGATTCAGGAACGGAATTACTTAACTTCCTGACATCTCTCTTTCCCAGAATTCAAACATCATTTTAAGCTTTAACCAATGTAATCATCTTTGCAATTTCTCTTTTTCTTATGTCTTAAATATTAATTCCAGCTGTAGCATGTAAGAATAATAATAATAATAATAATAATAATAATAATAATAATAATAATAATAATAATAATAATAATAATAATAATAATAATAATAATAATAATAATATCACCATCAGTCAAATGCAAAAGACCGCACTGCTTGGATCTGCACGTATATTACGAAAATACGTTACGACGTCCTAGGCCCCTGGGTGGGGCTCGACTAGTAATCAATGCCAAATCCGGCGAAACAACTGGCCGCTGTGATACACTTCTGATAATAATAATAATCTTTCTCTTCCTCTTCCTCTACCTCTTCCTCTTTTCCTCTTTTCCTCTTTTCCTCTTTTCCTCTTTTCCTCTTTTCCTCTTTTCCTCTTTTCCTCTTTTCCTCTTTTCCTCTTTTCCTCTTCCTTTCTTCTTCCTTCTCCTCCTTCTACCTGAAGTTGAAAGAACAGTACACTTACAGAGAGAGAAAAAAAACCTCATTCCTTCTAATTGTAGATTAAATCAGACACATTTTGATGCCAAAATAAATGGGGAAAATGCGTTTTCCTAGAATATTCCATGAATTTGCATTATTTTCATGTGCAATGCTGAGTTGCCATCCTGTATCACTCAATCTTGAGATCTGGTTTTCAGATTCCAAATGGATATGTTGCATGACAAAACTTGGTTAATCCTCTTTAATAGAATTTAGGGCTGAGAGATCCAATAAACCAAACTCATCCCATCTTCCTTGTGCCTTCCTTGTTTATTTTCTGGATTGGATGCCGCTCTTGGATATGATTTTACACCCAAGAGGTCCTCTTAAATCTGCATTTTTAAAAAAAGTTGTTGTGCAAATCTCTCTAGGGGACTTGGGTTGAATGTCAAGTTTTTTCTTTTAAAAAAAAATCACATTCCTCTTTGTGTGATTTCCCAGTCTGATGATTTTCTCTGCCGTGAAAGTTGCTTCTGTCCAAACAGATTTTCTTTTTTCAGATGTCCTCCATCTGCTTCCACGACTGGAGGCAAACAGCCAGAAAAATGGCCAAAAAGAGTGAAAAAAGGGCGTTTTTCAAGCCAAAAAACCCAGGCAATTTTCAGACCATTTTCAGGCCGTTTTTGGGCTATTTTCAGGCTGTTGTTTGGGGCGATTTTAGGCCATTTTTGGGGACAAAAAGGCCCCAAAACAGGCACATGCCCGCTGGCCATCTGGTCTTTGGGTTTCCAGCGCTTTGGCACACGCACATGCATGCGCATACATGCGCGTTCCAGTTTGGGCAGTGAGTGCTGATAATGTTCGCCATCACTGCTCTATTCTATTTAGGACAAGGATGATAAGGATCTTGGTAGCTGACTCAGCTGAAAGATCCTTCTCAGCAAGGATCTAACGCATTCCTCTTTAACAGGAGATTGAGATGGAAGAATCCATGTCACAAGAATTTCAGCAACAGAATAATTTCCAATTTAGAAACATTGATCCGCCCCCTCCCCCCAGGGCAGAGATTATTTGAGGTTCTTTCTAATGGTTTTCTTGTGCATGACCCAGGAGGCAATGCTTTCAGAGATCACAGAGGAGCTCACAGGTTACTGTTAACAAAGCCATCTCCTGAATCCTTAATAGGTACGTGAACCGGCCATTACAACAGGCTCGGGAATATTCTCCCTTCTGAAATTAGCTTAGCTTTTTGAGTGGCACTTAGGCAGTGTGCTCCAAAAATTAGAGGGTGGAACCAGAAGAAAAGCAAACTTAATTTAACTTCTTTTCAAATGATTGAATCACATTGAACTAATGACAGAGTTGGAAGGGACCTTGGAGGTCTTCTAGTCCAACCCCTTGTTCAAGCAAGAGACCCTACACCATTTATCACCAAGGCTGTCCAGTCTCTTCATAAAAGCCTCCAGTGATGGAGCACCCACAACGTCTGAAGGCAAGCTTTCTTGTTCTCGCTGTTGGGAAATTTCTCCTTAGTTCTAGGTTGCTTCTCTCCTTGATTACTTTCCACTTATTTATGTTCAATGCAATTGAATGCAATTCAGTTCAATGTAATTGAAATTAATTATAGTTAATGAGATGACCTGGCATGCGTGCATTTAATTATGTTCTCTTTCTGTCATACTATAAATGTCGACACGACAACAGCTACTGGAGCTGCACTCCACATTTTTCAGAAATTCCATAGGGTCTTGGAGAGCACCAGCAGAGTTCAGTTCAACATCATGTGCCTTGAGAACATGCTTCCCATTGTCGTGAAAAGATTCCCCCCTCCAATCCTCATTTCCTAGTTCTTTGATCACTTGAGGATTTTTTTTTCCAATTAGGAAGTATATATGTAGCCATTTTTGTAGAAGACTATGGGGACAGCCTTGAGGAACGAAGACAAAGGCTCTTATGTTCTCACCAGCTGAGCCTTGAAAGACAGGAGAAGGGTGAGAAAAATAATTCAAAATTGCTCTATCTTGACTCAAAGAACATAGAATAAAAACAATAATAATAGTAATTATTCCTTGGATACAAAAAAAAGGAAATGGAAACTCTTACAGACGTTCAAAATTCTGTTATGATACTAGACAATGGAATCCGTTTTCTAAGTAGGCCTACCTTGACATGTTGTCCATTGTAACGATGATTTATGCCTGGGACTTTATTCATTTATCAAGCTTATATATGATTATTTATTAAATCATGGAGGAGACCTATGGAAAAAGGGCTCTTGATTTAAGGCACATGGAAACTTATATTCATGAAAAAACAAATGCACAAGTATAGAATAGCTGATACCTGGCCCAACAGTACTACCTATGAGATGAATCATGGAGTCCTAGGGGATTTATTACTTAAATATGAGCCATCAGTATGCTGCAGTTGCCCAAAATGTCCTGGGCTGCATTAGCAGAGGGATAGAATTAAGTCTGTGAAATGTTAGTACCATTTTATAAGGCCTTGGTAAGACCGCAGAAAAATTGCATCCAATTTTGGTCACCGCATTATAAAAAAAGAAGTGGAGACTCTAGAAAAAGTACAGAGAAGAGCAACAACGATGATCATTGGGATGGAGGCTAAAACGTATGATGAACGTCTGCAGGATATGAATGTGGCTAGTCTAGAAAAAAGAAGGACTAGGGGAGACATGATAGTAGTGTTCCAATATCTCAGGGGTTGCCACAAAGAAGAGGGGGTCAACCTATTTCCCAAAGCACCTGAAGGCAGGACAAGAAGCAATGGGTGGAAACTAATCAAGGAGAGAAACAACCTAGAATTAAAGAGAAATTTCCTGACAGTTAGAACAATTAATCAGTGGAACGACTTGCCTCCAGAAGCTGTGGGTGCTCCAACCCTGGAGGATTTTAAGAAGAGATTGGTCAACCATTTGTCTGAAATGGTACAGGGTTTCTTGCTGGAGCAGGGGATTGGACTAGAAGACCTCCAAGGTCCCTTCCAACTCTTTTATCCAAATGGGGAATCTAAACCTTTATGAGCAGTAGTGGAGTAGTACTTGTTCTGTTACATCTCCTTTGAGTTGCCCCTGATTTCCAGTGATTTCATGGATCCATCTATCTAGTTTTCTTGGCAACTCTATGGTTTGCCATTGCTCTTTCCCAAGGTATTTTTAAGTTTTTAATCTAGCCCAGGGGTGTCCAAACTTGGCAACTTTAAGACTTGTGGACTTCAACTCCCAGAATTCCCCAGCCAGCTCTGCTGGCTGGGGAATTCTAGGAGTTGAAGTCCACAAGTCTTAAAGTTGCCAAGTTTGGACACCCCTGATCTAGCCTATAGACCTGAGTTGTCAAGGTAGTCACTCACCCAAGTGACTTACCAGGCCCAACCCTGATAAGACCTTGAAATCAGTCAATCAGTCAGTTGGTATTGCCATCAGTTAGAAAACTTTAAGGCTATGGACAGAAGCTATTTTGAAATACATTTCTCTTTGGAGTCCTTGGTGCTCTCTGACCTTCACTGTTCCCTTCCAGTTGTTTTATGACCCTGATTAGGTAATATCACCAGTGGTAGTGAGTGTGTGTGTTGCTCGCTGTTTACATACAATAGGTGGGAACGTAGTTGTCAGGGTTCCAAATAGCATCCAAAAGTAAATCAGAGTCCAAGGCAAAGTATTGCTCAAAGTATTCCAATTTATTAAGGGAGCCATGTTGGCACATCTGGGAAAACCCGGATCTGAAAGCTTCCAGGTTTTCCCCACCCAGTTGAAAGTTCAAGATCTTGCCCCCAGACCCACAAGTCCATCCCATGGTCCAATCTCCCACTGCCATGCTGGCAGTTCCACCCATCCAGTTCCAGTTAGGTGCAGAGGTGCAGAGACAAAGGATGACCTTGGCTTTCTAGAAGGATTTTGTTATGGCTACATCACACCTGACTCCTACAATCCCCCCTCCCATTTCCCCGCAATAGAAAATGCATAGTAAAATAATAGAAAGTGTGGCAGGCCAAAGAGCAAAAAGAAAAGATGGCTGCAGGCCTGACTGTAGTTTTCTCCTGGTAGTTGGTAGCATCTTTTTTGTATCGTGGAACCAGAACTGGACACAGCATTCCAAGTGCAGCCTCACTAGTGCAGTATGGAGCATAGTATTGATACTATATTCCTCTGTTGAGTAGGGGGTTGGACTAGAAAATCTCCAAGGTCCCTTCCAACTCTGTTATTCTAATGCAGCCCAGGACTGCCTTTGCTCTTTTGGCTTCTGCAACACACTGCTGGGTCACACTTAAGCATCATCCACTAGTGGCAGTCCACACATTTGAAGTTGTGTCATGTTTATTACAGGAGAGGGGTTATCATTCAGCAAGGGCCTTTTCTTCAGCCTTCCAAATGCCCACAGGCTTTGTTTGATCACCGAGTTGCAAGCGCTTATTTCTGTCTTGTAAAATTATGCCTTACTCTTGAACAATGCCGTCCCCCTGGCATGCAACTACACCTTCCATTTTGTGCCTGTAACAGGACGTTTTCTTCTTCTTCTTCTTCTTCTTCTTCTTCTTCTTCTTCTTCTTCTTCTTCTTCTTCTTCTTCTTCTTCTTCTTCTTCTTCTTCTTCTTCTTCTTCTTCTTCTTCTTCTTCTTCTTCTTCTTCTTCTTCTTTGTGGTTTCTCTGTTTCTAGACTGAATAGGGTTTGCCATTTATTCTCGCGATAACATCACCGTCTGGATTTCCGGTGGCATGAAGGAACTGAAGCCTGTGATAAATTACTCGCACATTATCGCTACATAGTTAGGATTCCATTACACACACACAAACACACACACACACACACACACACACACACCTATTAAAAATCCCTCCGTAAAAAAATATTTCCCACTGAAGAGGGAAGATTCTACATTTGTCCCCCTGCACTCCTGTAACATTCTCCCGTTGCAGTTCTTATCTTATTATTAATTAGACAAAGTGATGATAAATATGTCTAGATGAGAACTCTTAAAAACCACATGGAATAGTCTGTGTGGTCTCCCACAGAAGATGATTTCACAAGAGGTGAGTTGCACAAATTTGAGCATAGAGACACACACTTAGAAATAAGTGCTGTAACTTAAATAGTAATGCAGTGAATCAGAAATAGATGTCATGTTAGAATCTGAAGTAGGAAGACCTGTTTACATCCCCATTTGGCGAAGATCACTTTCAAGGATTCAGACCTAGTTTCTCTCTCAGCTCCAAGCTAAGCAAATTCACAGGGTTGTTATTGGGAGACATAATGAGGGGAAGACCCCATTTGACTCACCTTGAATTCGCTGAGGAAAAGTGGGATATAAATGCTAAAAATATTTTTTTAATAAGAAGATGATTAAGAATTGGGGGGAAAAGTCACAATACAAATGCCAGCAACTAGAAGCAGAGCAACTATGGCAAAGACAACAATGATTGTACCAATAATGATACACACTTTGGGTGCAATCCAAGGGTGGGTTCCTACCAGGGACGGGTTCTTGCCAGTTCTAAGCTCTTCTATAGAAGAGGTTCCACAAATCTACAGTGCCGTTTAGAACCAGTTCCAGCTCCTTCCTCCCGCCCACCCGCACATCATCAAGATGAAGAGCGAGAGGAGGAATTCTGGGAGTTGAAGTCCACAAGTCTTAAAGCTGTCAAGTTTGAACACCCCTGTGGGTTTTTTTCTAAAGGGTTAGGGGTGCAAGGGTCTTGTAACTTGACAACTTTAAGACTTGCACACTTCAATGCCAGAGTTCCTGAGCCAACATTTTGGTTGCTAAGCAAGAGCGTTGTTAAGTCAGTTTCACCACATTGTACAAGTTGGTCACGGCCACCCAATCACATGGCTGGCAAGCCACTCCCACCCAGTCACATTGCTGGCAAACCACTCCCACCCAGTCACATTGCTGGCAAACCACTCCCACCCAGTCACATTGCTGGCAAACCACTCCCACCCAGTCACATTGCTGGCAAGCCACTCCCACAAAGCAGGCGACACCTACAGAAGAGGTTCTAAAAAAATTTGAAACCCACCACTGGTTCCTACCAGTTTGGACCAGTTCGGCTGAACCAGTAGTGCTTTGGCGGCCTGCATTGCTGGAACTGGTAGCCACCCAGGCCTGCCACGCCCCTGAACCGGTTCTCCCAGTGGCACCATAGGTGCCGACATCTTGTTTTTGGCTTCTGCGCATAACAATTTTTATTGAACTGTACATGCGCACGCAGCACGCAACAAATGTGCGCAGAATGCACCAAGCATATGTGTGCCACATGGCCATGAGCAAACCGGCAGTAGTGCCTACGGGGACCTACCCCTGGTGCAATCCCAAACTACTGGAGCACCACTTGAACCCCATCAACAAAAAAAAGTTACGTACAGGTCCTTATCCCATTATATCTGAGATATTAAATTAGAATCAAGGGTCTGGAAGGGACCTTGGAGGTTTCCTTATCCAATCTCCTGCCCAAGGCAGGAGCCTTATATTATCCCAATAGAGTTTCATCTCTCATTGTTGACTCCGGAACCCTGAATGACCATCCATTCTGCTTTCAGCTTTTTCTTCACCCTCTATCCAGAGGTCCCGAAACTCCATGGACTGACACTGGTCCACAGCATGCCAGAAACTGAACCATGCAAACAAGCCAACCCACATCCATGGGATGCAGGCAGCATGCCTCCTCCCGTCCACAGAAGAACCTCTTTGCATGGAAGCAGTACCTGATGCCCCAAAGTTTGGGGGGCATTGCTCTAGATCAGGGGTGTCCAACTCAAGGCCCAAGAGCTGGATCTGCCCTGTGCAGTGCTTAGATCTGGCCTGTGGGGACGCCCTGGAAACAGCGAAGGACCGGCCTGTGGTGCCTCTGCCAGTGAAAAGGGAGCTCAGGAGGGCTACGTACAACCCTCCCGAGCTCCATTTTCGCTGGCAGAGGGTTGCAGGAGGCCGTTGCAGCCAGAAACGGAGCTTGGGAGGGCCACACAGCAGAGCACTTGGGCCACCACAGGCACCCCCAACATGAGTGATGTTAAGCTGCCCATGCCCACCCTGGCCACACACACCTCCACTGAGGTCAAACACAACCCTGATGCGGCCCTCAAGGAAATCGAGTTTGACATCCCTGCTCTAGATGCTATAACCAGTGTATTCATAATTATCAATGCATTCCTTTCTTCTAAGGCCATAATGGTGAACCTATGACACAGGTGCCACGCGAGCCATCACCCCAGTTCATGTGAGTGCACCTCCCACTAGCCAGCTCATCTTTGGGTCTCTGCCGCACATGTGCAGGGGGTGGGGTGCATGTAGGGGGGCTGCGCACATATGCACGGGGATACGGTGCGTGTGTGGAGATGCATGTGCAGCATGGGGGGGAGCAGGGAGCAGCAGAGAGCATGTGCACATGCAGGGAACAGGGTGCATGTGGGGAGGCCATGCACACACTGCATTTTGGGGGTTTGGGTGCATGTGTGTGCATTAACGCACATGAGCGCCTGCTTTGGGCACTTGGTCCGGAAAAGGTTAGCCATCACTGTTCTAAGGTGATTCCTCTTGGTTCACCATTGCAGAGTGTCTGTGTTTGTAGGCAGGGGTGTGCAAGAGAAAGAAAATACAGTATGTACAATATTATTGTCATTATTATTATTACTATTATGTTTGGGTGGCATCACATTTTATTCCCCCCTTCAAACGGTTTTATTTTTCATCATAATATTGCACGGCGTCGCAGGACGGCTTTCTCCAATCCTCCTTTCTTTCCACCGCCACAACCTTTTGCTTCGTTCTAAACCACCGTCATTTTGTTCGACATTGGAAATGTCTTGATTTAGTTGTCTTGCCTTTCGGGGGCTTGTCCTGCCTCCTGCCGTGGTAATAAGGATGGAGTTTCCTGCTGGGCACCGAAGAATACCATTTCACAGCCGCTACATCGCTGGCGGCTTTTATTTATGGAGCCAAGAAAATGAATGGGTATTAGTGTCCAAACATTTCAACGTGCTCCTGCAGCCATGCACAAAAGGGGCTGAATCACAGCAAATTTCCACCTATTTTCCAAGAGTCATTTACCTTGCGAGAAGCTTACTTGAACGTTATGATGATGGCAGAGCAGAGGGGAGAAAACGATCATTTCAGAGTGCTGTGTTGTTGTTTTTTAAGGTGATATTTCTTTTGGAATAAAAGTAACCCTGGAGAGGAAAAGGGGCAACTTTTCATTCTTTTTAATTCCTCCTTTGATTTCTTTTTTCCTCTCCCCAGAAACACAGAGGGCCGAAGACATTTCTGCACTGCTAAAGCTTCATTCTACTGCTCTGCGTGAAGGAGATTTGCAAAAGAGGCTTCGGGATTCGGGACAAAGGGGCTGGAATCCAACAAAGAAGAAGCAATGCCCACTAACAAGAAGATGATGGAAAGCAGTTCCTGCCTCCTATGCCATTGCCGGCCTGTAGGGGGCAGTGCAGTGCTTAGTTCGGTGGAGCCCTAGGGAGGTGTCCTCTTAGGAAATTCACTTTCTTTTTGTGCGAATCCTGAGTGTGCAAAACTATGTCATCTCCTGAATGAATCATCCTATTACATCTTCAAATGCACATTGGCAACCGCGAAAGGCGTCGTGTTCTGGGACTCAGTTTGCCTTCCATTTTGAATGCAATAGGGGGAAAAAAGTAGAGCTAGAGTGGGGTCTCCCATTGCAGACCCCAGAAATGGGTGACAACCTAATTTTTAACTTTTCCTCAGTCTCTGTGCATGTCAGAGGTGCTATTCAGCATGTTCTGACCAGTTCTGGAGAACCAGTGGTGGAAATTTTGAGTAGTTTGGAGAACCGGTAAATACCACCCCTGACTGGCCCCACCCCCATCTATTCTCTGCCTCCCGAGTCCCAGATGATCGGGAGGGAATGGTGATTTTACAGTATCCTTCTCCTGCCAGTCCACCAAGTCATGCCCACCAAGCCTTGCCACACCCACCAAGCCACATCCACAGAACCGGTAGTAAAAGTTTTTGAATTCCACTACTGATGCATGGGTATGCATGGGAACTTCCTGTAGGCATGTTTGTTTGTTGACAGGAGAAAATTAATGTAGTCCAATCTGTTCTCTCCTTCCACTAACCTCCTGCTTTCTCCTAGCACAGAATGACACGGATGCCTTGCAGGTTAAGCATTGTTGTTCGTCAAAACATCTGAGGGTATCCCTGCTTGTGATGAGGAGCAATTTACTTTCAACTTTGTTGAACTTGTTTAGTCCAAATACCTAAGATCGGTCCCTTGAGCCCCAAAATGTGTCTGTAATGCCACCTTGAGACTAGAGACAGGTCTCATGAAAGTAGAGGTGATTGGGATGGCCCTACTCAAAGTACTGGCATAGACTATCCCACTAACTATGAAGGATGATTTTCAGTTCCCGTGGAAAAAAGATAGTGGCTACTAAAATCTCATCCTTGGGATTCTCTCCAGATCTTCTATTCAGCCTAGGATGTAATCAAGCTGTGTGTAGTGTAGTGGGCACAGTCATGCAGTGTATAGTGTACAGTGTATACAGTGCATAGTATACACACTGTGTAATGGAACAGATATCAATTTGTAGGAGGAGTAGCAGAACCTGGGGGCAGAGTTAGAAGAGGAATCAGCCTAGAATCTCTTATGTAGCCACAAGCAACATAAGTCCAATCTCCCTTGAATTCCGTTGACCCTTCTTTAACATCAATAGTAGGTGCCAACTGTCGAAAGGATTCCTGTGTATAGGTATGATTAGCAATAAATCAGTTTAATTACATCTTCACTAGTGGATCTGATCTTTTATACCCGGCACAACTGAACCTAACCAGCTCTACAACTTTTATCACCAGTGAACTCAACACTGGGCCCCCTTATGGCACACTTAACAAATTCAAATAACAAAATACCTAAAGATAAAAGAGTGTTTATTTTGGCATGATGTCATGCCTTAACATCACCTCTCCTTCATGGCTGATATAAGAAGATCCCCTATCCAGAGAGACAATGACTCTGGGGATGAAGAAACAACAAAGCATGTACTTCTCTGGTACCTGTACTGGAGGTGGTATTCAGCCGGTTCTGACCAGTTCTGGCAAACCGATAGGAGAAATTTTGAGTAGTTCGGAGAACCAGCAAATACAACCTCTGGCTGGCCCCGCCCCTGATCAATTTGCTGCCTCCTGAGTCTCAGCTGATCAGCTGCGTCTTCTTTTGTTGCACTGCACAGGAGAATGGAGCTGGAAAGCAGGTTAGTGGGTGGGGTGGGAATGGGGATTTTGCAGTATCCTTCCCCTGCCATGCCCACCAAGCCATGAACATAAAGCCGTGCCCACAAAGCCACACACACCAGGCCATGCCCACAGAACTGGTAGTAAATAAATTATGAATCCCACCACTGACGCATACTACAGAGACTTTCATACTAGCCTTATTTCACCATTATTGGATAAATACCACTGAATGCATAGGGCAATTTTATACCTCCTTTCTGCTCTCAGATACCAGCACTGCTATAACACACAGTATTGCTAGGTTTTGTGTAGCAGCATTTAAAATACATCAGAAGATGAGAGCTGTGTCACAAATCAGTTTTAATGAGCACTGTCTTTATAGAGTGTTTTGTATTGTGATAGATTTAGATGGTTAAGTTTTTTTTTTATGTCCATCTGTTGCTTTTATTTTTCTTTCAGACATTTTTTTAGGTCTTGCTTTCTATATATTCTAGATTTTTGTGTAATTTTATTCTTGCATATTTTTTTTATACCTTGCCCTCCTTATCCTGATCTTTGACAGGGATGGGATTCCACAAGTTCAGACCAGTTCGGGCGAACTGGTAGCTCCGACTATCAGCTGGCAGATAACTGGTTCGCTCCAATCTTCAGTTGGGCTCACCTGCCCACCCCTACGCTATACTCACCTAAATTCCCTTTTCTGAAGCCCAACTGATCAGCGCAAGCAGAGTGGATTGCCACGCCTCGGCTGTTTTCCTCTCCATTAGTAATGCGGAAAGCAATTTCTCTCTCTACTGCACACATAGGGACAGCGCGCGCTCAGCCAACTGGTTGTTAAACCGGTAGGTCCCAACCAGTGGCGGGTTTCAACATTTTTAGAACCTCTTCTGTAGGTGTGGCCTGCTTTATGGGAGTGGCTTGCCAGCCATGTGACTGGGTGGGCATGGCCAAGTTGTAAAATGTGGTGAAGCTCACTTAACAATGCTCTTGCTTAGCAGCCAAAATGTTGTGCTCAGAAACTCTGGCATTTGAAACACACAAGTCTTAAAGCTGTCGAGTTACAAGACCCTTGCACCCCTAACCCTTTAGAAAAAAAACCCCAGGGGTGTTCAAACTTGACAGCTTTAAGACTTGTGGACTTCAACTCCCAGAATTCCTCCTCTCGCTCTTCATCTTGATGATGTGCGGACGGGCGGGGGGAGGGAGCTGGAACCGGTTCTAAATGGCACTGTAGATTTGTGGAACCTCTTTTATAGAAGAGGTTAGAACTGGCAGGAACCCACCCCTGGTCCCAACCCTGGTCTTTGACTATCATAAAGGTTGATTGATAGAGTAGTGATTTGTTTCATTCAACTGGTCTGTCAACCCTGAAGCTGACCTGACCGAAGCTTCAGTTCGTTCGCTATGGATGTATTACTTGGAACCGGGACATGGCCATTCTTAGGAACGAGATGGGAAAGAGGGGGAACCTATTTTCGTAGCATCAACGAATCATCGAATTGCAGGGTTTTATTTATTTATTTGATCTAAATAACCTCTTGATCAGTACCTCCCTCCCTCCCTCTCTCTCTCTCTCTTAAACTCTCTTTTGTATTGTGATAGATTTAGATGGTTAAGTATTATTCTTTTTATACCCCACCCTCTTTATCCTGGTGTTTGACAGGGATGGGATTCTACTGTTTCAGACCATTTCGGGAGAAATTGGTAGCTCCGATTATCAGCTGCGAGATAACTGGTTCGCTCTGACTTTCAGCTGGGTTGATAGCGTAGTGATTCGTTTCATTCAACTGGTGTGTCAACCCAGAAGCTGACCTGACCGAAGCCATTTTTAAGCTTCAGTCTTCGTTCGCTATGGGTGTACAATACAATACAATACAATACAATACAATAGCAGAGTTGGAAGGCACCTTGGAGGTCTTCTAGTCCACCCCCCTGCCTAGGCAGGAAATCCTATATCGTTTCAGACAAATGGCTATCCAACATCTTCTTAAAGACTTCCAGTGTTGGGGCATTCACAATTTCTGGAGGCAAGCTGTTCCACTGATTAATTGTTCTAACTGTCAGGAAATTTCTCCTCAGTTCTAAGTTGCTTCTCTCCTTGATTAGTTTCCACCCATTGCTTCTTCTCCTGCCCTCAGGTGCCTTGGGGAATAGTTTGACTCTCTCTTCTTTGTGGCAGCCCCTGAGATATTGGAACACTGCTATCATGTCTCCCCTAGTCCCTCTTTTCATTAAACTAGACATACCCAGTTCCTGCAACCGTTCTTCATATGTTTTAGTTTCCAGCCCCCTAATAACCTTTGTTGCTGTTCTCTGCACTGTTTCTAGAGTCTAGAGAGTGTATTACTTGGAACCCTGACATGGTCATTCTAGAGAAAGTGATGGGGAAGAGGAGGAATCTATTTTCGTAGCATCACTGAATCATAGAATTGCAGTTTTTCATTTATTTATTTAATCTATGTAACCTCTTGATCAGTACCTCTCTCTCTTGAACATCACTAACTGATGGCCCATCAAGCCTCTGTCTGTAGATATGCTGGTGTAATGTTAATTGAGGTTAACCGAGCTTTTCAAATTCAACGTTTTTCACCATCAAGATGCATCCCTTGTAGACCCTTCATGTCCAAAAGCCAAAGAGGCAAGGTAACCATCTTCTAAATTTCTAAAGTCTCGTGTTTGAAAGTAGAAACGTGAAGTGCTACTGAGGTTCAAAATTGTAGTTAGCTAGTGAGTTTCTGTATGCCGCCAATTTTTGTCATTTCCCCTCTCCAAAAAAAACTCAGTAAGATGAAAGCAAGTGATGAGATTATTTTTCTGCCATTCTAAACAGCTAGTGTTCAGGTAGACTTCCGCACAAATACATTTAACTGCTACCATTCAACAAAACCTTTCTGGTTTTTTTTTTTTTTCTGCTTCCATTGTAGAATCAGGCTCAAGGTCAGTAAAAGCAAATATTTTTGATGTTTGGCTTTTCACCTATCTGTTTCTGAAAGTTACTTATTGGATTGTACTGGCAATTAAACATCCATTTAAATTGCCAATTATGGTTCCTTTGTGAGAGAATAGGGTAGGATAGGATAGAACAGAATAGAATAACAAAGTTGGAAGGGACCTTGGAGGTCTTCTAGTCCAACCCTCTGCTTAGGTAGGAAATCCTACACCACTTCAGACAAATGGTTATCCAACATCTTCTCAAAAACTGTTGGAGAATTCACAACTTCTGGAAACAAGTTGTTCCACTGATTAATTATTCTGTCAGAAAATTCCTCCTTAGTTCTAAGTTGCTTCTCTCCTTGATTAGTTTCCACCCATTGCTTCTTGTCCTGCCTTCAGGTGCTTTGGAGAATAGCTGGACTCCTTCTTCTTTGTGGCGACCCCTGAGATATTGGAACACTGCTATCATGTCTCCCCTAGCCCCTTTTTTCATTAAACTAGACATACCCAGTTCCTGCAATTGTTCTTTATATGTTTTAGCCTCCAGTCCTCTAATTATTAACTTTGTTGCTCTTCTCTGCACTCTTTCTAGAGTCTCAATATCTTTTTTATATCATGGCAACCAAAAACTGGATGCAGTATTCCAAGTGTGGCTATACCAAGGCATTATAAAGCAGTATTAACACTTCACCTGATCTTGATTCTATTCATCTGTTTATACACCCTAGAACTGTGTTGGCTTTTTGGGCAGTTGCTGCAATTTGGATTGGATACAGGTAAAACCAATGATGGAAAGTCCATAAAATGTTTAATCGATTTGGTTTAGAATTATGGTCACTTGTATGATACTCATTGCTCCTCAAATGTCTGTCATGCCTTCTATGTGTCTATGGAGACACAAATCAAATGTTAACTAAATAACCAAACCAATGAGGAAATAAATATGCGAAGACTTTTAAAAACCCACCAAAAGTCCCCATGAGATAGCAAGAGCAATAGGCTTATCTACTGCTTTACAGTGCTTTTACAGCCCTCTCTAAGTGGTTTACAGAGTCAGCATCTTTCCCCCAACAATGTGGGTCTTCATTTTACCAACTTTGGAAGGATGGAGGGCTGAGTCAATCTTGAGCCTGTTAAGATTTGAACTGCCAAATTGTCAGGAGTACTGCACTCTAACCACTGCGCCACCAAGGCTCATGGAGATGTTGCATATGCCATGAGGTTTATGGGAAGATATGACTCAGCTAAATCTTACCAGAAATGTCAAATCTTAAGAGATTTTGAACATGGATATCTAAACAAGGAAATCTTCAGAAGGCCGGCCTGACCCTCTGGAATGACCTTCCCCCTGATATTAGAATAACCACGGATCTCCGCTCCTTCCGTA
The DNA here is from genome assembly GCF_964273705.1 of Natrix helvetica. Lineage (NCBI taxonomy): Eukaryota > Metazoa > Chordata > Lepidosauria > Squamata > Natricidae > Natrix > Natrix helvetica. The sequence continues at coordinate 5,482,643 of NC_138556.1, forward strand.
AGAAGCTCAAAACCCACCTGTTTAATTAGCCGGCTTGGCCTAATTCCAGCTCTCCCACCTCAGTCTGTATTTTTAAATTTTTGGTCTTAGGCTAAGTTTTTAATTTTTATAAATTTGTACAGGGGTTTAAAGTTTAATTCGATTTTAACTATATTTATGATTATTTGTAAGGTTTTTAATTGGGTACCTGTACACCGCCCCGAGTCCCTTCGGGGAGAGGGGGCGGTCTAGAAATCAAATAAAATGAAATGAATATGAGAATAGCCAAAGATTCTTGCAGCCTGAAGAGGTGTAATAGTATGCAGTCTTTGAATTGCAAGTCCTCTGCTCCCTTCCTTCCCTTCCCTTCCCTTCATGTTCCTTGCATCGTCTTGCCTTCACTTCATTCTTGAGCTATCCTTTTCATTCCACTGAATGTTGCAGACTCTTCCAAGTTTCCATCCACACAACATTTGGCATACCTATAAGCTATTCTATTCAGTTAGGTCAGTGGTCGGCAAGCCGCGGCTCGCGAGCCAAATGTGGCTCTTTACACATTTTAATGCGGCTCTTCTGTGTGCCGGGCGCCCACAACCCTCCCTCCTCTCGGGCTTCGGAGGGAAGCTTCTGCGAGTGACAAGTCTCCCAGGCTGTAATTTGCCGAGCTGTACGCGCGCGCCTGTTTTCCACGGCGTGGAGCAGCGGTGAGATTCTGCGCGGCGAGCGATGATTCCGGAGGCCATCAGTGGGGGGGGGCAGGGTCCCCCCTCACGTTCCTCATCTTCCCGGATGGCCCCTGGAATCATCGCTCGCCGTGCAGAATCTCGCCGCTGCTCCACGCCGTGGAAAAAAGGCGCGTGCGCACAGCTCGGAAAATTACAACCTGGGAGACTTGTTGTCAATCGCCCGGGCTTTTGCAGAAGCTTCCCTCCAAAGCGTTTCCTAGGGAGAGCTGTAAACTTCCCTCCGAAGTCTTGGGAAGTTCTGAGGAGCCCCCCCAAGGTAAAATGCCGCTGCCAGGTAGTTAAAAGTACGTCTCTGATTCGTCTCTGTCAGTCTCTCTCTGATTCCCTCCCTCACTCCCTCTCTCTGTTCCTCTCTCTGTCTGTCTGTCTCATTCACACACACACACACACACACACATACACACTGTGGTCACCTTGTTGAGTGTTCCAATCACATTTGAAACACACTCAACAAGGTGACCACAGTGTGTGTGTGTGTGTGTGTGTGTGTGTGTGTGTGTGTGTGAATGAGACAGACAGACAGAGAGAGGAACAGAGAGAGGGAGTGAAGGAGGGAATCAGAGAGAGACTGACAGACACACACACACACAGAGAGAGAGACAGAGGGGGAGGGAGGGAGAGAAAGATAGACAGACAGAGAGAGACACACACACAGAGTGAGTGATTAAGTGAATGAGTGAGAGACAGACACACCCACATACACAGAGTGACAGAGAGAGAGGAAGGGAGGGGAGAGAGACAGAGGGAGAGGCAGAGACACACACACACACACAGAGTGAGAGACAGACAGACAGACACACACACACACAGAGTGACAGAGATGGGGGAAGGAGGAGAGAGAGAGAGATACAGAGAGAGAGACAGACAGATAGACACCCAGAGAAAATGACAGAGGGAGACAGAGAGGGAGGGAGGGAGAGAGAGTCAAAGAGCCAGAGAGAGAGAGAAAGAAAGAAAAAGAAAAAAAGAAAGAAAGTGGGAGAGAGAGATGAAATTAAAATCAACAACATACAAAGCTGACTTACTCAAACTATCCAAGGAAATGTAAGGCCAATGTTCACATTAGTGGTTGTGACTTTGTCAGTCATTGTCAGGATGTAATTTTCTCTACATTGTAAGGCAAATTTTACGGAATTTAACGTTATCGATAAATAATATCGTTCTAACGTTTTTGTTTTATTAGTTGTGTTATTTGTATCCTCCCGACCTATGTGGATACTTGCATGCAGAATATTCTCAATAAAAACTTATTGAAACTAAAAACAGTGTACCATCCTATGTATTTTCGGTTTTAAAAATGCGGCTCTCCAAATAAATTTCAATCGTGGTTTTGGCGAGATTTGGCTCAGTTGAAAAAAAAGGTTGCCCACCACTGGGTTAGGTGACCTGTTTTCATCTCAGCTGATCATGTGACAAACAGTAGCTTTTTAAAACTTCCTGGATCTGCAGATTGTTCACCCAACTTTGCAGGAATGAAAGCTGAAAGCAATTATTCCCCTAAGTCAAACTTATCTTCTCCTAATAATTGCATAGAAATGTCCATGCAATTTTCTTGGTCATACACAAAAGGGTAGATGTGTGAGAGAGACACAGATAGATATGGAATCTAGCTTTGCTATTTCTCCTCCTCCTCCCTACATATTTTTTTTTTCTGTCTCGTAGATAGTGGCAAGGATTATCCAATTACTCGTATAACATTAAGCGTTGCAGGAACCTAGTTGAAGGGAGAGGTAATTATGATCAATGTTACTGCAACCAAATGATTTCAGTTTACAGTGTTTCCTTCTATCTCAACCAGTCAACCAACCCATCATGATCAATCCACCTTCTCTTCTATGCTTCAAGATTGCAATATGGAAGTTTAGGTCCCATCACGGATGATCTATATCAAACATAAATCCAACTTGGTCTGATCGCTTTATCCTTCTCATCTTTCACCTATACTGTAAATAGCACAGCCAAACTCATTTTTTAAAAAAGTTGGTGAGGTTCACAACCCTTTTTTTCTAATTGTAGAGTTCCTTAGCATTTTGGGAAGTCCCATAGAGGAGGAGGAGGAGGAGGAGGAGGAGGAGGAGGAGGAGGAGGAGGAGGAGGAGGAGGAGGAGAAACACATACCTTAACATTTAAAGACTCCCAACTTTTTCCAAATGTAGATGAGCCCAGATTAAGAAAGCAGTAATTAATTTCCTTTGACCTCAAACTGAAATTCTTTTCTAAAGCTGTCATAAAGAGAAAGAGGCCAGAGAGAAGAAGTGAAACAGTGTAACAATGCAATTAAACCCTTGTAATGAGGTCAGCTATTGGACTGTTTGCAACTGATATCATTACAGCAATGAAGAGACATTACGAATGGCCTGATTCCTTACTCTTCCCCCATCCCACCTTAATTCATTCTCCCTCCCCACCTCCTGAAACTCTTTTAACAGTCAGATGAATTCATTTTAAAAAAAAATGTAGCAGCTTGACATGAAAGCAAATGGGTTGGTCCTCCTCTGTTTGGGTCATCTCTGAACATCAGAAAGAAGCAAAGATGAAAGCAAGGGAATGACGTGACTCAACAGAGGGGGTTGACCCAATGTACCACCTTAACATTGGAAGGCAATCTTGTCATTCTGATAGCGACATTTCCCCAGAATCACCTGCTAGAGGGTCAATAGGGGAGCAGAAATAAAGAAAGGCAAAAGTGGACAGAGATACCCCATGCTGTCTCTGACACCATATTCTTTTTGACATGATTTTCCTCTCCCACAAACTTTTGCCTTTCTGCTACCCTTTTCCGCACCTCAATGACCACTTGCTGTCTTATTGTGGTGGAATGTAGTCTGGATTCCCAGGAGGGAGGGGCTGCATTCCAGAGGAGTGTATATATAGCATTTTTGCTGATAAATAAATGAAGGGAGACTAGTATAGAACTATTTCAAGCTATTTAGCTCTCATCAGCTAGCCATACCCTTACTGGGATTCGAACCTGGGCTGTTTTTACATATTAGGCAGTTATATTAACCTCTAAACCACAAGCTCTCCTCCCTTATCAGCTGAGCTAAGGAAATGATTAAGAGTTATGTCAAAGCACCTGGTATCCCTGGAAGGCTCCTAGGGTGGAGCTGAAAGGCAAAAAGGAAGCAGTATTCTCCCTCCCATATTCTGGAGTCTGGAGAAGGCTCTGATGAATGCTCTGCATCAGGCGCAGAGATAGAGGCAGGGCTGTCTGATATTTCCCAGCCACTGGAGAGGCAGCTGCCTTTGGAGGCTGATATGAGTGAGGAGGAAGAACAGCTGGGGCCTGTTCCAGATGTATGTATGTGCAGAGCAGTTAGGAGAGGTGAACAATGGAGAATAAGGAGTCAACTCAGGAAGAAAAGCATACGTGGACACTGAATGGCCCCTCCCTGGCTGGCGAATAAATAGAAGGAAAGGGGAGTGATTGCTGTAGGAGACAACAGTTCGCATTTCTGAAGATTTTCTTCATTGTGTTTCCTACCATGAAGACTGCTTGCCAGGACGTAATTTGCAGCCTTTCAGCTGGGAGCTCATGGCCTTGCAATTATCTCAAGGAACTGATAAGGTCTGTTACTGCAGTTAACTCCTTGAAGGACTATTGCCTGGACTTTTTGGTGGGTGAATGCAATTAATTGTAGATGACAAGGAGTCTGTTTCTTGCTTCTGCTAAGGCTGGGTCAGAACAGGTGCTGAATTTTTCTGATTAAAACTCAAGTGGCAGAGAAGCAATAAGCAGGAGAATAGCAGTGAGCTTCAAAACATCGGTCCATGCATTTCATGGAATCCAAGCAGCGAATTGAAAGGAGACTACCATACCAAGGCCCTTTCTGTTGGGCTGAAGTGGCAGGTCTCAAGGCAGAGAGAGAATCAGTGTTCAGAGTTGAGACATTGCCTTGAATCAAAGTATTGTGACAATACAGATAAAGACAACTGGTTGTGTCAGAGCAGAGCTGCTTTGCACAAGGGTTGATCTCTAGAAGCCTGTCTTGATCTCTTGCAAGAAGGTTTAGCATTACATTTGGTCATGCATAGACAGAAAATCACCCAGCCCTGTCTGAATTTAGGTTTTGGTAACTCAATGGGCATATCCATGTAGCTTCCTTATCAACAATATGAAAGTACTTTAAAATAACAGATTAACAGAGTTGGAAGGGATCTTGTAGGTCATCTAAGTCCACACACACATACACACACACATACACACACACACACACACACACCATTTCTGACAAGTGGCAGCCCAGTCTCTTCTTGAAAGCCTCCAGTGATGAAGCTCCCACAACTTCTGAAGGCAACTTCTGTTCCATGGGTTGATTGCTCTCACTGTCAGAAAATTCCTCCTTATTCCCAGGTTGAATTTCTCCTTGGTCAGTTTCCATCCATTGTTCTTTGTCTGGCCTTCAGGTGCTTTGGAGAGTAGCTTGACCCCCTTCCTCTCTGTGGCAGCCCCTCAAATATTGGAAGACTGCTCTCATGTCTCCCCTGGTCCTTCTCTTCACAAGACTAGCCATGCCCAGTTCCTATAACAGTTCTTCATATATTTTAGCCTCCAGTCCCCTAAGCATCCTGTTAATCTTCTCTACACTTTTTCTAGAGCCTCAGCATCTTTTTTATAGTGTGGTGACCAAAACTGGATGGAGTAGGTGTGGTCTTACTAAGGCTTTACAGAGTGGTATTAGTAACTCATTTGATCTTTTTCTAGTCTAGTCTATAGCTCTAGGATTTTTGTTGGTTCTCCATACAAGTGCTAACCAGACTTAGTATCCAAGCCCCGGAAACCAGATGCTTAAGTTCTGAGCTACAGAATGTTAATGAACAATTTAAAATTTCAGGCAGGAACTTTTTGTATTATTTGTTCCCTAACCTTGGAGATTTGGAAATAAAAGCTGAATCCTTCTCTATGAAAGCTTGAGGAGATGCTTTCTCACTGAGTATGGACACATCGTGATGGATATTGATATGGACCGAGCACAATTCTGAGATTGCTTTGAAAAACCAGAAATGGAAACTGGCAGGGATGTGTGTTCATTGCTTTGCACCAAACAGAAATTCACAATTTCTTTTTTCTCCTTCACATTTCCTCCTTTGAAAATAGACTAGGCAGTTTAGGGAAAAGGTCTTTCTTTAAAAAACAACAACAAATAAATCTAAACTTCATTGCAATTAGCTATAGTTAATAGTGCTGGGGTGGATTACTCTATCCAAATTAAATGTCTGGAGTCATATTGCTCCACTTCATAATGTCCAGGTAGGGCCAATAACCTCAGTTGGGACGCATCCGGAGACTGCAGCTAGTTCAGAACGCAGCCGCGCGGGTTATTATGGGAAGTACTCGTTACTCCCACGTAACACCTCTCCTGCGCGAGCTGCACTGGCTACCTGTGGCCTTTCGGGTGCGTTTCAAGGTACTGATTACCATCTTTAAAGCGCTCCATGGCATAGGACCTAGGTATCTGCAGGATCGCATCCTATCACACACGTCCCTGCGACCTATCTGCTCACACAGAGAGGGGCTCCTCCCGGTGCCGTCTGCTAGGCAATGCCAGCAGGCGACACCTAGGAGTAGATCCTTCTCTGTGATGGGCCCAACCCTCTGGAATGACCTCCCCCCAGACATTCGAACTACCACCGACCTCCGTTCCTTCCGGCAAAAGTTAAAGACTCACCTATTTCAATCAGCTGGCCTGGCACTTTCTTAGTTTTACCTCCCGGGGATTTATTCATTTTAATTGGGTTTGGGGTTTTAATAAGCTTTTAATGTATTATATTTATTATTCTATATACAGTCTTACAACCTCCTTCACCTACGTATTTAATTATTTAACTGTTTTATGTATGTATTTTATAACGCATTTTAATGACTGTACACCGCCCCGAGTCCCTTTCGGGAGAGGGGGCGGTCTATAAATATGAATAATAAATAAATAAAAAATAAAGTTTGCTGCCCTCCTTTCCTTTGCTAACAGCAGTTTTTGGGAATTTGAACCAACATCTTTTAAGGTCTTAAAACTTCTACTTTTGCAAATGCAATGCATAGTAATAAAATTTGTATTCATTGTTTTGTCCAACTTTTGGTGACTTTATAGCCAAGTGCTCTCCGTGCTATTCTGTCAAGCTTCTTTCAATTGTTTAATTGGTGATACAGCTGGGATGATATCTCTGCTACCAAAGAGGAGAAGGAGAAGGAGAAAGGGAAGGAGAAGGAGAAAGGGGAAGGAATAAGAGAAGGAGAAGGGGATGGAGAAAGAAGGAGAAAGGGAAGGAGAAGGAGAAAGGGAAGGAGAAGGAGAAAGGAAAGGAGAAGGAGAAGGAGAAAGGGAAGGAGAAGGAGAAAGGGAAGGAGAAAGAGAAAGATAAGGAAAAAGAGGAGAAGGAGAAGTGGAAGGAGAAGGAGAAGGAGAAGAGGAAGGAGAAGGAGAAGGAGAAAGGGAAGGAGAAAGGGGAAGGAAAAAGAGGAGGAGAAGGGGATGGAGAAATAAGAAGAAAGGGAAAGAGAAGGAGAAAGGGAGGGAGAAGGAGAAAGGGAAGGAAAAAGAGAAGGAGAAGGGGATGGAGAAAGAAGGAGAAAGGGAAGGAGAAGGAGAAAGGAAAGGAGAAGGAGAAGGAGAAAGGAAAGGAGAAGGAGAAAGGGAAGGAGAAGAAGAAAGGGGAATGAAAAAGAGGAGGAGAAGGGAACAGAGAAGGAAGAAGAAAGGGAAAGAAGGAGAAAGGGAGGGAGAAGGAGAAAGGGAAGGAAAAAGAGAAGGAGAAGGGAATGGAGAAAGAAGGAGAAAGGGAAGGAGAAGGAGAAAGCAAAGGAGAAAGGGAAGGGGAAGGAGAAAGGGAAGGAGAAAGAGAAAGGGAAGGAGAAGGAGAAAGGGAAAGGAGAAGTACATGAGGGGGAAGAGGAAGAACAGATGTGTGAATCCATAGCACTGGGCAAGGCAGTCTTTTATTGCTAGCTATCAACACTATATAAAAAATGATCCCTGCATTATAGAAAATTCCTACATTTGAGTTAAGTGCAGAAGGAGGAGGAGGAGGAGGAGCTTTGTTGAATATTTTGTGTTTATACTTATTATTGATTGGCAACCGTCCCCCACCCATCAGAGAACCAGTGACAAGAACATCTCCAAAGCAAAGCAAGCGTAAGCGTTCTGAGCTTGATTCCCATTAAACATCATAAGACCATTTACAAGTTGACATTTATCTGGCAGCCGGCAACATAAAAGACCAGCCGAGTCTGAATGAAGATGCCTGCCTGCTTTCCCACAGGGGCTGCTTTTATAGGTTTGGGTCAGGTGCGGTGACAGCCAAGTGGAAGGAGAAAGTCTCACTTCACTGCCGGCTTGAACTACATTTGACCCGCTTCCCCCCAGGCTTTTTAATGACTTCCTTCAAAATTGCGAGAAAGTAGCTTTGCCCTTTATGGAATTAGGACACCTTGCCATTCATGTCAAAAGTTTGATAAAGAAAAGTTTAATTAAAATATCCGGGCTACTGCGGAACCTAGAAGATAACTTTCCTTGAAATAAAAAGTCAAGAAGCACAGAAGCTGTTGTTTTCCCCTAATTTTGTAGGAAGGTAGCCAGGGAAAGGTCATTTCGCTTCTCATTCCTAACTAGTTGTACGAGGTTAACTTCCATCATCCCAGAGTCACAAATAAATAAAGCCACAATTATTATTTTTTTTAAAAAAATTGCAATAACATGTTTGCATGTTTGTTTTTGCCATAAAAGCTTCAGGAGTTAATTTGGTTCCTGCCACTTAATAGGGAATGCATTCCCGGAGGCAGGAGACATGGGGAAAAAATGGTTGCATTCCCGCAAAGTTCTAGATGAGATTTAAGTGTGGTAAACTAGTTTGTGGTTCAAAATATTATGATTTTCTTAACTTAGATTCAATCAATCAATCAATCAATTTATTACAGTCTTAAACCAGAGACCAGAACAAATACAAATGCTCAATAAATATACAATTAAAAATTCTAGTATGAAGTAATAAATAACAACTAAAATCTATAATAAAATCTAGTCGGTCAATTATACATGATCTAACTATAGTACAATTGCAATCCATAAACTGTGTGGCCCGTTTTAGGTTCAACGCTAAAAGGGAAAAGACTAAGCAGTGCAAAACGTTTGCCACTTTTGTTTTATAACATAACTATGGTAGAGAGGAAACTCAAATCCTTTGGCCACCTAATGAGAAGGAAAGACTCCCTGGAGAAGAGCCTCATGCTGGGAACGATGGAGGGCAAAAGAAGAAGGGGATGGCAGAGAATGAGGTGGATGGATGGAGTCACTGAAGCAATCGGTGTGAGCTTAAATGGACTCCAGAGGATGGTAGAGGACAGGAAGGCCTGGAAGAACATTGTCCATGGGTCAGAGATGACTTTGCAACTAACAACAACAAGAGAGAGAAGATCCATGGTTGTGATGAATCCCCAGTGCTGCTGTGCAGAATCTGGCCACCTGCGCTGTAGTTATGGACTGATTATCCTTAAGCAGCCACTGGAGATAGGTAGTATCGGAGGGTGCAGGATACCTAGCAGTTATTGGCAGAATATGTTTTTTCCTAACTCCGTGTAAAAGGGAGATGTAAAGAGCATGTGACCCATAATCTCCACCTCTCCTGGGCTGCAGGAACACAGTCTTTCCGTCAATAGTATCCTTAGAGTTAGGATTTGTAACATTGGGTGAAACCAGGTAATGTTTCAGAAGAGGTGAAGTTCATTTGGAGACACTAGCATTTGTTTCAAACTCTTTCTTGTCCCCCTGGGGCATGAAAGCAAATTGCTGTAATGCAGTGTGGAAAAAGGTTGTTAAGAAACACTCGTTGTTTCTTCCTTGGTTTAAAGCATGATAATCCTGAACTATTTCAGGATTAGAGCCAATTTGGTTTCTAGCACCAGGCTAGAAACTGGGAGACTGGGAGTTCTAGTTCTGCCTTAGCTATGAAGCTGGCTAGATGACTTCCTCTCTCTTTCTCTCCCCCTGAGAAAGAAGATATGGGAAGCCACTTCTGCATTTTCTTAAATTAGTCCTGTGATGGTCTAGTGGTGAAGACACTTGCTTCCCACTTGAAAGGTTGAGAGTCCAATCCTAGATAGCGGCAAATGTTTCTCTCCTCAGGTACAAAGAAAATGCTGTGAACTCAGCATAGGCATCAGGCATCCAGCTAGCAAATGCTCATCTCCATCCAGTTGCCCCAATTCTTTCTCGAATTAAGGGACTATGGGGTCATGAAAAGGGACTTCTTCCTTGCTTTGGAAGTTATTTTTTTTTCTTAGGGATGTTTCGGAGTTGACTTCTGTTTTTGTGGCCTAGCTTTCTGTTAGATGATGCAGCCGATCCCTAATTAATTGAAATGAATGAATGAATGGTGTCCTTCTTTTCAATTCTGCCCCTTCCCAACTGACATTGGAAGCAAGACTAAATTGTTACTTGGGTAAAAGATTGCAGGAAGTTTTAGCAGGACAAGTTTTGATAGGAGTTGTTCCGTTTCCTCCAAACAGCAAGCTACAGCTCTTTTCACCTTTAAATCATTGATGGTGCCTTTTGTCTATATTCATTAAATGTTTATAATGAAATAAGATCACATCCACCACCTTCCTGGAATTTGCTGGGTTCATTTAACTGTTCTTCTAGTTTTCCACGTAGATTCCCAATGGACACTATCAATGTCCCTCTCACACTTCAGCTCCTAGTGAATCACATCCCTTAAAAGCAAACAGAATTATTCTCCATTTTTGGCCCGAGCTTCGTTTGCTGGCTGTGTTCCTGCGAGAACCATCTTTATATCATCCTTTCTCCACAGATAGGAATCCTGTTCTGATATTCTGTACTAAAGAGCACTCTTCTGTCCAAAGTTTTATCAATTAGTTTGGGACAATCATTCAGTCGGACAGCCCATTGGATTTTTTAAAACTCAATTGTGTCAGAGACGCAACTAATTTTTTTGTGTTTCCCTTTTAAAATCCGAGCCATTTCTGTTCCTAAAACAAAGACTTCTTGGAAAGAAATGCCAGTTTGATAATTGGTTATTGATCATGGTCAATGCAGAGATGGATGCCATAGGAATAAACAGACGCCAGCAGGTCGCAATGTTGAGTTTTCCTTATCGAAATAATCAGCAAAAAAAGAAATGTACAAGAAAAGTCACAGGGTTTAATGTTAGTGGAATGGGGCTTTCAGAGTCTAAATTCCTGATGGTTATTATTGTTAACAAAATGAAAATGCTAACGCAAACAATGGGGGTAAAGCTATTAAGTCGCTCGGCAAACCCTGCATATTTGGGGGAAATGATTCTTCCGCTGTAATATACAAAATTATTGGGAAAAAGAAAACATTATTTTAGCCAAGATTGTTACCTCTTTGTTGCACCATTAACCTCTCTGCCCTTCTAATGTCCATTAAGGAGAGGGGGAAGGAGATGCAGAATCCAAGCACAGAAAAATCAGTAACAATAATACAGTTTAAAAGTATAATTGCCTTTTTTTTCCATTGAAGGGGCAATTTGAGGGCAGCATAAAAACCATCATATCCAATATACGGTTTTTAAAAAAAAACAAAAATTGGATGGAAAACCCCAAGAGTAATCATTAATTATGAACTGAATATGATTCAGCAGTGTGATGTGACTTGAAAAATACACAATTGTAAGCTGAATACTGACAAAACTATATATTTCAACTCATAGGACATTATAGAAGACATTTACTTAACAGAATACAGAGTTGGAAGGGACCTTAGAGGTCTTCTAGTCCAACCTCCTGCTCAGGCAAGAAACCCTATACCATTTCACACAAATGGTTATCCAATCTCTTCTTAAACACCTTCAGTGTTGGACCCCCCACAATTTCTGGGGGCAAGTTGCTACTTGCCTTCCCTTATGCTGTTGCATTAGAAAGAGTTGGAAATCACTGCTTTTTTTTTCCTTTTCCCCCTGCACCTTTTCCTCTTTCCTTTTTCCTCCTTTGATGTCCATTTACTGTCATTTTTCTTTGTATTTTACATTTTGGTCAAGCAATGAAAAAAAATTAAATAGGCTGTCATGAGTCATGTACCAAGTTCTGGACATCACAATTTGACAAAGAAGCCAGAAGAGATTCAGGGAAAGGCAATGAAAGATGGTCAAGGATATAGAAATAAACCTTGTGGTGGGAAGATGGAATAAACTGAGTTTATTGAGTGCTGGGAAGAAAAGATTGAGAAGGGTTTCATTCGTCCAACATGTCCATTGGCTAACTACCAATGATTTGGGGCAGCTGAATCTAGGATAGGATAATAGCCTTACAATCTCTCAAAGGATGCCATGTAAGAAGTTCAAGATCTGTTCTTTCTCCTCCCAGGGTAGGATGAAAGATCATAAATTACTGGAAGATAGATTTTAGAACACAGGAAAAAAAGAGTTGGAGATCTTCTAATGTAACCCCCTGATCAAGCAGGAGACTCCATACCAGGGGTCAGCAATCTGCGGCTCTGGAGCCTCATGTGGCTCTTTCATCCCTCTGCTGCAGCTCCCTGTTGCTCAAAATATGCGTCAAAACCGCCAATGCGCGACACCCACTGGCACATGATTTATTGAGCTTTTCAACCCCCAGTAGGCCATCATGGTTAAATCCAAGAAAAGAAAAGTTTCAGAAGAAGGTAGAATGTTTAATTCAACTACATCAGGGGTGTCCAAACTTGGGAACTTTAAGACTTGTGGACTTCAACTCCCAGAATTCCCCAGCCAGCTGGGAGTTGAAGTCCACAAGTCTTAAAGTTCCCAAGTTTGGACACCCCTGAACTACACATACTAGTTTTGTGGCCGCTCAGGAAATACTCAGGCATGGGAAGGGTTTTGTGCCTCCCGGTGTTTTCTCTTCTGTGGGAAATGGGTCCAAATGGCTCTTGGAGTGTTTAAGGTTGCCGACCCCTGCTCTCTACCATTTTGGACAAATGACTGTCCAGTCTCTTCTTGAAAACCTCCAGTGAGGGAGCACCCACAACTTCTGGAGGCAACTTCCGTTCCACTGATGAATTGTTCTGACTGTCAGGAAACTTCTCCTTAGGTCTAGGTTGGCTCTCTAATGATCTTCTACTCATTACTTCTTGTCTTGTCATTGGGTGCTTTGGATGTAAGGTAAGGTCCCTCTTCTCTGCAATGACCTCTCAAATACTGGAAGGTTGCCATCATATCACCCCTAAATCCTTCTCATTAGACTAGATGTACCTAGTTCCCTCAACCAGTCATCGGATATTAGAAAACGTTTCTTAACACTGAGAAATTTGGCATGGAGTCAATTCTCAAAGACATCAGTGGCTTCCTTCCTCTTCATTAGATGGATTCAGGCAGATAAAGCCATGGCCATCAATCAATATAACACGTATACATTTTCCAGCTACATTTCCATCATTTGGTTTCTATTTAAGATGCTTCCATAATAAGTCCCTTGTTTAGATCCTAGCATGTCCTGTGATGTTACCCCTCATCAGTAGCGGGTTGCTCTTACTGTCGCTACCGGTACGCTGATCGTGGTCTGTTCATGCATGCACCAGACATGTGCTGTGCATGTGCCAGATGTGCACTGCGCATGCATGTGCAATCCACCGCCCCTACACCAACCAGCAGCTTGTTGGGGCTTGCGCAGGCACTGCACATTTGCCATTTGCCATGAAAACAGCTAAAGAGCACAGGTGGGTCAAAGGAGCCGCTGTACCAGTATGCTCTGAGCTGCTCCCGCCACTACCGGTACAGCCGGACCAGACCCTCAGCAACCCACCTCTGCTCCTCATGCAGGGACATCTTAAGGGGAGGGATCTTCCTCAGGTCTTGCCTGCAGGTGAGTTGAAAGGAGAATGCACTAAAAGGTCTCACACTGTAGAACATGCTAGACAATCTTCTGCTTCTTGTTGTTCAATTTTCCTACCTGCCCTGTGCATGAGGTTGGATTCCATGGTGTCCATGGCCCTTTCTATGACTCATTTACTATTAGGTTCAGATGAGAAGATATCCCTGCTTATTTCCTGTGTTTCATTCCTTCCTTTCAATTTGATGCCTGAGAAGAGACATGTCAGGCAATTCTCACAGGTGGCCCATGTAATGCTTCTTGGCCTTCAATTGCAAGATGCAAAGAGGTGAAGAGGTGGCTTCCCTTGTTTGATTGTACCATTGTACCATTCTTTATTCCTATCTCTGGGGTTCTGATGACAAGACCCAAGGTTGTGAAGGGGCTGTCTATGTTCCTGAGGTTTTAGGATTGGCATCCTTTCTCCATGAACCTAGAGATCTCAACTGTTGGTACAAGCCATATAGGTGATTGTAATGAGCTTTACGTTCATGTCACAACTCTATCTTGTGGACATCGGTTGCACACCCCGTAAGTGTCACCTCTTTCTACTGAACCTCTCTATCTTCCGGTTGTATATTTCCTAACAGATTAACAGAGTTGGAAGGGACCTTTTAGGTCATCTAGTCCAACATTCCCCCATCCAAGTAGGAGACCCTACACCATTTCTGACAAATGGCAGTCCAGTCTCTTCTTGAAAGCCTCCAGTGATGAAACTCCCATAACTTCTGAAGGAAACTTCTGTTCCATTGGTTGATTGCTCTCACGGTCAGAAAGCTCTTCCTTATTTCCAGGTTGAATCTCTCCTTGATCAGTTTCCATCCATTATTCCTTGTCTGGCCTTCAGGTGCTTAGGAAAATAAGTTGACCCCTCCTCTCTGTGGCAGCCCCTCAAATATTGGAAGATGCTATCCTGTCTCCCCTGGTCCTTCTCTATACTAGACTAGCCATGCCCAGTTCCTGCAACCATTCATCGTATGTTTTAGCTTCCAGTCCCCTTGTCATCTTGGTTGCTCTTCTCTGCACTCTTTCTAGAGTCTCAACATATTTTTTATAGTGTGTTGACCAAAACTGGATGCAGAACTCTAGGTGTGTACTCTACGTCCTAATTTTGGCAGGTGGAAATGCTTCTCTTTCCCTGCAGAGATCGACCCAAAGCAAGGGGGATCTATAAGTTCTAGTGCTCCATGATCCCTGCACCACCAACTTCCCTGCCCCTTATGCTCCTTGTGCTCCCCACTTCCATATTTGCATGAGTCAGTAGGCTGTTCTGACTCCACCCATCTGAGAAACCTCTTGCCCATTAAACAGGGAGGTGGAGACATTGAGCAAACAATGGAAAACTGTCAGGACTGACAGCAGGGCACGGATCTCTGCACATGGAGCTGACAGCGAAGGCCTCAGAGGGTAAACCTTTTGGCTGGAACTAATTAAACAGATGAAATTATTACACGGATATGCAGATGTTGTTTACATTTTACCATATGGTATTATTTCAGGTAATGACTCGCAGGAGGATCCCCTTCCTGTCATCAAGAAGAGGAGGGATGAAAAGGCAGCCTGACACACACACACACACACACACACACACACACCTCATTTCCTAGGCAGGAAGCTCTTGTGGAGGCTTTGGAGGGTAGGTTGAAGAGTCCATGTTTAGATCCAGAGCAAAGTGGGGGGGGGAGTCGATAGCTCTCAGGCTGCAGGAGGCCCCTGCACTTTGGCTGCTCGGCTTCCACAAGCTGCCCCTTGGAATTCTGCTCCTGACCTGAACGTCAAGGGCAGGATGGGCAGCCCCTTCTGATTGGCCATGCACCCAGGAAATAAAGTGCATGAGGCTGTCAGAGCAATGCACCGTGTGTAGAAGACAAGAAAGGGGTGTGGGGGGGGGGATAATTTGTAAATGGAGTCAATTACCAAAGACATCAGTGTTTTCCAGGAAGGGAGGGAGGGAGGGAGGGAAGGAGAGAGGGAGGGAAGGAGGGAAGGAGGGAAGGAGGGAAGGAGGGAAGGAGGGAAGGAGGGAAGGAGGGAGGGAGGGAGGGAAGGAGGGAGGGAGGGAAGGAAGAAATGGAGGGAGGGAGGAAAGAAAGGAGGGAGGGAAGGAGGAAGGAAGGAGGGAAGAAGTGGAGGGAGGAAGAAAGGAAGAAAAGGAGGAAGGGAGGGTGGGAGAGAGTATGGAAGGAAGGAAGAATGGATGGATGGATGGAAGGCTAATAATTAAAAACTCAACATTTGCGTGACAGGAGGAGAAAAATCACTTTCCCTTCAGATCACATTCAACTGTCCTGAATTAATATAGTGCCTTTGATAGAACCTTCAAAACTAACTGGATAATTCTGGAATGCGGATGTGTATGCATATAAGTATATGTACATGCACATGCATGCGTATGTATGTTCAGCTGCAAAAGGTTCCACATTATAGAAGGTGCTTCCACCAAAGGTACTCCCTACACTGGAAGAACAACGTAGACTGTTAGAACCATTAACCAATGGGATAGCTTGCCTTCAGAAGTTGTGGGTGCTCTAGGCTTTTAAGAAGACCTCGGTCATCCATTTGTCTGGAAAGGTATGGGGAGGAGGGTTTTGGACTAGAAGAACTCCAAGGTTCCTTCCGAGTTTGGTATTCTGATGTTTAGCCCCTTACTGTGTGATAGACAGATGATGTATTTGCATAGCAAGGCTGAGTAAAATAGAGTTGGAGATAGGCTTCTGGTTCAGCATTTGATGGCAGTTCAGCTATGGTTTAAGCATATTGTGTGAATCAGGCCATCATATTAAGGGACCACGTTATTTGGGGTGGGGGAGATCTCTTAGAATGTGAACAGAGTGATTGAGTTTTCTTCACACAGTTGTTGTTGTTGTTAGTCACGAAGTCATGTCCGACCCATCATGACCCCATGGACAAAGTTCCTCCAGGCCTTCCTGTCCTCTGGAGTCCATTAAAGCTCACACCGACTGTTTCAGTGACTCCATCCAGCCACCTCATTCTCTGTCATCCCCTTCTTCTTTTGCCCTCAATCTTTCCCAGCATTGTGCTCTTCTCCAGTGAGTCCTTCCTTCTCATTAGGTGGTCAAAATATTTGAGTTTCCTCTTCAGGATCTGGCCTTCTAGAGAGCAGTCAGGGTTGATCTCCTCTAGGACTGACTGGTTTCATCACCTTGCAGTCAAAGGGACTGGCAGGAGTCTTCTCCAGCAGTCTTCACACAGGTTTGAGGTTAAATATGTTATAAGAACCTGGAGCTGTTATCTATCTCCATGACAATTTCTTGTAGTAACAAGCTAAGCCCTTGCCAAAGGTGTATATCAACAGCCATGAAAGCTAAACCAAACAATAAATAAATAACTGTGCACCAGCAATGAGCCACGTAAAGATCTATCTTCTTCTGCCTGCTACCCTGAAAGCGACCGGCATAATTGAGACCTCGCCAAATTGGTACAGATTGGTGAAAATTGACAGTCCTGTCCAAAAACCCCAAGAGCTGCACATCTGACATTTCTGCCGAGATTTTGACATGCCGTTCGTGCCAGTTAGCATTTTCAGCTTTGGGTTGACATGGAATGTTGATAATGGGAGAACTCTCCTTTTCAATAAATTTCCATTCATCAAGTTGAAAAGGTTGTACTCTAGAATTAGAGAGGCACAGGATTATCACAGACCCAGACGGGGAGGGAAAGCGGGAGGGAAAAAAAATCACTAATAGTAGCCATTTAAGGATGGTCAGCAAGTTAAACTTTGACACTGCACAATTACGGCCAAGGCAATGATGCAAATATTAAAGGGTGTTTGCTTGCTGAAAGAATGATGAGCAACGTAACAGACCCAACAGCAGCCCAAAGACAGTGATGAACCTCTGTTAGAGCTCCATAAAGTCAAGTAGGGGCCTTTTTTGGGTTGCTTTGATGCAACTAAGACTCTCATCCTATTTGATTGTTGCTTGTATAAGGGGGTGAGAGACAGGTATCTTCATCTATATACCAAACGATATGGGAATGCCAATGGGATCCCCATATCAAAACAACTTACTTTATGTGTCACCAGAACTGGAAAATAACATTTAACACAGCACAGTATTTAAACAAAATAGTTCTATTGCGATCTGCATAAGTGGGACTGATTGGGGTAGATTGTAAGGGTGACGCAGAAATATAATTTTATGTCATTTTATTGTATTTTACATATTTAAGTGTTAAATTATATTGTATCTTATCCTATAATTATTGTATTTATCCTATACTTATTTTAAATTGTTCGTATAGGATTTTATTGGTGATATGTGTTGGAACCAAATCAATAAAGCTTATTATTATTGATGCAACTAAGGTTGTTATAAAATTTTTCTTGAAAGTTCTCACCACCAGATCTCGCTGCTTTAGCAGAGTAAGGAAGATACTCAGAGACAGTGACGTGCAGTCAGATGAGGCAAGTGAGGCTCTCATCATGAAAAGGAAAAAAAATGTAAAAGGAAAAAGCTGAGCTAGTTGCTGCCTCACCGTGGATGACTCCGCTTAACTGTTAAAAAAGCCTCTAAAAAAGCGCCCTCTACTATGAGGCAGGAGAACTGCATGCCTCATCTCGTCTGACTTTAGGCGTTTTATGATCACTCGAGCAGAGTTAAGCAAGGGTTAAAAGCCTAAAAATTCCTGACGTAGGTGAGGCACGCAGTTCTCCTGCCTCATAGTAGAGAGCACTTTTTTAGAGGCTTTTTTAAACAGTTAAGCAGAGTTATCCACGGAAGCCAGGCAAAGAGCCTTGCTGTAGCACACACACTTTCCCCCAGCCTCTTTCTTTTGGAAGGCTCGGATCGGCTCCCCTCCGGCTTATCTGCCTCTCCTCTCACCCCAACCTGCCAGCAGGAGGTGAGTGGGTGGGCTTTATTGTGTTCCAGGCATTTCCACCCAGACAGCAGGCTGCATTTGCAATGGTGGAGGTGTTTGGGGAAGGCAGCAGGGGAATGTGGGGGATGGCAGAGGTGCTGCTTTCAAGCCACTGGAAAAGATATCCAATCCAACTTGTGTGTGTGTGTGTGTGTGTTTGAGAGAGAGGGAGGAAGGGAGAGAGAAACAAATGCTGTCTTTTAAATTGGAACTGAGCATGCCTGGCTGTGGAATTCTGGGAGTTGAAGTCAACAAGTCTAAAAATATTTGAAACCCACCACTGTGGCAGTGCCTCACCAGCCATAAACCTCACCGTATGTCACTGCTCAGAGATGATTCATGCCCTGGTCAGTGTCTCTTTTCACTTCTTGCACCGGGCAGAAGACATAAAAGCATAGCCAGCTGAACAAATAATTTTTAAAACAGTTTCTATCCTTGGGCTGTCATTAAACACAACCACAATCACTTCATGTACACATGGAAACATATGACTAGTTTTTCATATCTTTCTTTTTTCTTTTCCCCTAATGACTTGCATTGGGATTATTCTTTATACTATTTATGTTGTTTGTATTTTTTGTCATGGATTGCACCAGTGAGGCTAAAACCAATTTCGGTGTATACATGATGTACAATGACAATAAAGGCAAGGCTAGACTAGACTTGAGTAGACTAGACTAGACTGTCTTTCCCCCCAAAAAAGACAGGGTGTTATTTTCTTTTGACCCCCGAAATAAGAACTTGGACTTATTTTCAGGGAGGACCTATTAGTTTTGAGGTGCTGAAGGCAGTGAGCGTGGTCACCTCATGGCTGCTGCTGTGTTGCAATATTTTTGGGGATGGCTTATTTTCAGAGGAGGGCTTATTTTAGTGCATGCTCTCAAAGGCCTGATTGGGCTTATTATCCAAGGAGATCTTATTTTCAAGGAAACAGGGTACAATACTAATGCTAATGCTAATGCTAATACTAATACTATTCTATTCTATTCTTTTCAAGAAAGCTTTGCTTCAGGTGGAAGTTATCAAAGAAAGATCCAATCTAGAACTAAGGAGAAATTTCCTGACAATGAGAATAATGATCAGTGCAACAGCTTGCCTCTAGAAATTGTGGATGCTCCATTATGGGAGGTTTTCAAAAACAGACCAGGTTGGTATAAGGTGTCCTGCCTTGAGCAGGATATTGAACTAGAAGACCTCCAAGGTCTTCCCAACCCTGTTGTCCTAGGCTCTTTCTCCTATTCAAGAGACTTCAGGGGGGATAGATGAAAGTCAGTGTAATGAAAGTTAGTTCTTTCTAGCCTGTTTCAGTTTAGCCAGATCAGAAGAAGAAAAAATCTGCCTCTGCCTCCCAGCAATTTGCCTCTTGCAGCAAGCAGCAAGTTTCACTTTCAATTTCAGTTTAAGCATGGGCTGATGATCAGCTGTTTCAGGCTGCAGGGTTTGCCATAGCCTATTGCTGCCTCCATAAGCCCCATTTTCCTTGTTTGCTGTAAGGAGGTAAATTGCTGGGAGGCAGAGGCCAAAGGGTGGGGACTGGTGGGAGGGCGGGACTACATTCGGTGTATAAGACGCACCCAAATTTCACCCTCTTTTAGGAGGTAAAAAGGTGCATCTTATACTTTGAAAAATATGGTACCTTCCAAGTCAGCAATGGAAAGTAAAACAATTGGTGGGTGGGAATCAGCTGTGCTGTGCAATTGAGATGAGCTAGAAAGCAGGAAATAAAGGACAGGATAGAACAGGGGCAGGTGGGCAGGGCCAGCTAATCAACGGAGCTACAGTTTCACTTGAACTGGTCAAATCCCACCCCTGGCAAAGGTCACATGCCCAAGCAAATTTACATTTGCAAGTATTTAAGCCAGTCAGGCATTTGCACCCATGTCGATTTACGGTTTTTGAACTAGGGAAAACATTGGTGTCAGGTGATCCTGCTAGTGATAGGAATGCCGTAAACCAAGATTAGGGAAAAGACAGGAAGGAAGCAATATATTTCTGGGTATAACTACTTTATTAAGGCTCATTCCTCTTCTTCTGAGGCATCCATTTGATAGACACCAGGCCAAATTGGCAGTCAATTTCAAAGCATTTGGGAAACCCCATGATCCCTGGGAATTTTTGAGCTGACATCTCTGCTGAAGTGCTGCATGCAAAGGTCATTGGGAGATCTGACTCCTAGGCTTAGTTTACTTGGCCTGTGTCACGAGTCAAGACCAAAATAAATTAAAATCCAAAAGGCATACTGTGAAAGCCTCCTTTGTTCCCTGGAGATAGTGATTGTAGCGTTCCTATCTCTCTTTCTCTTTCTTTCTCTCTCTCTCTCTCATATATTTTCCTTTTGTCCACTTTCATAATGTTGTATTCTTAATGTTCATAAATAGTAATGCATTCATTAGTGAGCTTAAAAAAATGAGAATGAGTCAAAAGATTTTCCTCCACCTTTCCTTTCCTCCACCTTACCTTTCCTTTTCTTCCCTTCCCATCCTTTCCTTTCCTACCCATCCTTTCCTTTCCATTCTTTCCTTTTCTTCATTTCCTTTCTTTCCCATCCTTTCCTTTCCTTTTTCCTTTCCTTTCCTTTCAGAATATATTTTATACTTTTCCAAGGCAAAAAAATTTGTCGATAGTTGAGGAGCTCTCGTGAAATGATAATAATGCTAGAAGCTGCTTATCATCTGCAAACATGACACTGTTTGCTGTGAGTTGAAAAAATGGGACCCAAAATGGATAGTGACAGTCATCGAAGGAGCAAGCCTGAAATTGGATCCCAAGTTATAAAATACAGACTAACCCAATAGGCCCATCCACTTTTATGATATTAGCATTGTTCAAAAATATTGAAAAGAGTTTTAAAAAATAGAATTGCATCGTGAGCAGAAAAGTATATAGGTTTTTTTTTTCCCCCTTCTTCTCCTTGATGGAGAACAGCGGGAGAAATTCATTTCTTGTTGGGTTTAGACATGTCACAGCAATATATTGCTCTGAGTGAAGGAATGGACATTTCAGAAAAATAAAATAGATTCCATGTCCTATTTTGCAATTCTTTCCTGAGCTGGTTTGTGTTACAGCCCTTTATTTCTCTGCTAATTTAAGACCGAGTGGAAAACAGGTTAACAGGGATTAGATTTCAACTTTAGAAATATCAAGATAAGAGGAGATGCATTCAAAGCATTTTTTTTTAAAAAAATGTCATCTGGTAGAAGCTTATTATTTCTCCTGCAGTTCCCCAAAGGTATCTCCTATACATGGACAAATTAGACACTTACAGTTTTTCTGAGGTTTTCACTTTTTAGAATTGGCTACATTCTGTTCATCTTAACTTGAGAATTCTACATAGAGCTCAGCACGTTTTTATAAAACAAAATGTTATAAGACTTTTGCAAGTATACTGTATTTTTGTCTATTAGTTTATGAATGGATGCAATAAAATAATAATAATAATAATAATAATAATAATAAGTAATAATAATAATAATAATAATTAGTAATAATAATAATAATACATTAAAGAAAGAAACAGAGTCACTAATCCTGGCTGCGCAAGAACAAGCTATCCGCACAAATGCCATTAAGACCAAAATCGAAAAATCCTCTGATGATGCCAAATGTAGACTTTGCAAAGAGGCTGATGAAACTGTTGACCACATACTCAGCTGCTGTAAAAAAATAGCGCAGACTGACTATAAAATGCGGCACAATTCAGTGGCACAAATGATCCACTGGAATTTGTGCAAAAATTATAACATTAAAACAGCAACAAACTGGTGGGAACATAAGCCTGAAAAAGTCGTCGAGGGTCAGATGGTCAAGATCTTGTGGGATTTTCGCATACAAACGGATAAAATACTGGCGCATAATACACCAGACATCACACTGGTTGAGAAAAAGAAGGTTACAATCATAGACATCGCAATACCAGGTGATAGCAGGGTTGAGGAGAAGGAACATGAAAAAGTCACGAAATACCAGGACTTAAAAATTGAAATCCAACGATTATGGCACAAACCAGCAGTGGTAATTCCAGTGGTAATCGGCACACTGGGTGCTATTCCAAAAGCACTGGAATTACATTTAAAACAGTTAAAACTTGACAAAATCACCATCAGTCAAATGCAAAAAGCTGCACTGCTTGGATCTGCACGTATATTACGAAAATACGTTACGACGTCCTAGGCCCCTGGGTGGGGCCTGACTAGTAATCAATGCCAAATCCGGCGAATCAACTGGCTGCTGTGATACAATCGTATAGTAGTAGTAGTAGTAGTAGTAGTAGTAGTAGTAGTAGTAGTAATAATAATAATAATAATAATAATAATAATAATAATAATAATAATAATAATAATAATAATAATAACCTAATCCTAGGCCCCTGGGTGGGGCCCGACTAGTAATTAATGCCAAATCCGGCGAAACAACTGGCCGCTGTGATACACTTCTGTTGATGCAATAATAATAATAATAATAATGTAAAAATATAATAATATGAAAAAATATGATTTACCTGTATCCAGAAAGTCATGGGAACATAAAGTGGAAAAAGTTATCGAAAATGAGAAGGTGAAGATCTTGTGGGACTTTTGAATACAGACATATCATCATTTGGTACACAACATGCCAGATATCACGGTTGTAGAGGGCCAAAGTGTACAGTTTATTGATATCGCTGTTCCTGGAGATGCCAGAGTCGAAGAAAAAGAACTAGAAAAAATAATGAAATATCGCAACCTGGCCATCGAAACTACATGGTACATGGATGAAGCATGTAACAGTGATACCCATTGTCATCGGGGCACTTGGCACCATGTCCAAGAATTTTACAAGATACATCAACAAATTGCAGCTTCCTGCAATAACATCAGCGGGACTGCAAAAAAACTGTGCTACTCGGAACAGCTTATATTTTAAGAAGGTACTTGGTTGATACCTAGGACGCTGGCTGCAAACCATATCAACTATTAGCACCAGTCACTGGTATTTGTGATGCATTTTTGAATGTTCAGTTGGCTGTTTCATGTTTAATGAATAAAGTAAATAATTAACAACAACAACAATAACAATAACAACAAAAACAATAATGATAATAAAAACTCAGTTGACTGAGTTTCATGTTTAATGAATGAAGTATACAACAACAACAACAACAACAGCAACAATGCCAGAGCATGGATTTTAAATAATATATTTTGGTTCAAAATAAGTTGGGATTTTAGGTATGTTTGCATTTATATGTGAATTAAATTGATTTATTCTTCTCTTGCTATTGCAACAGTAATAGCAAGGCATCATAAATATGAGATGCTTATAGATATTTATTGAAAAATACATTTTGGTTAAAAAAGCTGTGATACTAAATACATTTTCATTTATATGTAAGAGAAATTGGTTTTTTGAAAGTATCATTAGTATGAGCTTCTTACAGGTATTTATTATGCAATTATTTATTAATATTTATGGCTTATGAAATTTATATGCTGCAGAATGATTAGGACTTAAGAGTCCTTAAGATGACTTACAACAATAGCTAAATACTAGCTGTAAAATGTATAAAAGATTCACAATATTTATATTCTAAAATTCTTTAGGATATAATTTTTAGGCACTAAAATTGTATAAATTTTTAATGCCTAAAAACTAGGCACTGTAAAATGTGTGCAGGCACATTTGGCTTTGATTTAATTTAACATACACAACCCCCAAATAACAGTGTTTCATCATAAAATGTTTATGGGACAATATTGTGATACGCCGCCTGGGAAAGCCAAGGGAAATCATCAAAACCATTAAAAGGAAAAGTTAGAATATTTCGGACATGATGCGACACCCAGAAAAATACGGCATCCTTCACTTAATCCTCCAGGGAAAGATCGAAGGCAAAATGAGATCCAGGCAGAAGAAGAACATAATGACTTCAAAATCTAAGGGACCGGTTTGGACAAAACTCAGCAGCACTTTTTCGTGCAGCTGTTGATAAAAATAGGATCGCCAATATGATCGCCAATGCCCGATGATGGATATGGCACAAGAAGAAGATTGTAGAACTGTTTCCATAACGGTCTTTGAAAATCAAACAAGGTGTTTAGACCTTAAATTGTTTAACAAACCCAGCATCTTAAACCATTCAGCCACCATGCTCCCTTATAGTTATTATAGATTCCCTCTATATAGAAGGAATAAAGTAGAACAGGGGTTGGACTACAAGACCTCAAAGATCCCTTCCAACTCTATTATTATCTATATGAAAGGGAATTTGGTGTAGTGGTTAAGGAGAAATTGTCATTCTGCCTTAAGCTTGAAGCCAATTGATTGACTTTTTGGTCTCAGCCTGAGCAAGAAAGCAAGGATAAACCCCTTTTGAAAATGTGCCAAGGTAATGGCATGGATTTGCTCATAGAAGTGCCAGGAGTGACAAGTAACTTGAAAGTGCATTCACACACAAACATACACACAAGCCCCTTTTGTATATTGCATTTATAATGCATAGGGATAAGGAAGAGTCACATTTTTCATTCGAAATAGTTAAAGAAGTATACAATGTAAGAGAATCATAACCAATTAATTGCATTCTCATGGGAAGATATAATAAGATACGAAATGAGAACAGGAACCTAAAATTAGAATGCGGTGTGTTATTTTCTCTGGGGGAAAAAAACCCACATTGCAACTAAGTGAGATGTTCAAAGGCTGAGGTATAATATTTGAAATCAATCGAGCCTGTGATATACTGTTTCCTTTTTCAAAATTGTCAACTCTTCCTGGAACAGGTGACGGTGGAGGGAAGAGGGAAGGAAGAGCAAATCACAACCTATGTAGGATGACCTGAGTTATGAACCTGAATCAGGTCATGACCCAATCTTCTTTTGGTTTTTATTTTAACCTTCATTCAGACATGCTAGAGAAACCATTACTTCCTGCATAAAAAAGACACCAGAAAAGGGAGCATCCCCTTACCTTCTTTTGTCTCCGACATAAGCAAATGAGAGAACTCAGATAGGAGTAGGAGCAAATTGGAAGATTTCAGAAAATCGATGGGTGCAAAGTATGAGGAGATATGTCCCTGTCCAAGGTGGAAGGTAATGCATCTTGAAAGCCAAGAAGCATCTTTCTTGTTCTACAAAAGCCATTCTGTTCTCTTCTCTTCTCTTTCCTTCCATCCTCTCCTCTCCTCTCCCCTGCCCTTTTCTCTTTACTCTTTCTTTTCCCTTCCCTTCCCCTCTTCTTCTCTCTCCCCTCCCCTTTTTTCTCTTCTCTTCTCTTCTCATCTCCCCTCTTCTCTTCTTCTTTTCCCTTCCCTTCCCTTCTCCTCTTCTCTTCTCTCCCCTGCCTTCTCTTCTCTTCTCTTCTCTTCTCTTCTCTTCTCTTCTCTTCTCTTCTCTTCTCTTCTCTTCTCTTCTCTCTGGCCTATATTAGTTGATGGTTTATTTGTTTCCATTAAAGACTCCAAACTGATACACTATGTAAATAAACATACTTAAAATACTTTATAATAGTAATAAAATAATTGGTGAATAAAATATAAAAGTACCTACCTATTAAAATGAATATCAGACCTAAATCGCATAAGATTGTCACTCAGCAAAACTTAGCAATCACCTGAGATCTTTCAAGGAAGAAGTTCTTCTGGCAAGAAATATACCTTTTCTGCATCTGGCTGGTCCAGCCATCCAGAGAAAAGATGAGCACCAGTGTAGAAAACCAAGATTGGTATAGAGAATCATGAAGCAAAACTGGTGGAACTGACACATTCCAGATTGGACAGACACAAAATGGACAGACATAATGTCCAAAAGGGACATTATGATAAGGGCCTCTCAGAGGCCCAAGTTCATTTTAGCTGTTTGAAAGCAACCTGGGCTTTCTTTGAAATATTAGAATGATATCCAGTTCAACAAGATGACTTAAAAATGAATTAATGCCCTATTTACGTCCACCTCTTTTGTTCTGTTTGGTGGAGAGAAGATACACATTCTAGCCAAAGATGAAAGTAATATCAGGCAGATATCACTGGAGATAATCTGGCCCTATCATCTCAATCTAACGTTGAACATAGAATTGTTGGGCTGGAAGGGACCTCAGAGGTCTTCTAGTCCAACTCCCTGCCCAAGCAGTAGACTCTATACCACTCTGGACGAACAGCTATCCATTCTGTTCTTCAAAACCTCCAATATGGAACACCCACAACTCTAGTAGGCAAGTTGTTCCATTGATTAATCATTGTGACTGTCAGGAAATATCTTACTTCTAGGTGAAGTCTCTTTTCAACAAGCTCCACCTCAACAATGCTCCATTCTTCAACAAACCAGCTAACTTGTCCATCTTTCCTCCCTGAGGGACCACAACTTACAAGCAAACCCTCATTAACACTGGTACTCTGTGTTCTGCTCCTTGCTGACACAAATTAAAATTATCTTTCTCCTCCCTCCACACACACATACACATACACATTCTTGGTGCTCAAGAGTATGTTGGATATGCCTTCCATCCTCACATCACTCCCCCCTCCCCATTTCTCCTCTCTTTTTTTCTGTATGAGTATAAAAATAACCAACAGCCAAGATTAGAAGCTGCTAATGCTTATCGCTGTCTGGCTTTTCCTCACTGCCATCTTCAAGACAAGCTTTCATTTTGGGGAAGCCTTGAAGATTGACTTGAGGGAAAGCATGTGGCAAAATAGCCAGCTCTTTATATGCAAGGCACCCCCTGAGGAACACGCAAAGGCCTCCTTCTCGACTTCTGATAAAGTAATTTAAAGCCAAGTCTAGCCTGCCAACTGAAACCTAAAGGGATTTGATGCAGTGTCAAAACCTTTGCCTTAGGAGGTCACTCTTTCTTCTAAGCTTTCATATAACAAAAGCAGAATAGTCCTTTTTTGGGGGGAGGGGGAACAATTCTCCTCCTCCTCTTCATCTTCATCTTCTTCCTCCCCTGCCTCCTCCCTTTGTCAGTTTTGTTTCAGTTTTACAAGATCCCCTGACAGTCGTTGTTGTTATTGTTGTTCTTAGTTGAGATTTGGGGCCTTTGATTTCAGCCTTCCTGAAAATTATTTTCATTAGTTGAGAGAGAGAAAGAGAGAGAGAGAGAGACTCTGAAGTAGCGTCCAAACTGTAAAAGGGTGGCCTGTTTCTCTCTCTCTGTGTGTGTGTGTATGTGTGTGTGTGTGTGTGTGTGTGTGTGTAATTGTCAAGGCTCTCCAGAAAGTTGCCTGATTGAAATCAACCCTGTGTCAGAGGCTGTCATATCTCAGAAAAGACATAAAACACGCAGAAACATCAATAAGCAACACGATTCTGACAGCTCGGAGACATTCCAGCTGACTAGAAGAGAAAAGGGGGTAAGGTTAGGGCTCTGAGGGAATATTTAAAATGCCTAACAGCCCGTTGAAGTGTTGGCAGGCATCAGGGAAGACCAGAAAAGACAAGATAAAGTCTATCAGGTTATCACCTGGTTCAAGACAGATCCCTCACAGCACGACCACGAGAACGAGACAATGGCACCCGTTGCCCTCCCACTCCTTCGGCCATCCTTCCCCTCCCATCCCCTCCCTGTTTAGGCCGCCGTGAGAAATGAAAATATGATTTTATTCTTTTATTTCCAAATGTAGCTAAGAAACCGTCTGTGTTACACCAAGGTTACCCAGACAACATTGCACGGAAGAAGAGGTTTTTTTTTTTCTTTCCTCGTTTTTATTTATTTATTTTTTATTTGTTTTGTTTTTGTTTCAAAGGATGTGGCGGAAAGGAGGGAAGATGTGACAGGGGACAGAACCAAATATAAGACAGAAAGAGCCAGAGAGAGAGAGAAAATCTTTGTGAATTCTGCTTCCAGCTAACATGTACAGAAATCAAAAGGAGGGTTTTTCCCCCCTAATTTAATTTCCTGTACACTGCCAGCTTTTGTTAAAAGATCAGAGATATTGCTATTTATTGAATTTTTAATATGATCTTTATTAAAAGGCGACGTGCATGTTTGAGGCTTTTTTCCTCCTCCTCTCTCTCTCTCTCTCTCTCTCTCTCTCTCTCTCTCTCTCTCTCTCTCTCTAAATATATAGAGATATAACAATCAAAGCAAAGGAATGGACTGTATTTATTCGCTATCATTCTCTTAGATTGTTATGATGATTCAGATACTCATTTCGGGTTTTTTTTTTTTTAAAAGATAACAATAAAAGTAGCCTGCAGATAAATGATTGTTCGATCAATGCAAGTCTATTTTGTTGGATAAACAATGGAGCTTAAGCCTTGCGACAGGCAAGTACGAACCGTGGTTTCACAGGCTGATTGTAGCTCACATGTCACATCATTGCACCTTCTGGAAGCTACAGGCAACCCATCTAGGTGAAGCTGTTGAGAGAGGAAGCTAGCCAAAGCCATTCCGAGATGCAGCTATGACATCTAATATAATTGTAAGGACACATACATTGTTGTGACAATCTACAGTAGGTCTGACTAGTGAATTACAAGAAATAATGGAATGCAAACAACCCTCTGTCACCGTGAGTGAGATACCTGCTTTGACTGCAGAAGGTCCCAGTTAGGATTTCTGATCCCACCAAGGAGAACCCACCAATGAAACGGGGGAGAATTCCAGAGCTTCGGGGTGATCAGTAGTGAAGCCAAGATCTGAATGAAGCTGCAGGTATTTGTCAGATCAAAACATTTTTTTTACTGCCAGTTCTGTGGGCGTGGCTTGGTGGGCGTGGCAGGGGAAGGTTACTGCAAAATCCCCATTCCTCCTGATCAGCTGGGACTCGGGAGGCAGAGAATAGATTGGGGCAGGGCCAGCCAGAGGTGGTATTTACCAGTTCTCCGAACTACTCAAAATTTCCGCTACCGGTTCTCCAGAACTGGTCAGAATCTGCTGAATACCACCTCTGTCTTAAACCCAGTTTCCATCATACTTTAACATTTCTCTCTCTCTCTCTCTCTCTCTCTCTCTCTCTCTCTCTCTCTCTCTCTCTCTCTCTCTCCCTCCCTCCCTCCCTCCCTCCTTCCCCCTCTCCCCCTCCCTCCCCCTCTCTTCTCCTTGATTTTCTAGGTAAAGCACTGAGACCTATATAGAAAAGTTTACTTTAGATATATTCTCAAAAAAAAGGTTTGCTCTTGGCATTTCACACCATCTGAAAAAATGAGCATTTGTGTTATAATAGAGGCCTCCAGTGTAAAGGGCCCACCTAAGTCCATCTATAATGACTATAATTCCTGTTCAAGGCCCCCCTCCCCCCCTACAAGAAATGACTACCCCTCTGATTGTCTCGCAGGATTCTGGCAAATCCAACTGCATGAGTAGATTTGAGAATGATGAACAGCAAGTGGAACTGTTCTTTTACTGCAGTTAAGAAAAAAAATTGCTTGGAAAACAAATGGGCATATTTCCCAAAGAACCACAGGTGTTTTTTTTTTAAATAACAATGATTGCATCATTTCCTATTAAGACTTTTTATTGTGAGGATTGAGCTAAAGGACAGTTGATAGGTCCCAGTCTGTCTTCAACCATGCTGTCATTTCCACTGGCCAAGGTTGATAGACCATTTGTAATCTCTACAAATGATGTCCAAGATCCAGTTGAAGAACCTTTTAACTAGTTACACCAGCAGATACTAGGAATGCAGTGGCTCAGTGCCTAAGATGCTGAGTTTGTCGATCAGAAAGGTCGGCAGTTCGGCGGTTCAAATCCCTAGTGCTGCGTAATGGAGTGAGCTCCCGTGACTTGTCCCACCTTCTGCCAACCTAGCAGTTTGAAAGCATATAAAAATGCAAGTAGAAAAATAGGAAACACCTTTGGTGGGAAAGTAACAGCGTTCCATGCGCCT
This sequence comes from Natrix helvetica, assembly GCF_964273705.1. Classification (NCBI taxonomy): domain Eukaryota; kingdom Metazoa; phylum Chordata; class Lepidosauria; order Squamata; family Natricidae; genus Natrix; species Natrix helvetica. The sequence goes on from NC_138556.1 coordinate 5,512,869, forward strand.
TCGGCATTGAGTCATGCCAGTCACATGACCACGAAGACGTCTTCAGACAGCGCTGGCTCTTCGGCTTTGAAATAGAGATGAGCACTGCCCCCGTAGAGTCGGGAATGGCTAGCACATATGTGCGAGGGGAACCTTTACCTTTACCAGCAGATACTGCTACACCTTCAAACCAGCCAGATTCTCCATTAATTCATGTTCTAATTCTCTGCCTGCCTCAGTATATCATGGTACCCTAAACTGTTAGTTGACACAGCTCTGCTAATCATTTTGTGATTTTGCAACCTGGGAACTGCACTTCAACAAAGTAGAAGGGCATCAGTGGGTCTGATTCTATGTATTGGATTCCATTTTGCTTGTTCAATTTCAGGGTGTTGTGTGAAGAAAATAAGAGCTTTCAAAGCAATGTACAGAGAGCAAAGTTGCAAAAGGAAATGGAAAAATCAGAGGCAAACCCTTTTTTCTATTAGCTAAATCTGATTAATTTATTTTTAATAATGATTAATTAATTAATTAATTATCAGGGCAAACTTTTCCAGATCATTTTAATGCTAAGACTAGTAACATATATACTGTTGGGATTCCAAGTTTGTAGATGGAAAAATCGATTGGAATGACTTCTCCAGACTTTTCCAGGGAAATGAAAACTTCCCCAAATATTTCTCAAGAATTGAATTCCTTTTGGTAGGTAGGTAGGTAGGTAGGTAGGTAGGTAGGTAGGTAGGTAGATAGATAGATAGATAGATAGATAGATAGATAGATAGATAGATAGATAGATAGATAGATAGATGAGATAGAGATAGAATAGGTAGAGGTAGAGGTAGAGATAGAGATAGATATAGAGATAGAGAAATAGAGAGATAGAGAGATGGAGAGATGATGATGATAGAGAGAAAGATGAGATAGAGGTAGAGGTAGAGGTAGAGATAGAGAGATAGATAGATGAGACAGAGATAGAGATAGAGAGATGAGATAGATATAGATAGAGATTAGATAGAGATGAATATTGATTAGATAGAGATAGATGTTGATTAGATAGATAGGTAGACAGACAGACAGACAGATTGATTAGATAGAGATAGAGATTTGGTGAACTTTCAATTTACATATATAGCAAATGAGAAATGATACAGAAAATGTCCACTGGATATTTAAAACACACCCTCTCAGAAACTGAAAATACATCAAGGGGAACTTCTAAATAATGAAATTGTTGAAGGGTTGTTGGGTGGAGACCCAAGAATTCATTAACTGGATCCACTGTCAAGTCATTCTTTTGGTTCAGAGAGTTTTTCTCATTTTCAGGTGGAATTTATCTACTTAAAACTTCAGTCCATTCACCTGTATCCTTCAGTCTGAAATTACAAATAGAGTCTAGCTGGAATTGAGGAGAGTGTCCATGCTGTTGTCCGGTATCTTAACACTCAACAAGTGTCTCGCTTAGCAGCAAAAATTTTGAGCTCCACTGTGGTTATAAGCTAAGGACTGTCTGCACCTCTTTTCTCTTTGAGTTGAGATGCTCTTGCCCAGCACCTGCTCTGATCTTAGACATGAACTTGAAGTCTAACATACAGTTGCTAATTTAACAACTGCAGTAATTCACTTAACAACTGTGGAAAGAAAGGTCACAAAATGGGGCAAAATTCACTTTTAAAATGTTTCATTTAGCAAGGGAGATTCTGGTCTCAATTGTAGTTCACAAGTTGAGGATTACCTGTAATCTCTTTGGCTGTCCTCAGTGGCTGACTTGAGTTTTGCAACCTGGGCATGGTGCCATGTCTGATAACCCTAGTTATTGTGAACCTACACCTGTGTCACCTTAGGCGACTCCCAATGGTGGGATTCAGCCAGTTCGTTCCACTTCGGGAGAACGGGTTGTTAACTTTCTGAGCAGTTTAGTGAACAGGTTGTTGAAAGAAATCATTAGGGCAGAGAATTGGTTGTTAAATTACTTGAGTCCCACCACTGGGGACTCCTAGCCATGAAAAAGTTCCCCATCCTGATCCACCTGGACCATCAACGACTCTCCATGTTGGGGAAACCTGCCCTGGAAGCCATCTTTATGGTTGGAGCTTCAGAGCTGCCACATTTAGTGCCTGGGAAAATGGAATTATGGTGGAGAATTAGCCATAACAACATTCCTCTCTCTGGAAGTCAAAGGCATTCAGCCTGCACCTGGATGGGAGTGACTGGGAGTTGTGTCCAGTTGGGATCGTGCATTGATTGGACCATGCAATGGACTTGTGGGTGCAAGGGATGGATCTTTATCTATCTTTTGGATGGGGAAAACCTGGAGACTCTCAGATTTGGGTTTTCTCAGATGTGCCAGTATGACATCTCTAATAAAGTGGAACTTTGAGGAACTTCAAGCCTTGGAGTCTTCTTTCGTTGGGGGTGTTACTTGGAACCCTGACATTCTCACTTAGCAACAGAACTTTTGGGCTCAGTTGTGGTCGAGGATTACTTGTAGATTTGGCTCATCTACTGAAGTCTCTTGGCTTCTTTACCTGGGAGGGCTGATCATCACTCTAACCCAGTGATCATCAACTGGTGGTTCATGCAGAACTGATGGCCCACGAGAAAATGTTGGTGGTCCATAGAAAAAATATTTGCATTTTTTATATTACACTGAACACTATCTTTTTAAAAAATTCATATTAGTGGCCCATGGGATTTAAAAAGTATGAATTCAGTGATCCCTGAGGTCTGAAAGGTTGGTGACCCCTGCTCTAGCCCAATACATAACAGGGTAAGTTGAATTGGCCAATTGTCAACTTGCTGAGTGCTATCCAATCTCTCCCAAGAAGATTTCCCAATCCTGCAGTCTAATTTTAGCTGGAAATGCCTGGGAGGTTGGTTCAAATGCCCATAGTTCTTCTGAGCAAAAAAGACCCAGTTTTCTATTGCTGTTAATAAGAAGAGTCTATGGTCTCCCTTTCAAAATAACAGCAGGGAGAACAGCACGGAAATATATCCCTTGCATGTCGATTCTCTTCTTTCAAAGAAAAAGCTCAGAGCTCTGACAGCATAGCTGCTTAAAAATGAGGGGAGGAGAAAATAATTTCTCGAACCTTGACTTCCTGTCGTCCTACAGATAATGAGACAACTACTTAAATCACATTTTAAAAGTGCTGAGTAGCTGAAGCTGCCGCCTAATGATGTTACTCAGCTTGTTGGGGTGTGATTGACACTAAAAGTAATAAATTAGAACAGAAAATGATTTTACAAGATCCCCAGGATGACAGACAGGCTAACTGTAATATCCTCAATTACAGTTGTCACCGGATTTTATATCTGTTCACACTGAACTTGCCAAGGCAGGGAAACGGTACAATTTCATGGGCCATTGCCAGGTCTGCCAATGATGAGAAATTTCCACAGACTTGGAAAGCAAATGAGCTATGAATACTCAGGAAAACAGAGCGGGGAAGCGAGGGGGAGAGAGAGAGGGAGATTTGAAGACTGGATCTCATCCTCTGCGAAGGGATGCATTCAAATGTTTGCACGTTAAAGCCTGGGTGAGGTTGATTGGGGTTGAAAATTAAATAATAGTATGAATTCCAGAAAACTAACGTAAGCAGAAGGTGAGTTCTTGCCCTCCGGGATCTTCCAAGTCTGAAATTTGAACAGATTCCCCCTTCTCCCTCACAATAACAACAGGTGGGTGTCTATAAGGAAGAAAGGATCATCGGTGATAGCACCCATAGAATTTATGGAATTCGTTCCCAAGAGGAGCCTGACTGGAACCCACGTTGGCATCTTTTCGGTGCCAGGAGAATGACTTTTTTATTTCTCAAGCTACTTAATTGGCTTTTAATTGTATTTTTGGTTAAAAAGGATGAGGGTGAGTGGAAGGAGGAGGAGGAGGAGGAGGAGGAGGAGGAGGAGGAGGAGGAGGAGGAGGAGGAGGAGGAGAAAAAGAAGAAGAAGAAGAAGAAGAAGAAGAAGAAGAGGAAGAGGAAGAAGAAGAAGAAGAAGAAGAAGAAGAAGAAGAAGAAGAAGAAGAAGAAGAAGAAGAAGAAGAAGAAGAAGAAGAAGAAGAAGAAGAAGAAGAAGAAGAATTGTAGGAAGGAAAGCTGTAGAGAATAAGGAAAGTGATCTTTATGGGGATATTGAAGATCTGCCACCAACACAATGTAAGGTGTGACATATTTTAAGTCCACAACAGGCAGATAATATTTGGAAGTGACTCAAACCAACAAACTGAACTAGAGAGAGATACAGAACAATCAGACTTACAAGCTTCCATTCTTGTAAGCAATTTCAAAAAAATAGTTTTATCCTTCCTAACCTTAGAAAGGGGAAGGAGGAAGGATTGACAGCCTTGGAAATTCTCCAGTGAATTTGATGGCAGAGACGTTGGATGGAGAATTTCCAACCCAGTGCTCAAGCAGGAGACCTTATGCAATTTCCAACACATTCCAAAAATCTCTAGTGATGGAGCACCCATAACTCCTGTTCTGTTCTGTTCTGTTCTGTTCTGCTCTGCTCTGCTCTGCTCTGCTCTGTACTGTACTGTACTGTTCTATTCTATTCTAGTCCAGTCCAGTCCAGTCCATTCCTTTCCTTTCCATCCCAATTCTATTCCTATTCCATTCCAATTCCAATTCCATTCCTATTCCTATTCCTATTCCTATTCCTATTCCTATTCCTATTCCTATTCCTATTCCTATTCCTATTCTATTCTATTCTATTCTATTCTATTCCATTCCATTCCATTCCATTCATTTCCTTTCCATCCCAATTCTATTCATATTCCTATTCCTTTTCCATTCCATTCCATTCCAATTCCAACTCCATTCCTATTCCTATTCCTATTCCTATTCCTATTCCTATTCCTATTCCTTTTCCATTCCATTCCATTCCAATTCCAACTCCATTCCTATTCCTATTCCTATTCCTATTCCAATTCCAATTCCAATTCCAATTCCAATTCCAACTCCATTCCTATTCCGATTCCTATTCCTATTTATATTCCTATTGCTATTGCTATTCCTATTCCCTATTCTAGTCTATTCTTGCATTAGAAATTATCTCAAATAGCAAGCAGAGGTTCTCGTGATTGGATTGTGAAACATCTGCATTTATTTAGTGAGGAGGTGGTCAGAAAATTCATAGGCATATCGATCTTGCAGAATATCAATTTATCTCCAGGAATTGAAGAATCGAAGCTAAGACCTCACCTTCATCAGAAGGGAGTCTTAAGAGAAAATAGCATCACCTGTAGCTGTGAGCTCAAACTTACACCTTCATAGAGTAGGTAAGGCTATTCTGGGTATAGAATCCATTCCATAATGGTTACCAAATTTTAATGCAATGCAGTATTTCTGGTTTGTTTTTCTAGAGTATCAAATGCCAATTTATCTAATTTGGGAAGTGTTGAAGGTTTTTTTATTCATTTTTATGGGAAAGGAAGGGGCTAATATAGAATGATAAAAATTAAAATATACTTTCCCTCCCCACAATGGAAGCCTTTAGTTCCCATTTTAAATTCTGATCCCCTTTTCTGAGATTCCTCTCAACTTTAACTCTATTATATTTGAACTCTGAACAACATAGAAGTACGTCCATGGTAAGTTCTTGAACCAGGAGAAGGAATAGAAATCTAACTTCTAAAATGCTCCTGCATGTCTCTTAGTTCTAGGACATTAGATTGTTGTTGTTTTTTTCTCTGAATATGAAAACAATCATGAAAGACACAGCAAATGTGGAAAATCACAAATGGCTTTTTCTTTGCTACCTACAGTTTTTAAACATATTTGCTTTGGAGTTTGTTTGTTTGTTTGTTTGTCTAGCCACTTGGTATCCTATGGTAAAAGAAGGAGAAATTTCAAATGGCTTCTTGCAGACTTTCTGAATCAATGCTGCCCGATAACTGATCTTCCGTCACTTTGTCAAGATCCTTCAAACAATTTCTTCTGATAAACCATTGCCTCCTTTTTGGGTGTTCTTTTCTTTTTCTTCTTCTTTCCTCCGACTTTTCTAGATTGGTCAAGGGGAGAAATTGCTTCATCTACCACTCTATTTAAACATTTACCTTAGCCGTCTGCTCTCGGAAACCGAAACACATATTTAATTTGGCTCTTTTGTTGCCATGGGTCTGAGGTTAGTTAACTTCAATTTTCGATTTCAAAAGCTATCAAATATGGCTGGGATAAGAAATCAATTTTTCTCAGCTGCTTCTGTTTTTATTCTTTCCTTCCCCCCCCCCCTCCTGTGTTCTCTTCTTCTTTTTTTTCCTATGGTCTGAAGAAGGTCTAAGATTGGCCCGGCCACACCACATGGAAACACCAGAGATCAGTTCACTGGACATTGTGTAGTAGCCACCTCAATTATGGGCAGCTTCTCATAATTTAGCCTTTATAACACCTAATTTCAGGATGGAACTCATATTTAATTCATGAAAGTTTCCACAAGAGTAATTGTGAAATAAATTGCCATGGGGAATATATATATATATATATATGCTGGTTTTGTTGTATTCGGGTCTTTTCCCGTGTAACCTTACACGGGAAAAGACCCGAATACAACAAAACCAGCATACCTACACCCGTGAAAATCTACGAAAACAAATATATATATATATATATATATATATATATATATATATATATATATATATATATATATATATATATATATATATGTATGTGTATGTGTGTGTGTGTGTGTGTGTGTGTGTGTGTGTGTGTGTGTGTGTGTGTGTATGTATCTATGTATCTATGTATCTATGTATCTATGTATCTATGTATCTATGTATCTATGTATCTATGTATCTATGTATCTATGTATCTATGTATCTATGTATCTATGTATCTATGTATCAGTGATGTGCGGTGAGGTTTATGGCTGGTGAGGCTGGTGACATCATCAGCGCGAGCCGCGGTCCCCTTCATATTGACTCAGGAGTCAGGAAGGAGGGGAATGGGGCCACGTGTGCCCATTCCCCTCCTTCCTGACGCCTGAGTCAACATGAAGGGGACCATGGAGCACGCTCCGCGGGACTGCATCTCACGCTCCGCGGTCCCCTTCATGTTGACTCAGGAAGGCTGGGAATGGGACCACGTGTGCAGCAGGGAGGCTGAGGCTAGAGGAGCACGTGTGCAGAAGGCTCCTCAGTGCCTTTTCCCTTTTCCCTTTTTTTATTTTCATGATGAGAGCGGTGAGGCTCTGCCTCCCCTGCCTCCCCTGACCGCACGTCCCTGTTATGTATGTATGTATGTATGTATGTATGTATGTATGTATGTATGTATGCATGTATGTATATGTACATGTACATGTACATGTATATGTGTTTGGGCATACCAGGGGTTGTAACACAAATACATATATATGTGTGTGTGTGTGTGTGTGTGTATGCATGCATATGTGTATGTGTGTGTATTATATGTGTGTGTGTGTGTATACACACAAACTTATTTTCATAGATACAATTACAAAATTAACACTTATTTTAATTCTTTAATTCTGTGTGAAGAATCCTCTTATTGCTTCTACTTATTCCCCATTTTTAGCATATACATACATACATACATACATACATACATACATACACATACATACATACATACACACATATATATATATATGTGTGTGTGTGTATGTGTATGTATATACACACACATATACACACAGACAAACTTATTTTCATAGACACAATTACAAAATTAACACTTATTTTAATTCTTTATTTCTGTGCGAAGAACCCTCTTATTGCTTCTACTTATTCCCCATTTTAACATGCATGTATGTGTGTGTATGTATATATATCTATCTATCTCCTTGACTTTTGCTATTGTGTGAAAACTCTGTACTAATAGGGTAAGAGAAATAGTTGTGGTAGCCACCCGCATCCCAGCCGTCAGATCCATTGCTCAATAACCAGATGGGTAACATTTAACGGGGGGTGCAAAATCCCAGGAATTTATAATCTCCTAATTAATGAGTATGTTGCTGTGATCGACTCCTAACTTCCAGAGCCGCAGATAAAACGCCCGATAAAAGCGAGTTAAATGACACGGATCACTTGCAAGGCCAAAGCAGTGACGGTAGTTTAATTTCTGCGCTGGGTTTTTAGACAAAGCCGTAACGTTTCATATTGCTTTATTGACAGACAATGATAACATTGGTAATGTGTGTGTGTGTGCGTGCGTGCACGCGCCCACACACACACACACACACACATGCAAACAACCACACACACAGCCCAATTCTCCCACCAAAATAACTGTTACACACGCATGCACAGAGAGAGGCACGCACACACGCGCACACATTTTGCCCTTTTTCCCCCCCATCTCCCTGTTTCCATGGTAACAAGGTGGGTGAGGCCTCCAACTGCCAACTCAGCTGTCATCCTTTCACCCTAAAAGCCTCATAATTGCTTTTATTTGCATACGACAATTAGGCAGGATGGCTCACAGCAAGGGAACCAACCCCTCTCTCTCCCAACACACACACAACGCCAGCCTGCAATTTATAAAAGATACACACCATGTGGTAGAGTTCTGAAGTGGAATGATGTGCCCTTTCATGTGATTATAAGCCATTAACAAAAGAAAACATTCCCCCTTTCAGGCTATTAAAAAAATGCCTATCTGGTGTGAACCTGCAAAAAAAAAATGTATAAAAAAAATTTAAAAAATGAAGAGGGAGAGAATGAGAAGGGGAAAAAAAAAAGGAATATTCCCCAAAGTTTGGCCTCCTGTATCTAGACCCTTCACATTCATTATCACATTGAACTCAAAGAGAGAAAGAGAGAGAGAGAGAGAGAGAGAGGGAGGGAGGGAGGGAGGGAGGGAGGGAGGGAGGGAGGGAGGGAGGAGAGAAGTCCCATAAAAAGAGTTACATTGCAGCATTTGTTTTTATGAATAACCAACAGAACATGCAACAAGGGCAGGGATTTCGGAGTGTGTGTGTGTGTTTGGGGGGGGGGGTTCCTGTGATATTGTGGTCCCCTTCTGAGCCAGATGGGGGACGAATCCCCAGCATCATTTCTCTCTCTCTCAAGAGTAGTCCAGTACAATAAAGAATCCAGATTAATTTCCAAATTGGGATGACGAGATGCCCAGGGAAAAATCTCCACACGTGTTAAAAAGTCAATGCCGGTGAGAAATGTTCAACCTTCAAAATGCTATCCCAAAAGGTGCTTTTTCAGAAGGCAACTGGACTTTCTTGGGGTTTTTTTTTTTTTTTTTTGAAGATGTTTCGCTTCTCATCCAAGGAGCTTCTTCAGCTCTGACAGGCTAGTGGGGAATGGCAGAATTTATATTCCTTGCAGGCAGCTGGTCATTTGCATCCTTTGAGAGGGTCGCTGAGACCACTTGGAGGTTTATCTCTGTCCTCAGGGTCACTTGAGTGGTGCTCCTGGTTCCTGCAGTCTGCAATTTTTCCTCTGGAAAGCCGTTCCTACTCCCACACCATTCAAAGGATGGAAATCCTTCCATTCCCCACCGTCAGAGCTGAAGAAGCTTCTTGGATGAGAAGCGAAACATCTTCAAAGAAAAAACAAGGAAGTCCAGTTGCCTCCTGAAAAAGCATCTTTGGGACAACCAGGACCTTGGATGGCTGAGAACTTCTACAGACCTTCAAAATGCTACATGTCCAAGCAGGGTCGGTTTGGAACAGTTCGGGCGAACTAAATGCCAATTTTACATCTGGTTCACCGAACTGGTAGTTGCAAAGACTGGCTGGCCCTGCCCATCCTGCCCCACACATCCCAGGAGTCTCCACGAGGCCCCTTTTGGATGCCAGATAAGTGCAGGGCCCACATGCAGGCTCTGGGAGGGTGAGAAAATGGAAGTTCTGGAAGTCTGTAAACCATTTACGGCCTCTGGAGGGCTACCAGAACCGGGGGAAGATGAAAACACTCCCCCCACCCTGCCGTGGTGCAGGAGGTCAAGGTTACACCCACCCAGCAACTGGGCAGAGAACCAGTTGCTAAAATTTTGGAATCCCACCCCTGTAGTCCAAGAGTTATCGTTGTTTATTTAGAGAATGTCTATCTTTCTTATTTCCACTCATTGCTGTTTAAAACAGTAATTAAACAGTGTTTCAAACTTCCACCAAAACCAAGAATTCCTCTTTCTCTTATCACAATTTTGCTGTCTTCTCTCTTTGACGCGCAACCTACATTCTGGAAACTCTTTGGATGGCACAGATGTACCTGACGGTGATGTCTACTCCAGCCTTAGAAACATAGATACACTTTTGCCCCCCTATTGGACCGGGATGCCTTACGCACAGTCACTCATGTGCTGGTGACGTCTCCCCTTGACTACTGCAATGCTCTCTACATGGGGCTTCCCTTGAGATGCACTCGGAGACTGCAGTTGGTCCAGAATGCGGCCGCGCGGGTGATTATGGGGAGTACTAGGTACTCCCATGTAACACCTCTCCTGCGCGAGCTGCACTGGCTTCCTGTGGTCTATCGAGTGCGTTTCAAGGTTTTGATAACGATCTTTAAAGCGCTCCATGGCACAGGACCTAGTTACCTGCGGGATCACGTCCTGCCCCATACATCCCTATGACCAATTCGCTCGCACAGAGAGGGACTTCTCCAGGTGCCGTCCACCAAACAGTGTCGGGGGGCGACGCCTAGGAGCAGAGCCTTCTCTGTGGCGGGCCCAGCCCTGTGGAATGACCTCCCCCCTGATATCAGGATTACCTCTGATCTCCGCTCCTTCCGTGTAAAGCTCAAGACCCACCTCTTCCAATTAGCTGGCCTGACTCAACCATAGTTTTTATCCTATTGCTCCTGACGGGTTTTTTAAATTTCGTAATTTTAACTGAGGGTGTTTTAAATAGTTATTTTAATTTTATGTTTATATATATTTTATGAGTGTTACCTCCTCCAGGTACATGTATGTGTATGTGTTTATTTGTATTTGTATATGTATTGTGTATATATGTATATTGTATGTGTTTTTATTGTACGCCGCCCTGAGTCCTTTTGGAGAGGGTGCGGCTAACAAATTAAATTTCATTTCATTTCATTTCATTTCATGATACACTTGGTGAGCTTTTACCAGCACCTTCCTGATGAACAGGAATATAAAATCAATTTTAGATGGAAAGGTACATTAAACAACTTTACCCTGCCTGGGAAGTATTTAGGGCATCGTTTGGCAGATTTTGAAGCCACCAAATTAAGAAAACCTATCCTAAATCATTTCACAATACTAAGACAAAGCATATCTTGTGTTGGTTTTTCAGTTGCGGTTGGATATCAAGATCTCAAAAGCTTTGAAAGAAATCTATTTTATCAACAGTGCAATTCTATTGTACAGAGGAAGAGGCAGTCTTGATTTTTTTTTTGCCCAGCAAGGTAGAAAGAGAAGAGAGTTGCTATTTAAAGTTCTCATGTTGGTTATTCTTAATTTATCTCCATGACTTCGAGATTTTTTTCTCTTGCACATTCTTTCCTCTTTTCACCATTTCCTACCCATTGATTCTAGTAAAAGAAAAACAAAGTAGGCAAGCAACTTTTTGCTGTACTTTTTCCTCTTCCCAGATTGTGGTGGCAGTTTGGGAAAAGATGGTTTATTTTCAGTGATGCCTAGTTTCAGATTTTCCCTTGTGAGGGAAAACATGGAAAAAAAAAAGACTAGAAATGACATGATAGTACTGTACCAGTACTATCCAGAAGCCATGGATGGAAACTAATCAAGGAGAGAAGCAACCTGGAATTAAGGAGAAACTTCCCAACAGTAAGAACAATTAACCAGTTGAACAGTTTGCCTTCAGAAGTTGCGGGTACTCCGCATATAAAGAAAACTTGCACAAGATGTTTTATAGATGGCATTTTCCGCTGGCAAGATTGGCAAGGAGTTTAAAGACATATCAGCTAAATGTTGGAAATGCCACTAGACACCTGGGTCATATTACCATATGTGATGGACATGTGCAGAAGCCAAAAAAATACTGGACAGAAATGCATACGTGGTTGGAGAAGATGATACAACAGCACATTGATTTGAAACCCAAAATATTCTTGCTGGGGATTTTACCAGGAATTTACAGTAAAGATAATGCATATTGGATTATTCGTGTATTAACAGCAGCTAGAATTGTATTTGCACAAAACTGAAAAAGTGAAGCGATTCCTATGGCTGAGAAGGTGATTAGGAAAATATTAGAATGTGCAGAAATGAATATGTTAACACTTGTCATTAATGAGAAGGAACAAAGTGAATATTATATCATATGGCAACTGTTCTATCGATGGCTAGAGAATTAATATGAAAGTTAGAAATACAAGTAGTGAACTATAGAAAATATATCAATAGAATTAAATGTTGAAATGAGGATTGTTATAGTATTAGATATACCGTATTATGTATATTAATATTAAGTTAAGAGTGGACAAATAATGAAAATGACTGTAAATTTTAATTGTTATTGCAGAAGACATTTGTACCCAGATGACCCTCTGTTTAATGGAAGATAGATTGTTTGTATTAAAATAAATTAAAAATTAAAAAGAAGAAGAAGCTGTAGGTGTTCCATCACCGGAGGTTTTTAAGAAGAGGCTGGATAGCCATTTGCCTGAAATGGTATAGGGTCTCCTGCTTGAGCAGGGGTTGGACTAGAAGACCTCCAAGATCCCTTCCAAGTCTATTATTCTATTCTGTTATTCTGGTTTTTGGGTCTCTTGTGGCAATGTAATGATTCCAAACTGATATCACAGTATTATAATTTTGGAGTTTACATGAATCCATATCTTAGATACAATTCCATTCTTTTCCCAGAGATTAATTCCCTTATACGTTTGGTGAATCCATAGAAGATACAAAGAGAATTCAATTCAGTGACATTTCTAATTTAATATATATAGTCCTCAACGTATGACAGTGATGGAGCCTGCCCATTATGGTTATATTTCATAACGATTGTAAAATAGGTCAATAAATCAGCAAAAGATCTAGTTCGCGCAAAGCTTATTGTTTGGTAATACATCTTAATAATGTCTACTAATAAAACATGAATGGTCTCAGCAACTTTTCTTTTCTACATTAAGTTGAGAATATTTGTTTCTTTTTAAATAATGTGCAAATTAGAGATCCAACCTAGAACTAAGGAGAAACTTCCTGGCAGTTAGAACAATTAATCAGTGGAACAGAAGTTGCCTCCAGAAGTTGTGAATGCCCCAACGCTGGAAGTCTTTAAGAAGAGATTAGACAACCATTTGCCTGAAATGGCATAGGGTTTCCTGCCTGAGCAGGGAGCTGAAGACCTCCAATGTCCCTTCCAATTCTGTTATTCAAGTGTGGAACCCAAACCTTTATGGTCAGCAGTGGAGACGCGAATGGGATTTGGATTAATGAAATAAGAAAGACAAAGAAATAATTAGTGCTTCATTTCATTCACCATCACTGGTCAAAATGGACATTACCAAAGGAGTCACACTTTGCACCAACAGGTCAAAGAACTCATGTGTCCTATAAAGGCCTTTGCCTTTATTATTTCTCACAGGCCATTGCAACAACAAAATCTGATTTTTCCATTTATTGCATTCTTTTGTTCTGACCTGAGCCCAATATTAGTATGGATGATGTTGCCTAGTTGGGTAATGAAACTTCTGCAAGAAAATATGCAAGCTCAGAGAACACCAAAGAACCCAAAAGTATAACTATCAGTACAGAAAATGCTTTCAGAAAGGTATCACTATCTTCCTTGTGCGTTCACCAAACATACAAGAAAAACATTTTCTTGTTTTTTCCTCAGGAATTTTTTTTTGAAAAAGTATTTAAAAAGATGTTGAGACTCTAGAAAAAATGCAGAGAAGAGCAACTAGGATGATTGGGGACAGGAGACTAAAACATATGAAGAACAGTTGCAGGAACTGGACATGGCTAGTCTAGTGAAAAGGATGACAGGGGGGACATGATAGCATTCTTCCATTATTTGAGGGGCTGCCACAGAGAGGAGAGGGTGAAGCTATTTTCCAAGGCACCTTAAGGCCAGACAAGGAGTAATGAATGGAAACTGACTAAAGGAGAGATTCAAGCTGGACATAAGGAGAGATTTTCTGACAGTGAGAACAATCAACCAATGGAACAAAAGTTGCCTTTGGAAGTTGTGGGAGCTTCATCACTGGAGGATTTCAGGAAGAGATTGTACTGCCATTTGTCAGAATTGATGTAGAGTCTTCTGCTTGGACGAGGGTGGGGGGTTGGACTGAATGACCTACAAGGTCCCTGCCAACTCTGCTAATCTAATCTAATCTAATCTAATCTAATCTAATCTAATCTAATCTAATCTAATCTAATCTAATCTAATCTAATCAGGATTTCCATTGGACATGCATTTAGTAAACTTTGGCACAAGAACATGGCTACCATTTGGTAACTTAGCTTCCAAGCATTGTTTAGATGGGCTGAAGGGAGAAGGGAGCTAGAATTTGTCATAAATATAATAGCCCCAAATATGGACTCTTTTGGAACAAAATTTTGGATAGGTAGGAGGCAGAAGTGGGTTTCTACCAGTTTGCACCAGTTTGGGCAAACTGGTAGTGGTAATTTGGCCTGGGTCGCAGAACCGGCAGTGACCGAGGCTGGCCATGTCTCCAAACCAGTTCACCAGTCTCCGCTGCCATTGCCGTCATATATTCCTCAGGAGAAAATACCTCCTGAGATATTTTAGCTCAGTTTTATCCTTCATTTTCTTTAGGGTTTTTGTTTTCTGACTTCAACTTTCATTAATATTTCTAGAGTACACTCGTCCTAATAATCGTCCTTGGGGGTGGGAAAATTGCTTGTCTTAGATCTTGCATGGCCACTAACTTTGATTCCCACCGAGTCAGTGTGCCTGCATCTCTCCTTCATCCACACACCCCCTCCAGAGGCGTTTATATCCATTGGAGTCTGACCCTACCTCTGTCACAACCTCATCAACCAGTCATTTCTGACTGTGAGGTCAATCTTTCTTATTGGTCCACCTCTGAGCTGATTGTAGGCTTGGAACAGAAATTCACTTTTTTAACAGTCTCATGTGTTCTAAGCAAAATGGATTCCTAGGAGAATGAGTGCCATTTTCTTACCATCTTCATTTTTGCTCAACTACAGCAAGAAATGATTCCGGGGCTTTATTTTCTATTCTGTACTTATTACATTGTGTTCTGAAATGAAAATCCTTTTTTTTAAAATGGAAGGAAAAAATGTGAAAAACCTAGAAAATGAGAGGAGATTGCTTAAAAGTTTTTCTTCTTGTACTGCTTTCACAAGAGATTACATCAGATGTTGAGTGACTGCAAGGACTGGAAGTCCACTGCTGCAGTTAACTGATTTAAATCTTCTTATGTTTGGCAGAGTTAAATAATGCAGCACTAGAGAATATATAAGATTAGATTATTACATCGCTAAACATTAGATAATACCTTCAGTTTCCTCCCTTCCAATGTACCAAGCATCTATATTTCTTCATATCTTCATGAATTTCTGGGAATATAGCTCAAATGAAGACTTATTGGTGAAGAGTAATTCAAAACACACCAGAACAACTAGACACAAAGACATTTTTTTCCTTAATGCCATCACTCTGCTAAACAACTAATCCCCACAACACTGTCAAATTATCTACTAAGACTGTATTACGATTATTCTTATCTTCCTTCCTGGTACCTATCTCTTTCTACTTATGACTATAACCATTTTGCTTGTATCTTTAAAATTTACATTATTTTATTTGTTTCCTAGTATAATTTGTGTTGTACAAACAAGGAATCATAAGATAGTGTTGTATCTTATGATTCTTGATGAATGTATTCTATTTTCTTTTTCTTTATGTCCACTGAGAGCATAGGCATCAAAGACGCACCTTGTGTGTCTAATCACATTGGTCAATAAAGAATTCTATTCTATTCTATTCTAAATAGTGCTGTTTAAATAAATTTTTGGTCATGTGAACGAGTCTCTTTTGAGAGAGGGGCGGTCTAGAAATCCAATAAAGTTAAGTTAAGTTTACCAAATATCTGCAAGTAATAGCAATATGGTAATTTAATATACAGATAGAAAATATTTTGTTCACACACTAGTCACATTGTCAGCCAAGTTAGCAATCATGTGTCCTCCTGAAAGTTTGGATTGGATCCTCCTGTGTAACTCTGGTTGAAAATTTTGGTAGTATTTTTCAAAATATTCTTTCAAAATCTCTTTTCTGCGCTATTTTTATGCTCTTTGAATAGTGCAGAATCATTGAAGAACTCAAAAAGAGGAGGAGGAGGAGGAGGAAGAAGAAGTAGGAAAAAAACAAGAACAAGAAGAATTTTCCAAAAGTTCTCATCATGATCTATATTTGATTTAATATTTGTTTCAACACAATTGTTTACGTCACAAGGGAGAATGTATGGAAGGACACAATTTTGTGTCCTTGCATAAGACTGATATTAGAAGTCCCATCAAATGTGTACCTTAAACCTGCGTTCCTCTTTAGAAAAATAACAAAATGAGTATATACCAAGAGGAAAGATGTTCACAACTTTTGTAGAATGTGTGACATTAGGAAAAGAGTTCTCTGCACATTATCAGACCAGTTGTATCTTGCAACATAACTGGTTTTTCACAATATTGCACATAAAGTTTAAATGATGTCTAGTGCTTTGGTAAGTGTCATAACCTGATTTACCTGTTTAAGCATAGTATGCCATGCAAAAATAATGATTTGGGATTTAGCTTTATTTAAATATAATAAATAATTCTATAATGTTTTGTGAAGGCATACAATTTACTTTTTAAAACTAATTCTAGGATTAATTTGCTTTGCTGTTACAGTAAACAGATATTATTTTTTTGAAGCTGCTGGTAGAGGGTTGGGTTCCAGCCACCATTAATACTGGTTCGGCGCCCGAAAAATAGAACTTTGAGGAACTTCAAGCCTTGGAGTCTTCTCTCATTGGGGGTGTTACTTGGAACCCTGACATCTGAGATTGACTTACTCTCCAAAGCACTTGAAGGAAGGATAAGAAGTAATGGGTGGAACTTTGTCAAAGAGAGAGACAACTTAGAAGTAAAGAGAGATTTTTTGATGGTGAAAGCAATTAATCAATGGAATAGGCTGCCTCCTAGACTTGTGAGTGTTCAATCATTGGAGGTTTTCAAAAATAGACTGGACAACCTCTTGACCCGGATAGTATAAAGTCTCCTGCCTTAAACAGAGAGTTGGATTAGAAGACTTCCAAGGTCCCTTCCAACCCTATTAAAGGAAATAAATAATAAGTTACTCTTTTATAAAAGCTATAAAGTTCTTCCTGTTGCAAATTAACTGTCAAATGTGCTCAGTAAAACAGTATGTGATGACTTGCTAAAACTAACTCCCTTTGAAAACAGAAACGTATGCCTGAGACAAGGCCACCATTTGGTGAGACAGGAACATCTGCCGCCTAGGGCGAAGCCACAAGGAGACACAGATAAGATAACTGGGATTCTTCAGGAAGGGTCATGCTGACCCTTTGTAGTGTAAAATGACTTAAAGAATGATTTAGGACAGTGGTTCTCAACCTGTGGGTTGGGGCCCCTTTGGGGGTCAAACGGCCCTTTCACAGGGGTTGCCTAAGACCATCGGAAAACACATATGTTCGATGGTCTTAGGAACTGAGACACCAATTTTATGGTTGGGGGTCACCATAACATGAGTAACTGGGTCGTGGCATCGGGAAGGTTGAGAACCACTGATTTAGGAGAAGGGGAAGGCTTCTTCTTAGGCAGGGCATGCAATGTTTAGGGACTATAAATTGTGTAGCTTGAAAACTGTTTTTTGCTCTCCTTGTACTCAATCCACTTGGGAAGGGTCTAGGAGGCCGCAATTGCAACCGCTTTTTCATTTTTCTTAAATAAACCTTTGAATTGTTAACCAGACTTGTTTCTGCATTGTGAGGATTAAACTATTTGGGTCTAACTTCTCACACTATGATTCTACATACAGTGCTGTGTGGGTGGTGTATGGTCCAATGTGCACAAGAATGCAGTGTCTGTTTTAAGATTCTGTTAACCTATCTGAGGCCAAGATGCTAACACAGTCACCTTCCACTGCAGAGCCAGAGTCATCTCCCACTTTTTCCTGCTGAACCTATCCAGTCCAAATTCCCAGGAGAAATCTTCCAAGTCCTCTAGTATTTTCTCTAATGCAACCTTATTCTTGGAAGTAAGAGAGATGCGACTAAAGAACAGCATATGTCAAAACACATGAAATTATTGGCTTAGATAGAAAGTCTTTCCCACAAGTTTGATCTCCTTAGCACCAGAGAATGGATCTTAAACTTTGGGAAAGTGAGCAATTTGCAGTCATCTTTCAATTCTAAGGCTTTTCATCTTATTTAGAGTTAATGGGTTTTAAGCAAGCAACCACAATGCTCAAGCTGTGCTTGTGTGATACAGAATGCCAAACTGATGTGGTCAGTGTCCTTCAGCTCTTCATGGCTGACACTTTGTGATCAGGGCATCAGATGAATCACTTGGTCTGACCTAGGCTTCCCCAGCAACATGAAGCCGAGTCCTCATCCTGATAAACCCCTTTTTATTTCATTTACAGTGAGTTCCTCTCCAGCAAAGTCTTTCCTCTCCCACAGTCTTTCAAGATAGTTCATAATTACTGACCTTTATCAGGCTTGGAGAGTGGCCAGGCCGATATCTTTCAGGCGCTGCAATACTTGGTAAAAATGCAGGAATGAATTAATTGTCTCCTACAAACACTCCTCCCCTTTTGCTCCTCTTTTATTTCCTCTGGGGGAGGACATTCATCGTCCACTAGTGGCCTTCCTCCCAAGTCAACATCTGTTCTTTAGCTGTTCCCTTCATCTGGCAGCTCTGCGTATGCGCACACTGGGAATAGGCTCCAGCTGTGTCTCACTGATGACTGATTCTGAAGGCAGCTGATAACTGTCAGATGGCCCTGGCCTAGCTCTGCCTATGACATGGAGCCCTCATCAGAGCCTTCCCAGACTCCAGGACTGGCCCATGTTCCTCCCCAACCTCCTCACTGTCTGAATCTGCTGCCAGCTCTGCTGGCCACTGGCGGGCCACAACACAACTAATATAATGGAGATCCCAAACCAGAGAAGCACTTTTATCCCATCCCAATGCAATAATAATAATAATAATAATAATAATAATAATAATAATAATAATAATAATAATAATAATAATAATAATAATAATAATAATAATAATAATAATCTTTAATTTATAAACTGCACCCTTTCCTAAACAGGACTCGGGGTGGTGTACAGTCATATTAAAACAGTATAAATACAAAATATGGGTATACTTAAATATACAAATAGGTAAAAGGAGGAGGTAGGATGTGGACTGTACAATATTTAAATTAAAATACAAATAAACATTAAAATACATTAAAATACCCTTAAAAACTACCCAATAAGATGTTTGCCAGGAGGTTAAAATGGGACTATAAATCAGTTAAGCCAGCTAATTGGAACAGGTGGGTCTTAAGCTTCTGTCGGAAGGAGCGGAGGTCGGTAGTAGTTCTAATATCGGGGGGGAGATCATTCCAGAGGGTTGGGCCCATCACAGAGAAGGCTCTACTCCTGGGCGCCGCCCGTTGACACTGCTTAGTGGACGGCACCTGGAGGAGTCCCTCCCTGTGAGAGCGGATTGGTCGCAGGGATGTATGAGGTGAGATGCGATCCCGCAGGTAACTAGGTCCCGTGCCATGG
This sequence comes from Natrix helvetica, assembly GCF_964273705.1. Taxonomy (NCBI): domain Eukaryota; kingdom Metazoa; phylum Chordata; class Lepidosauria; order Squamata; family Natricidae; genus Natrix; species Natrix helvetica. The sequence goes on from NC_138556.1 coordinate 5,532,535, forward strand.
AGCGCTTTGAAGATAGTAACCAACACCTTGAAACGCACCTGAAAAACCACAAGCAGCCAGTGCAGCTCGCGCAGGAGTGGTGTTATATGGGAGTATCTTGTCCCTCCCATGATGGCCCGCGCAGCCGCATTCTGAACTAGTAGTCTTCGGGTGCATCTCAAGGGGAGCCCCATGTAGAGAGCATTGCAGTAGTCCAGGCGAGACGTCACCAGCGCATGAGTGACCGTGTGTAAGGCGTCCCGATCCAATAGGGGGCGCAATTGGTGCACCAGGCGAACCTGGTGGAATGCCCCCCTTGCCACGGCTGCCACATGGTCATCCATCGACAGCCGGGCATCGAGGAGGACGCCCAAATTGCGCGCCCGTTCCACGGGGCAGTTGTTCGCCCCCTATGGCCAGCGATGGGGTCCACTGGTTGAACCGGGGCGCCGGTAGCCACAGCCACTCAGTCTTGGAGGGGTTGAGTCTGTTGTCCCCCATCCAGACCCGAATGGCTTCCAAGCACCGGGACATCATTTTGACGGCCTCGTTGGGGTGGTTTGGGGTGGAAATGTACAGCTGTGTGTCATCAGCGTACAGATGGTATCCAACCCCAAAACCACTCTCCCCTTCCTTTAGCACTGCCTCTCCCCTTCCTTTATCACTGCTAGAAAATTGACTGCTTTAATTAAAATAAAAGAATACAATTAACTTTATTTCTACATGGAAACCGTTCCTGGACTTTGTGCTTGAGATGGGGGGGGAGGAAATTTTGATTTTTGGTTTTTGCTGATTAAATAGGTTTGTTGTTATAGAAATGACTATTTTAGACTATTATGCAAAAGGAAAAAGTTGAGTTGGATGTTACTAACCTTATTCTACTGTACCAAAAAGAATCAGAAGTCCTTGCTTTTCTCTTTTTCCCCTCGTTTTACTCTATACTTTTCCCTCTTTCCCTTCCCCTCTCCCACTTTCCCATTATTTTCATTTTTCTTTGTATTTTTGTATTTTATATGTTGATGAACTAACAATTAGTCATTCTGCATAATTTAGTTTTATTTATTTATTTTATTTATTTATTTGTCAAGCATGTATAAGGTAACAGATATAAGTATAAACGTGAGTATGAATACAGAAATGGATACCAATAAGTGGGGACAAGAGGACAGAGACAGTGGGCATGTTGGTGCGCTTATGCACGCCTCCTTAAAGACCTCTTAGGAATGGGGTGAGGTCAACAGTAGACAATTTAGGGTTAAAGGTTTGGGGGTTTGGGGAAGAAACCACAGAGTCAGGTAATGCATTCCAGGTATTGACAACTGAAGTCGTATTTTCTGCAATCAAGTTTAGAGGGGTTTACCTTAAGTTTGTATCTATCATGCACTTGCGTATCGTTGTGGTTGAAGTTGAAGTAGTCATTGACAGGTAGGACATTGTAGCAGATAATTTTATGTACTACTCTCAGGTCAGACCAAAGACAGCCTAGTTCTAAATTGTCTAAGCCCAAAATTTCGAGCCTGGTGGCATAAGGTATTCTGTTGTGAGCAGAGGAGTAGAGGACTTTATTATTATTTATTCTTAGTATATTAATA